>NC_142243.1:155537534-155897394 GCF_052056855.1 Sturnus vulgaris | reverse complement strand
TAATCCCATTTTTTCCCCCCAATTTTTCCCCAAATTTTTTCCTGATTTTTCCCATTTTTCTTCCCAAAAATCCCATTTTTTCCCCCCAATTTTTCCCCAAATTTTTTCCTGATTTTTCCCATTTTTCTTCCCAAAATTTTCTTGAAATTTCCCAATTTTTCCCAAAATTTCATTGAAATTTCCCAATTTTTCCCCAAATTTTCCCTTTTCTCCCAGAATTCCCCAAAAATTCCAAAATTTTCCCTTTTTTTCCCAAAATCCCCAATTTTTTCCCCAATTTTTTCCCCAATTTTTCCCCCAATTTTTCCCCAAATTTTTCCCATTTTTCTCCCTCAAATTCCACATTTTTTCCCCTAAAATTCCCAAATTTTCTTGAAATTTCCCAATTTTTCCCCAAATTTTCCCATTTTTTCCCAGAATTCCCCAAAAATTCCAAAATTTTCCCATTTTTCCCAAAACCCCCAATTTTTCCCCAAATTTTTTCCTGATTTTCCCCATTTTCTTCCCAAAATTTCCTTGAAATTTCCCAATTTTTCCCAAATTTTCCCATTTTTCCCAGAATTCCCAAAAATTCCAATTTTTTCCCATTTTTCCCAAAACCCCCAATTTTTTCCCCAAATTTTTCCTGATTTTTCCCATTTTCCCCCCAAACTTTCCTTGAAATTTCCCAATTTTTCCCTAAATTTTCCCATTTTTTCCCAGAATTCCCCAAAAATTCCAAATTTTTCCCATTTTTTCCCAAAATCCCCAATTTTTTCCCCAAGTTTTCCCCAATTTTTCCCCAAATTTTTCCCATTTTTCTCCCTCAAATTCCACATTTTTTCCCCTAAAATTCCCCAAATTTTCCTGAAATTTCCCAATTTTTCCCCAAATTTTCCCATTTTTTCCCAGAATTCCCCAAAAATTCCAAATTTTTCCATTTTTTCCCCAAAACCCCAATTTTTTCCCCAAATCCCCAATTTTTTCCCCAAATTTTTCCCATTTTTCCCCCCAAAATTTCCTTGAAATTTCCCAATTTTTCCCTAAATTTTCCCATTTTTTCCCAGAATTCCCAAAATTCCAATTTTTTCCCATTTTTTCCCAAAATCCCCAATTTTTTCCCCAAATTTTCCCCAAATTTTTCCCCCCAAAATTTCCTTGAAATTTCCCAATTTTCCCCAAATTTCCCCATTTTTTCCCAGAATTCCCCAAAATTCCAAATTTTTCCCATTTTTTCCCCAAAATCCCAATTTTTTCCCCCAATTTTTCCCCAAATTTTCCCATTTTTCTCCCTCAAATTCCACATTTTCCCCTAAAATTCCCCAAATTTTCCTGAAATTACCCCATTTTTCCCCAAATTTGCCCATTTTTCCCAAAATTCCCCACAATTCCAATTTTTTCCCAAATTTCCCCAATTTTTTCCCCAAAATTTTTTCCTGATTTTCCCCATTTTTCTTCCCAAAATTTCCTTGAAATTTCCCAATTTTTCCCCAAATTTTCCCATTTTTTCCCAGAATTCCCCAAAAATTCCAATTTTTTCCCATTTTTTCCCAAAATCCCCAATTTTTTCCCCAAATTTTTTCCTGATTTTCCCCATTTTTCTTCCCAAAATTTCCTTGAAATTCCCAATTTTTTCCCAAATTTTCCCATTTTTCCCAGAATTCCCCAAAATTCCAAATTTTTCCCATTTTCCCCAAAACCCCAATTTTTTCCCCCAAATTTCCTCAATTTTTCCCCAAATTTTCCCAATTTTTCCCCAAATTTTTCCCATTTTTCTCCCTCACATTCCACATTTTTTCCCCTAAAATTCCCCAAAATTTCCTGAAATTTCCCAATTTTTCCCCAAATTTTCCCATTTTTTCCCAGAATTCCCCAAAAATTCCAAATTTTTCCCATTTTCCCCCAAAACCCCAATTTTTTCCCCCAAATTTCCTCAATTTTTCCCCAAATTTTTCCTGATTTTTCCCATTTTCCCCCAAAATTTCCTTGAAATTTCCCAATTTTTCCCCAAATTTTCCCATTTTTTCCCAGAAATCCCCAAAATTCCAAATTTTTCCCCAAATTTCCCCAAATTTTTCCCCAAATTTCCCCAATTTTCCCTCTAAAAATCCCCAAATTTCCACGAAATTTCCCCAAATTTTTTCCAAAAACAAAATTTTTTTTTTTTCCTGAAATTCCTGATTTTTAAAATTTTTTAATTTTTTTTTTTTAATTTTTATTTTTCCTCCCCCCCCAGGAATTGAAACTCTCCTGACTCTCCTGGAGCTCCAACCCCAAAAATTTCTGGAAATTTTTCCTTCGGTTCCTTCCCGGTGCCGGATTCGATTCCCCAAAAATTCCCCGGAGTGGCTGCGGGAGGCGGCGCTCAGGTGACAATTCCCAAAAAAATAAAATAAAATTCCTAAAAAATTCCCCAAAAAATAAAAAAAAATTCCAAAAAATTTAAAAAAAAATCCAAAAAATAAAAAAAAAAAATCCGAAAAAATTCCCCCCAAAATTCCCAAAATTACTTGAAAAAATTCCGAAAAAATTCCCCAAAAATTTAAAAAAAAAATACTCAAAAATTCCAAGAAATTCACCCAAAAAATTCACCAAAAATTCACCAAAAAATTCACCAAAAAATTCCCAAAAATTCCCCAAAAACTTCCCCCAAAAATTCCAAAAAAATTCTCCAAAAATTCCCCCAAAATTCCCCAAAAAATTCACAAAAAATTCCCCCAAAAGTTTCCCAAAATATTCCACAAAAATTCCACAAAAAATCGCCAAATTCCCAAAAAATTCCCCCAAAAATTCCCAA
The DNA here is from genome assembly GCF_052056855.1 of Sturnus vulgaris. Taxonomy (NCBI): domain Eukaryota; kingdom Metazoa; phylum Chordata; class Aves; order Passeriformes; family Sturnidae; genus Sturnus; species Sturnus vulgaris. Next base: position 155,894,618 of record NC_142243.1, on the reverse strand, counting down.
AATTTCCTGAAAAAAAATCCCCCAAAATTCCCCAAAAATTAAAAAAAATCCTCAAAAATTCCCAAGAAATTCACAAAAAAATTCACAAAAAATTCACAAAATTCCCCAAAAAATTTTCCCAAAAATTCTCCCAAAAATTCCTCAAAAAATTCCCCTAAAATTCCCAAAATTTCCTGAAAAAATTCCCCAACTATTCCCAAAAAATTCCCCCAAAAATTCCCCCAAAAATTCCCCCAAAATATTCACAAAAAATTCCCCCAAAAGTTTCCCAAAATATTCCACAAAAAATCGCCAAAATTCCAAAAAATTCCCCCAAAAATCCCCCCAAAATTCCCCAAAACATTCCCAAATAATTCCCAAAAAAATTCCCAAAAAATTCCCAAAAAATTCCCCCAAAATTCCCCCAAAAATTCCCCAAAAAATTCCCCAAAAATTCCCAAAATTTCCTGAAAAAATTCACAAAAAATTCACAAAAAAATTCCCAAAAAATTCCCAAAAAAAGTCGCCCAAAAATGCCCAAAAATTCCAAAAAACATTCCCAAAAAATTCCAAAAACATTCCCAAAAAATTCCCAAAAATTCCTGTAAAAATTCCTAAAAAATTCCCCCCAAAAATTCCCAAAAAATTCATTAACAATTCCCCCCAAAATTCCCAAAAAATTCATTTAAAATTCCAAAAAAATTCCCCCCAAAATTCCCAAATTTCCTGAAGAAAATCCCCAAAAATTCCCCAAAAATTAAAAAAAATTCTCAAAAATTCCCAAGAAATTCACCAAAAAAATTCACAAAAAATTCCCCAAAAATTCCCCAAAAAATTCCCCCAAAAATCCCTCAAAAATTACCCCAAAAAATTCCCAAAAAATTCCCCCAAAAATTCCCCAAAACATTCCCAAAAAATTCCCAAAAAATCCCCCAAAAGTGCCCCAAAAATTTCCCCCAAAAATTCCCAAAAAATTCCCCCAAAATTCCCAAAATTTCCTGAAAAATTTCCCAAAAAATTCCCCAAAATTCCCCGGAGTGGCTGCGGGAGGCGGCGCTCAGGTGACAATTCCCAAAAAAAAAAAAAAATTCCGAAAAAATTCCCCCAAAAAATTAAAAAAAATTCCAAAAAATTAAAAAAAAATCCAAAAAAATTAAAAAAAAAATCCTCAAAAATTCCCAAGAAATTCACAAAAAAATTCACAAAAAATCCCTCAAAAATTCCCCCAAAAATGCCCAAAAATTCCCCCAAAAATTACCCCAAAAAATTCCCCAAAAATTCCCCCAAAAGTTTCTCAAAATATTCCACAAAAAATCGCCAAAATTCCCAAAAAAATTCCCCCAAAAATTCCCCAAAACATTCCCAAATAATCCCAAAAAAATTCCCAAAAAATTCATTAAAAATTCCAAAAAAATTCCCCCAAAAAATCCCAAAATTTCCTGAAAAATTTCCCAAAAATTCTCCCAAAAATTAAAAAAAAAAATCCTCAAAAATTCCCGAGAAATTCACAAAAAAATTCACAAAAAATTCACCAAAAAATTCACAAAAAATTCCCCCCAAAAATTCCCCCAAAAAATCCGAAAAAATTCCCCAAAAAATTCCCCAAAAATTCCCCAAAAATTCCCAAAATTTCATGAAAAACATCCCAAAAAAAGCCCCAAAAATTCATAAAAAATCCCCAAAATTTCCTGAAAAAAATTCCCCAAATTTCCTGTTAAAAATTCCCAAAAATTCAATTTAAAAATTCCTAAAAATTTCCCAAAAAACTCCCCAAAAAATCCGAAAAAATTCCCCAAAAATTCAAAAAAAATTTCCCCAAAAAAATCAGAAAAAAAATCTCTGAAAAATTCCCAAAATTCCCCCCAAAATGGCCAAAAAATTCCCAAAAAATTCCCCAAAAAATTCCCCCAAATATTCACAAAAAATTTCTCAAAAATTTACAAAAAATTCACAAAAAATTCACAAAAATTCTCCAAAAATTCCCCAAAAATTCTCAAAAATTCCCCCAAAAATTTCCCCAAAAATTCTTAAAAAAATCCCAAAAAATTCCCCAAAAAATCTGAAAAAAATTTCTGAAAAATTCCCAAAATTCCCCCCAAAATGGCCAAAAATTCCCCAAAAATTTCCCCAAAAAAGCCCCAAAAATTAAAAAAAAATTCTAAAACATTCCCAAAAAATTCCAAAAAACTTTCCCAAAAAAATCCAAAAAAATCTCTGAAAAATTCCCAAAATTCCCCCCAAAATTCCAAAAAAATTCCCAAAAAATTCCCCAAAAATTAAAAAAAAAATCCCCCCAAAAAATCCCCAAAAATCCCCCAAAAATTCCCCAAATTTCCTGAAAAAATTCCCAAAAAATTCCCCCAAAAATTAAAAAAAAGGCTCAAAAATTCCGGAGAAATTCACAAAAAAATTCACAAAAAATTCACAAAAAAATTCACAAAAAAATTCCCAAAAATTCCCCAAAAAATCAAAAAAAATTCCCAAAAAATTCCCCAAAAAATTCCCCCCAAAATAAAAAAAATCTCCAAAAAATTCCCAAAATTCCCCCAAAATAGCCAAAAAATTCCCCCAAAAATTCCCCCCAAAATTCTCAAAACAATTCCCAAAAAATTCCAAAATTACAAAAAAAAAATCTCCAAAAAAGCCCCCAAAAATTAAAAAAAAATCCAAAAAATTCCCCCCCAAAAACCCTTAAATTACCAAAAAATTCACAAAATTTTCTCCAAAAATTCCCAAAAAATTCCCCAAAAAATTCCCCAAAAAATTTCCAAAAAAATTCCAAAAAATTGCCCAAAAATTCCCCCCAAAAATTCCCAAAAATTCCAAAAAAATTCCCCAAAAATTCCTAAAAAATTCCTGAAAAAAAATTCCCAAAAAATTCCCCCAAAATTCCAGAAAACGGAGGGAAAATTTGGGGGAAAAATTGGGATAAAAATTTGGAATTTTGGGGAAATTTTGGGGGAAAATTTGGGGAATTCTGGGAAAATTTTGGGGAAAAATTGGGGGAAAAATTCTGGAAAATTTGGGGGGGAAATTTTGGAATTCTGGGGAAAATTGGGGGAAATTTGGGGAATTCTGGGAATATTTGGGGGGGAAAAATTGGGATAAAAATTTGGAATTTTTGGGAAATTTTGGGGGAAAATTTGGGGAATTCTGGGAAAATTTGGGGGAAAAATTGGGGGAAAAATTCTGGAAAATTGGGGGAAAAATCTGGGAAATTTGGGGAAAAAATTCTGGAAAAATCTGGAAAATTGGGGGGAAAAATTCTGGAAAATTTCGGGAAATTTGGGAGAAAATTCTGGAAAATTTGGGGGAAAATTCTGGAAAATTTGGGGGGGAAATTCTGGAAAATTTAGGGCAAAATTCTGGAAAATTTTGGGAAAATTGGTGGAAAAATTCTGGATAATTGGTGGAAAAATTCTGGGAAATTTGGGGAAAATTCTGGAAAATTTGGGGGGAAATTCTGGAAAAATCTGGAAAATTTTGGGGGAAAATTCTGGAAATTTGGGGGGAAATTCTGGAAAATTTTGGGCAAAATTCTGGAAAATTTGGGAAAAAAATTCTGGAAAATTTGGGGGAAATTCTGGAAAATTTTGGGAAAATTTGAGGCAAAATTCTGGAATTTTGGGGGAAAAATTCTGGAAAACTTTGGGCAAAATTCTGGAAAATTGGGGGGGAAAATCTGGGAAATTTGGGGGAAAATCTGGAAAATTCTGGAAAATTGGGGGCAAAATTTGGGGGAAAATTCTGGAAAATTTGGGGGAAAAATTCTGGAAAATTTGGGGGAAAATTCTGGAAAATTGTGGGGAATTCTGGAAAATTCTGGAAAATTTTGGGAAAATTGGTGGAAAAATTCTGGAAAATTGGTGGAAAATTTCTGGGAAATTTGGGGAAAAATTCTGGAAAAATGGGGGGAAATTCTGGAAAAATCTGGAAATTTGGGGGGAAATTCTGGAAAAATCTGGAAAATTTTGGGGGGAAATTCTGGAAAAATCTGGAAAATTTGGGGGAAAATTCTGGAAAATTTGGGGCAAAATTCTGGAAAGTTTGGGAAAAAATTCTGGAAAATTTGGGGGGAAATTCTGGAAAATTTTGGGAAAATTTGAGGCAAAATTCTGGAATTTTGGGGGAAAAAGTCTGGAAAATTTTGGGCAAAATTCTGGAAAATTGGGGGGAAAAATCTGGGAAATTTGGGGAAAATCTGGAAAATTCTGGAAAATTGGGGGCAAAATTTGGGGGAAAATTCTGGAAAATTTGGGCAAAATTCTGGAAAATTTGGGGAAAAAATCTCGAAAATTTTGGGAAAATTTGGGAAATTTTTTTTTGTGGGGGGATGGAAATTTGGGAGGATCCTGAAAAATTCCAAAAGAATTTTGGGATTTTTTAAATTTTTTTTTTTTTTCTTCCCATCCAGGTGTCCCCCCCTGAGATTTCTCCTGGCTCAGAATCCGTCGGAATTTCGGGAATTTCGGGAATTTCGGGAATTTTGGGATCTCTGGAATTCGACGCCGTGGCCTTGGGGGATTCCATGGGTTGGGAATTCCAAAGGGTCAGAGAAAGCCTCGAGAAAATTCCTTGGGAAATGAAAAAAGGTGAAAAAAAAATTTAAAAAAAAATTGGGAATTGTTGGGGGAAAAAAAAAAAAAAAAAATCCGGGAGGAAAATGAATTTGGTGGGAAAAAAATTGGGAATTTTTGGGGGATTCGGAGGGGGAAAATTCCAGAAATTCCATAAAAATTCAGCAGAAAATTTGGGAATTTTGTGGGAATTCAACGGGAAAAATTCCAGGAATTCTGTGGGAAAAAATTCCAGGAAATTCCATAAAAATTCAGGAGGAAATTTGGGAATTTTATGGAATTAAACAGGAAAAATTCTGAGAATTCCATGAAAATCCAGCGGGAAATTTGGGAATTTTGTGGGAATTCAATGGGAAAAATTCTGGGAATTTTGGGGGAATTCAGCAGAAAAATTTGGGAATTCAGGGGGAAAAAATTCCAGGAAATTCCACAAAAATCCAGTGGAAATTTGGGAATTTTGTGGGAATTCAACGGGAAAAATTCCAGGAATTCTTTGAAAAAAAAATTTTGGGAATTCTGGGAGAATCCAGCAGGAAAATTTGGGAATTTTGTGGGCATAAAAAAGGAAAAATTCTGAGAATTCCATAAAAATCCAGCGGGAAATTTGGGAATTCTGGGAGAATCCAATGGGAAAAATTCTGGGAATTCTGGGGGAATCCAGGGGGAAAAATTCCAGGAAATTCCATAAAAATCCAGGGGGAAATTTGGGAATTTTGTGGGAATCCAATGGGAAAAATTCTGGGAATTTTGGGGGAATTCAGCAGAAAAATTTGGGAATTCAGGGGGGAAAAAATTCCAGGAAATTCCACAAAAATTCAGCAAAAAATTTGGGAATTCTGGGAGAATCCAGCGGGAAATTTTGGGAATTTTTTGGGGGGGGGAAAAAAAAAAAAAAATCTTGGAATTTTTTGGAATTCCAGCAAATTCCAATGGAATTTTCAGCAGGAAAAAGCTGCAGGATCCAGGTGGAATTTGGGGAATTTTCTTTTTATTTCCGAGCTTTTGGGGACCTGAATTGCCAAGAATTGGATTCGTGTTGGGAATTCCTGAATTCCCAAATTTTATCCCGGGAAAAATTTGAGCTCAGGAGGCTCCAGAGGTGCTTCAAGACTTTTGAGAGGTGAGAAAAATGCAGGGAATTGTTAAAAAAAATTTAAAAAAAAATAAATTTTTTTTGAGGTAAAAATTTGTGGGATTGTTAAAAAAAAATTGGAGGATTTTAAAAAAAAATTGCAAAAAAATTGCAAAAAAATTGCAAAAAAATTGCAAAAAAATTGCAAAAAAAATTGCAAAAATGTTACAGAATTTCTCCCCAAAAATTCACAAAATTAAAAAAAAATTCAAAAAAAATTTAAAAAAAATTCAAAAAAAAATCCAAAAAAATTGCAAAAATGTCACAAAATTTGCCCCACAAAATTTCCCAAAATTAAAAAAATTCAAAAAAAAATTAGAAAAAAATTTAAAAAAATTCCAAAAAAAAAATTCAAAAAAAGTCACAAAATTCCCCCCCAAAAATTTACAAAATTCCAAGAAAAATTCAAAAAAAATTCCAATAAAAATTTCAAAAAAAATTCCAAGAAAATTTTAAAAAAATTCCAAAAAATCACAAAATTTCCCCCAAAAAATTAAAAAAATTCCAAAAAAAATTCAAAAAAAATTTCCAAAAAAGTCACAAAATTTCCCCCCCAAAAATTCAGAAAATTAAAAAAAATTCCAAGAAAATTCCAAAAAAATTCAAAAAAAAATTCAAAAAAAGTCACAAAATTCCCCCACCAAAAAATCAAAAAATTAAAAAAAAATTTAAAAAATTCCAATAAAAATCCAAAAAATTCACAAAACTTAAAAAAAAAATCCAAGAAAATAAAAAAAAAATTCAAAAAAAATTTCCAAAAATTCACAAAATTCTCCCCCCAAAATATTCACAAAATTATAAAAAATTCCAAAAAAAATAAAAAAAAAATAAAAAAAAAATTGCAAAAAAAATTGCAAAAATGTTACAGAATTTCTCCCCCAAAATATTCACAAAATTATAAAAAATTTTTAAAAAAATTCCAAAAAAAAATCCAAAAAAATTCCAAAAAAAATTTCCAAAAATGTCACAAAATTCCCCCCAAAAATTCAAAAAATTAAAAAAAAAATTAAAAAAATTCCTAAAAAAATTCCAAAAAAAGTCACAAAATTCCCCCCCAAAATTCACAAAATTCAAAAAAAATTCCCCAATTTTTTTTTTTTTTAATTTTTGAGGAATTTTGGGATTTTTTCCAATTAATTTGAGATTTTTTTTTGACTGAAAATTCCTCGAAAAATTCCCAAATTTTCTGGGAAAAATTCCCAAAATTCCTTGGGAAAATCCCAATAATTTGCAATGAAAATCCAAAATATATTTCCAAAAAAAATCCCAAAAATTCCTCAGAAAAATCCAAATTTTTCCCCAAAAATTCCTCGAAATTTTTCCATTTCCTGGAGAATTTTGAGGAATTTTTTTTTAATTTTTCAGGAATTTTTTGAGGAATTTTTTCCAATTAATTTCAGATTTTTTTAATGATTTTTTTTTTTTTAAATCCAAATTTTTTGGGGAATTTTTTTGCAATTCCCAGCGTGGCCTCCCCCCCCCCCCCCCCCCCCCCCCCCCCCCCCCCCCCCCCCCCCCCCCCCCCGATGCCTCCCGGAACCTTCGGAGCAGGAAATGAAGAAAAAAAATTCCAAGATCCGGGAGCTGCTCCGGGAATATTTCGAGGAAAAATCCACGGAATTGCAGGAGGAAGAAGAAGAAAAAAATCCGGGAATGGATCCGGTGAGAGGGGGAAAAAATTGGGGAAAAATTGGGGGAAAAATTGGGGGAAAATTGGGGGAAAATTGGGGAAAAATTGGGGAAAAATTGGGGGAAAATTGGGGGAAAATTGGGAAAAAATTGGAGAATTTAAGGGGGAAAATTGGGAAAAAATTGGGGAAAAATTGGGGGAAAATTGGGGAAAAATTGAGGAAAAATTGGGGAAAAATTGGGAAAAAATGGGGGAATTTAAGGGAAAAATTGGGGGAAAATTGGGGAAAAATTGGGGGAAAATTGGGAAAAAATAGGGAATTTAAGGGGGAAAAAGGGAAAAAAATTGGGGGAAAATTGGAGAATTTAAGGGGAAAAATTGGGGAAAAAATAGGGAATTTAGGGGAAAAAATTGGGGAAAAATTGGGAAAAAATTGGGGAAAAAATGGGGAAAAAATCGGGAATTTAGGGGGGAAAAAGGGGAAAAAAATGGGGAAAAATTGGGGAAAAAATTGGGGAAAAATTGGGGAATTTAAGGGGAAGAATTGGGGAAAAAATAGGGAATTTAGGGGGGAAAAAAGGGAAAAAAGTTGGGGAAAATTGGGAAAAAATTGGGGAAAAATTGGGAAAAAATTGGGGAAAAATTGGGGGAAAATTGGGAAAAATTGGGGGAAATTGGGGAAAAATTGGGGGAAAATTGGGGAAAAATTGGGGGAAAATTGGGGAAAAAATGGGGAAAATTTGGGGAAAAATTGGGGAAAAAATAGGGAATTTAGGGGAAAAAATTGGGGAAAAATTGGGAAAAGATTGGGGAAAAAATGGGGAAAAATTGGAGAATTTAGGGGGGAAAATTGGGGAAAAAATAGGGAATTTAAGGGGGAAAAAAGGGAAAAAAATTGGGGAAAAATTGGGGAATTTAGGGAAAAAAATGGGGAAAAATTGGGAAAAATTGGGGAAAAATTGGGGAATTTAAGGGGGAAAAATTGGGGTAAAATTGGGGAAAAAATAGGGAATTTAAGGGGGGAAAAGGGAAAAAAAATGGGGAAAAATTGGGAAAAAATAAGGAATTTAGGGGGGAAAATTGGGGAAAAAATCGGGAATTTAGGGGGGAAAATGGGAAAAAAATTGGGGAAAAATTGGGGAAAAATGGGGAATTAAGAGGAAAAAATGAGAAAAAATTGGGGAAAAATTGGGGAATTTAAGGGGAAAAATTGGGGAATTTAGGGGGAAAAGATTGGGGGAAAAATTGGGGAAAAATTGGGAATTTAGGGGGGAAAAAGGGAAAAAAATTGGGAAAATTGGGAAAAAAATGGGGAAAAATTGGGGAAAAATTGGAGAATTTAGGGGAAAAATTAGGGGAAAAAAGGGAAAAAATTGGGGGAAAGTTGGGGAAAAATGGGGAAAAAAATTGGAGAATTTAGGGGGAAAATTGGGGAAATTGGGGGAAAATTGGGAAAAAAAGGGGAAAAATTGGGGAAAATTGGAGAATTTAGGGGGAAAAATTGGGGAAAAATTGGAGAATTTAGGGGGAAAAATTGGGGAAAAAATTGGGGAAAATTGGGAAAAAAATGGGGAATTTAAGGGGAAAAATTGGGGAAAAAATAGGGAATTTAGGGGGAAAAATTGGGAAAAAAATTGGGAAAAATTGGAGATTTAGGGGGGGAAAAGGGAAAAATTGGAGAAAAATTGGGAAAATTGTGGAAAAATTGGAGAATTTAGGGGGAAATTGGGGGAAAATGGGGGAAAAATTGGGAATTTAGGGGGAAAATTGGGAAAAATTGGGGAATTCTGGGGAAAAAATTGGGGAAAAATTAGGGAAAATTGGGGAATTTAGGGGAAAAATCGGGAAAAAAATTGGGAAAAATGGGGGAATACTGGGGGGAAAATTGGGGAAAAAATGAGGAAAAAATTGGGAAAAATGGGAAAAAATTGGGGAAATTTTGGGGAATTCTGGGGAAAAAATCAGAGATTTTAGAGGGAAAAATTGGGAAAAAGTTGGGACAAAAATTGTGGAATTCTGGGGGAAAAATTGGGAATTTAGGGGAAAAATTGGGAGAAAAATTGGGGAATTCTGGGGAAAAAATTGGGAATTTAGAGGGAATAATTGGGGAATTTAGGGGAAAAAAATGGGGAATTCTGGGGGAAAAAGTAGGGAATAATTTGGAAAAAATTGGGAATTTAGAGAGAAAAATTGGGGAATAAATTGGGGAGATCTGGGGGAAAAATGGGAATTTAGTGGGAAAAATGGGAAAAAATTGGGGATTTAGGGGAAAAAAGGGGAAAAATTGGGAGAAATTGGGGAATTTAGGGGGAAAATTTGGGGAAAATTTGAGGATTTCTGGGAAGAATTTGGAGGAAAAATGGGGAAATTTAGGGGAAAAATGGGGGGAAAATTGAAAGAATTCTGTGAAAAATGGGGGATTGAGGGCAAAATTTGGGGATTTAGGGGGAAAAATTGAGAAAAAAATGGGGAATTCTGGAGAAAAATTGGGAATTTAGGAGAAAAAGTTGGGACAAAAAAATGGGGATTTCTGGGGGAAAATTTGGGAATTTAGGGGAAAAAATTGGGAATTTAGAGGGAATAATTGGGGAATTTTGGGGAAAAAATTGGGAATTTCTGGGAAGAATTTGGGGGGAAAAAACCGTGGAAATTCAGGCAAAAAAATGGGGTGAAAATTACAGAATTGTGTGAAAATGGGGATTTGGGGGAAAATTTTGGGAATTCTGGATGAGAATTCCTGATTTTCCCTCGGCTCCAGGCTCAGGAGGAAGAAATCCGAGGTCACATCCGGGATTTTCCCGCGTACCCGGACGAGAATTTTCTGGAAGAGCCGTGGCCAGGATTTTCCATGGATTGTGAGGGTTCATTCCCAAAATTTCAAATTTCCCAAATTCCCAAAATTCCAAATTCCCAAAAATCCAAATTCCCAAAATCCAAAATCCCAAAATCCAAATTCCAAAAATCCCCAAAATCCCCAAAAGCCCAAAAATCCAAATTCTCAAAATCCCAAAATTCCAAAAATCCAAAACCCCCAAAAATCCAAATTCCCAAAATCCCAAAAACCAAATTCCTAAATTCCTAAAAATCCAAATTCTCAAAAATCCCAAAATCCAAATTCCCAAAATCCAAAAAATCCAAATCCCAAATTCCCAAAAATCCCAAAAATCCAAATACCAAAAAATCCCCAAATTCCGAAATCCCCAAAATCCAAAATCCCAAAAATCCCAAAATTCCAAAATCCAAATTCCCAAAATCCCCAAAAATCCAAAACCCCAAAAATCCAAAAATCTCAAAATCCAAATTCCCAAAATCCCGAAAATCCAAATTCCCAAAATCTCAAAATCCCAAAAATCCAAATTCACAAAATCCCAAAATTCCAAAAATCCAAATTCCTAAATTCCCAAAAATCCAAATTCCCAAAAACCAAATTCCAAAAATCCAAAAATCCAAATTCCCAAAATCCCGAAAATCCAAATTCCCAAAATCCCAAAAATCCCAAAATCCAATTCTCAAAAGCCCAAAAAAACAAATTCCCAAAACCCAAAATTCCAAAAATCCAAATTCCAAAAGCCCAAAAATCCAAATTCTCAAAATCCAAAATCCCCAAAAATCCAAATTCTAAAAATCCCAAAAATCCAAAATCTAAAAAAATCCAAATTCCCAAAATCCCAAAAATCCAAATTCCCCAAAATCCCCAAATTCCAAAATTCCAAAAATCCAAATTCCCGAATTCCCAAAAATCCAAATTCCCAAAATCAAAAAATCCAAAATCCAAATTTCAAAAATCCCCAAATCCCCAAAATCCAAATTCCCAAAAGCCCAAAAATCCAAATTCTCAAAATCCCCAAACCCCCAAAAATCCAAACCCCCAAAAATCCAAATTCCCAAAAATCCCCAAAATCCAAATTCCCAAAATCCCAAAAATCCAAATTCCCAAATTCCAAAAATCCAAAAATCCAAATTCCAAAAATCCCCAAATTCCGAAATCCCCAAAATCCAAATTCCCAAAAATCCAAAATCCCAAAAATCCAAATCCCCAAAATCCCCAAAATCCAAAACCCCAAAAATCCAAAAATCTCAAAATCCAAATTCCCAAAATCCGAAAATCCAAATTCCCAAAATCTCAAAATCCCAAAAATCCAAATTCACAAAATCCCAAAATTCCAAAAATCCAAATTCCTAAATTCCCAAAAATCCAAATTCCCAAAAATCCCAATTCCAAAAATCCCAAAATCCAAATTCCCAAAAGCCCAAAAATCCAAATTCTCAAAATCCCCAAATCCCCAAAAATCCAAATTCTAAAATCCCAAAAATCCAAAATCTAAAAAAATCCAAATTCCAAAAATCCCAAAAATCCGAATTCCCAAAAATCCCAATTCCCAAAAATCCAAAATCCCAGAATCCCCCAAATCCAAAATCCCCAGTTCCCAAAAATCCACATTCTAAAAATCCCAAAAATCCAAAATCTAAAAAAATCCAAATTCCCAAAATCCCAAAATCCAAATTCCCAAATCCCAAAAATCCCAAAATCCAAATTCTCGAAAGCCCAAAAATCCAAATTCCCAAAATCCCCAAAATCCAAATCCCCAAAAATCCCAAAAATATAAATTCCTCAAAATCCAAATTCCCAAAAATCCCCAAATCCAAAATCCCAAATTCCCAAAAATCCAAAATCCAAAAATCTAAAAATCTCAAAATCCAAATTCCCAAAATCCCAAAATCTCAAAATCCCGAAAATCCAAATTCCCAAATTCCCAAAAATCCAAATTTCCCAAATCCTGTTTTTCCCCCCAGATTTTCCCCAATTTTTCCCCAATTTTTTCTCAGTTTGGATTTTTTGGAATCTGAGATTGGATTTTTGGGATTTTGGGATTGGAATTTTGGGATTGGAGTTTTGGGAATCTGGGATTGGATTTAGGGAGGAATTTGGGAATGGAATTTGGGAATTCTGGGATTGGATTTTTGGGATTTGGGGGTTGGAATTTTGGGATTGGATTTTTGGGAATCTGGGGCTGGAATTTGAAATTTTGGGAATATGAGATTTGGGGGTTTTTTTAAATTTGGGATTGGAATTCGGATTTTTGAGATTCTGGGATTGGGATTTGGGATTTTGGGATTTTGGGAGTCTGGAATTAAACTGTTGGGAATTTGGGATTGGATTTTTGGGAATGGGATTTGGGAATTCTGGGATTGGGATTTGGGGAATTCGGGGTTGGATTTTTGGGGATCTGAGATTGGATTTTCTGGGATTTTGGGATTGGATTTTTGAGAATTTGGAATTTTTGGGGGAATCTGGGATTGGATTTTTTGGGAATTTGGGGTTGGATTTTGGGAATTTTGGGAATTTTGGGATTGGAATTTTTGGGAATTTGAGGTTGGGATTTTTGGGAATTTGGGGTTGGATTTTGGGAGGAATTTGGGAATTTTGGGATTGGATTTTTAGGAAATTTGGGATTGGATTTTTTGGGAAATCTGGGATTGGAAATTTGGGATTGGAATTTTTGGGAATTTGGGATTGGAATTTTTGGGGGAAATCTGGGATCGGAATTTTGGGAATTTTGGGAATTTGGGACTGGAATTTTTGGGAATTTGGGGTTGGATTTTGGGAGGAATTTGGGAATTTTGGGATTGGATTTTTAGGAAATTTGGGATTGGATTTTTTGGGAAATCTGGGATTGGAAATTTGGGATTGGAATTTTTGGGAATTTGGGATTGGAATTTTTGGGGGAAATCTGGGATCGGAATTTTGGGAATTTTGGGAATTTGGGACTGGAATTTTTGGGAATTTGGGATTGGAATTTTTGGGAATTTTAGGTTGGATTTGGGGGAATTGGGGATTGGGATTTGGGGATTTGGGATTGGAATTTTTGGGAATTTGGGATTAGAATTTTTGGGATTTGGGGATTGGAATTTTGGGATTTGGGGATCAGAATTTTTGGGAATTTTGGGATCCCAATCCCAGATTTATTTATTTATTTATTTTCCCCCCCCCCCAGGCTCTCCCCGATTCCCAGCTCAGATTTTCGGGCGCGATCGAAGATTCTGGAGGCGCCTCCTGCCCGTGGAATTCCGGAGCCTTTCCCGCTTGGCTTCCAGAAATCCTGGCCCTCAGATGAGGGAAAAACATCGGGAAATTCGGGATTTTATCGGGATTTTATTGGGAATTTATTGGGATTTTATCGGGACTTTATTGGATTTTATTGGGAATTTATCGGGATTTTTTTGGGAAATTGTTGGGATTTTTGGGGGAATTTATTGGGATTTTACTGGGATTTTTTTGGGAATTTATTGGGATTTTTTGGGATTTTTTTGGGGAATTTATTGGGATTTTGGGAGGAATTTACTGGGATTTTTTCGGAATTTTATCGGGATTTTATTGGAAATTTATTGGGATTTAATTGGGATTTTACTGGGAATTTATTGGGATTTTTTTTTATTTTTGGGGAATTTATTGGGATTTTGGGGGGAATTTATTGGGATTTTATTGGTAATTTATTGGGATTTTATTGCAATTTTTTTGGGGATTTTATGCCTGGATTTAATAAAGAAATGGAAAAAAAAAATCTTGGATTTGGATCTTGGAGATTTTTTCCCTTAGGAAAAATGGGGGGGGGGGGGAGAGAAAAAAAAACCTAAAAATAATTTTAAAAATCAGATTAATTAATTAATCAATCAATGAATTCCCTGGAAAAGGCGAGTTTATTATTTTATTATTTTATTATTTTATTATTTTATTCCTGGAAAAAAGGATTTTGGTCCCAGGAAAAAAAAAAAGATTTGGGTTCCTGGGAAAGGAGATTGGATCCCTGGATTTTACACATCCCAAACCCAGATTCCCAAAAATCAAATCCCAGAATTCCCCAAAATCCCAAAATCCCAAATCCCAATCCCAGATTCCCAAAATTCCCAATCCCAGAATCCCAATCCCCAATTCCCAAAATCCAATCCTGGATTCCCCAAAAAATTCCAAATTCCCAAAAATCCAATCCCAAATTCCCAAAAATCCCAAATTCCCAACCAATCCCAATCCCAGAATCCCAAAATTCCCTACCCTAGATTCCTAAAATATCCCAGAATTCCAATCCCAAATTCCCAAAAATCCCAAATTCCCAAATCCCAATCCCAGATTCCCAAAATCCAATCCCAGAATTCCAATCCCAAATTCCCAAATTCCCAAAAATCCAATCTCAGATTCCCAAATCCCAATCCCAAATTCCCAAAAATCCCAATGCAAGATTCCAAATTCCCAATTCCCAATCCCAAATTCCCAAATCCAATCCCAGAATTCCAATCCAAATTCCCCAAAATCCCAAAATCCCAGATTCCCAAATCCCAATCCCAAATTCCCAAAAATCCCAATGCAAGATTCCCAAATTCCCAAATCCCAATCCCGGATTCCCAAAAATCCAAACCCGGATTCCCAAAAATCCCAAATTCCCAAATCCCAATCCCAGAATTCCCAAATTCCATTTCAAATTCCCAAAAATCCAATCCCGGATTCCCAAAAATCCCAAATTCCCAAATCCCAATCCCAGAATTCCCCAATTCCATTTCCAAATTCCCAAAAATCCAACCCCAAAAATCCCATCCCAAATTCCCAAAAATCCAATCCCAAATTCCCGAATCCCAAATCCCAAAAAATTCCAATCCCAAATCCCAAACCACCCTCCAAACAAAATAAAATAAAATAAAATAAAATAAAATAAAATAAAATAAAATAAAATAAAATAAAATAAAATAAAATAAAATAAAATAAAATAAAATAAAATTCAGGAATTTCGGGGGCTTCTCCTTTGCTGAAATTCCCCATTTTTTTTTCCGTGGCGTCGTCCCGGAATTCCCGGGTGGGGTCGAAGTTTTTTTGGGGGAATTTTTCCCGGAATTCCCAAAAAAAAAAAGGGAATTCCCGGGGTATTTTTGACTCAGGAGAATTCCCGCAGGAATTGGGCGTGGAAGCGGCGCAGGAGCCGCAGGGCCCGGCCCAGAACCGGCCCCGGCAGCAGCAGAGACAGCCTGGGGGGAGGGGGGGACAAATCACAAATGATAATGAGTCACAAAATCCCAAAATCCCCAAATCCCAAATCACAAATGATAATGAGTCACAAAATCACAAAATCCAAAATTCCCAAAATCACAAAAATCACCAAATCACCAAATCACCAAATCACCAAATCACAAAATCACAAAATCACAAAATCACAAAAATCACAAAATCACAAAATCCAAAAAATCCCCAAATCACAAAATCACAAAATCCCCAAATCACAAAATCCCAAAATCACAAAATCACAAAATCACAAAAATCACAAAATCACAAAGGCACAAATCCCAAATAATAATAATGCCCAAAATCCCAAAAATCCCAAAAATCCCCCAAATCCCCAAATCCCAAAACAGTAATTCCCAAAATCCCCAAATCCCAAAATAATAATTCCCAAAATCCCCAAATCCCCAAATCACAAAGCCCCAAATCCCCCAAAAATAATTCCCCAAATCCCCAAAATGCCAAAATCCCCAAATCACACAGCCCCAAATCCCAAAATCCCAAATCCCAAAATCCCAAAGCCCCAAATCCCAAAATCCCAAAATCCCAAATCCCAAAGCCCCAAATTCCAAAATCCCAAAGCCCCCAAATCCCAAAATCCCAAATCCCAAAATCCCAAAGCCCCAAATCCCAAAATCCCAAAATCCCAAATCCCAAAGCCCCAAAATCCCAAATCCCAAATCCCAAAGCCCCAAATTCCAAAATCCCAAAGCCCCAAATCCCAAAATCCCAAAATCCAAATCCCAAAGCCCCAAATTCCAAAATCCCAAAGCCCCAAATCCCAAAATC
Source organism: Sturnus vulgaris (assembly GCF_052056855.1). Classification (NCBI taxonomy): domain Eukaryota; kingdom Metazoa; phylum Chordata; class Aves; order Passeriformes; family Sturnidae; genus Sturnus; species Sturnus vulgaris. The sequence continues at coordinate 155,878,467 of NC_142243.1, read as the reverse complement.
CCAAAGCCCCAAATCCCAAAATCCCAAATCCCAAAGCCCCAAATTCCAAATTCCCAAAACCTAAATCCCACGATCTCCAAATCCCAAAATCCTCAAATCTGCAAATCCCCAAATCTCCTAATCCTAAATCCCAAATCCAAAAATCCCAGGATTCCAACATCCCGAAATCCCAACAATTCCAAAATCCCCAAATCCCAACGTTCACCATCCCAAAATCCAAGACCCAAATCCCAAAATCCCAACATCCCCAAATCCCAAAATTCCAACAACCCCACATCCCAAATCCAGCACCCAATTCTGATCTACATCCCAAAATCCAACATCCCAAAATCCAACATCCCAAAATCCAAAAATCCCAAAATCCAGCATCCCCAAATCCCCAAATCCTAAAATCCCAAGACCCTAAAATCCAACAAACCCAAATCCCAACATTCAACATCCCCAAATCCCAAAAATCCAACATCCCCAAATCCCAAAAATCCAACATCCCAAAATCCCAAAATCCCCAAATCCCAAAAATCCAACATCCCAAAATCCAACATCCCCCAAATCCCAAATCCCCAAATCCCAAATCCCAAATCCCCAAATCCCCAAATCCCCCAAATCCCCAAATCCCAACAACCCAACATCCCAAATCCCAAATCTCCAATCCCCAAATCCCCAAATCCCCAAATCCCCAAATCCCCAAATCCCCAAATCCCAAATCCCCAAATCCCAAATCCCAAATCCCCAATCCCCAAATCCCAAATCCCCAAATCCCAAATCCCAAAATCCCAACATCCCCAAATCCCCAAATCCCAACACCCAACCCCACCCTCATTCCCCACCCCCGCAGTGTCCCCAATGTCCCCCCAATGTCCCCAATGTCCCCAATGTCCCCAATATTCCCAATATCCCCCAATCCCCCCAGTGTCCCCAATGTTCCCAATGTCCCCATTTCCCCCAGTGTCCCCAGTGTCCCCAATGTCCCCCCAATGTCCCCAATATTCCCAATATCCCCCAATCTCCCCAGTGTCCCCATTGTCCCCCAATGTCCCCATTCCCCCCAGTGTCCCCAGTGTCCCCATTCCCCCCAGTGTCCCCAGTGTCCCCAGTGTCCCCATTCCCCCCCCATTCCCCCCAGTGTCCCCAGTGTCCCCAGTGTCCCCATTCCCCCCAGTGTCCCCAGTGTCCCCAGTGTCCCCAGTGTCCCCAGTGTCGCCGTACCCCAGGTGGCCGCTGTCCCCTCCCATCCCGAAGTGGCTCCCCGGGGTCACCACCAGCCCCGTGGCCTCCTGCAGCCGCCGGCAGAAGAAAACGTCGGGCTCCAGGCCCAGCGCCTGCCGCGGGGACACAGCGGCTGCGACACGGGGACACCGCGGGGCTGGCCTTGTCCCCACCGTGTCCCCAGGGTGTCCCCAAAGTGTCCCCAAAGTGTCCCCCAGGCTGTCCCACACCAGAGGGTTCCCATCACCCCCCACATTGTCCCCTGTCGCAGAGTGACCCCCTGTCCCCCCCCGTTGTCCCCGTGTCCCCAGGGTGTCCCCTGTCCCCCTCCCGAGTGTCCCTGTCCCCTCCAGTGTGTGTCCCTGTCCCCTCTGGGTGTGTCCCTGTCCCCTCTGTGTTTGTACCCTGTCCCTGTCCCCTCCTGGTGTCCCTGTTCCTGTCCCCTCCCTGTGTGTCCTTGTCCCCCCAAAGTGTCCCTGTCCCCTCCGGATGTGTCCTTGTCCCCTCCCTGTGTCCTGTCCCTGTCCCCTGTCCCTGTCGCTGTCCCCTGTCCCTGTCGCTGTCCCCTGTCCCCTGTCCCCTGTCCCTGTCCCCTGTCCCTGTCTCCTGTCGCTGTCCCTGTCCCCTATCCCTGTCCCTGTCCCCTATCCCTGTCCCCTGTCGCTGTCCCCTGTCCCCTGTCCCCTGTCCCTATCCCTATCCCCTGTCCCTGTCGCTGTCCCTGTCGCCTGTCCCCTGTCCCTGTCCCTGTCCCTATCCCTGTCCCCTGTCCCTGTCCCCTGTCCCCTGTCCCCTGTCCCCTGTCCCCTGTCCCCTGTCCCTGTCCCCTGTCCCTATCCCTATCCCTGTCGCTGTCCCCTGTCCCTGTCGCTGTCCCTGTCTCCTGTCCCTGTCCCCTGTCGCTGTCCCCGTCCCCTGTCCCTGTCCTGTCCCCTGTCCCTGTCCCCTGTCGCTGTCGCTGTCCCCTGTCCCTGTCGCTGTCCCCTGTCCCTATCCCTGTCCCTGTCCCCTGTCGCTGTCCCCTGTCCCTATCCCTGTCCCTGTCCCCTATCCCTGTCCCCTGTCCCTGTCGCTGTCCCCTGTCCCCTGTCCCTGTCCCTATCCCTGTCCCCTGTCCCTGTCGCTGTCGCTGTCGCTGTCCCCTGTCCCTGTCGCTGTCGCTGTCGCTGTCCCCGTCCCCGCAGTCTCACCCGGGCGTGGCTCCGGGCTCGGGGCGGGATCTCCATCCTGGGGAACACTCGGGGTCCCCCGGCCGGGGGCTGGCACCGGATCCCGGGGGCTCGGCCGAGCTCCCGCAGCGCCCGGCGGGCGTTGGAGGCCAAGTCCCGGCACAGGGCCCGCCAGTGCTGGAATTGTGGGATTAATTAATGGCATTAATTAATGGCATTAATTAATGGGATTGATGGGATTTGGATTAATGGGATTAATGGGACTAATGGGATTAATGGGACTAATGGGATTAATAGGATTGATGGGATTAATGGGGTTGGGATTAATGGAATTAATGGGATTGAGATTAATGGGATTAATGGGATTAATGGGACTACTGGGGTTGGATTAATGGATTAATGGGACTACTGGGGTTGGGATTAATGGGATTAATGGGACTAATGGGGTTGGGATTAATGGAATTAATGGGATTGAGATTAATGGGATTAATGGGATTAATGGGATTGATGGGACTACTGGGGTTGGGATTAATGGGACTACTGGGACTACTGGGGTTGGGATTAATGGGATTAATGGGATTGAGATTAATGGGATTAATGGGATTAATGGGATTAATGGGGTTGGGATGGGATCCAGCTCCTTCTGGAATTATGGGATTGGGATTAACGGGATTAACGGGATTAATGGAATTAATGGGATTGAGAATAAGTGCATTGAGGTGATTCGTGGGATTGAGATTGAGATTAATGAGTATTAATTAGTATTAATGAGAATAATGGGATTAATGGGAGTGACGGGATTAATGGGATTGGGATTGATAGGATGGACTGGATAAATGGGATAGAGACTAATAGGGCTTGGACTAATTAATGGATTAATGGGATTTGTGAATCATGGGATTAATTGGATTAATGGGATTAATGGGATTAATGGGATTAATGGGATTGATGGTTTGGGATTAATGAGCTCGACTGGATTGGGATCAATGGGATTAACAGGATGGATATTAATTGGTCAGGGATTAATGGGATTAATGGGATTGGGGATAATGGGATTGGGATAACAGGAAAATGGGATGATGGGATTTCAGGATGGGATTGATGGGACATTGGATTTCTGGGATTTATGGAAATTGGATTTATGGGATTGATGGGATTGATGGGATTGATGGGATTGATGGGATTGATGGGATTAATGGGACATTGGATTTATGGGAATTATGGGACATTGGATTTCTGGGATCGATGGGATCGATGGGATTGATGGAATTTCTGGGACATTGGATTTCTGGGATTTCTGGGATTTCTGGGATTTCTGGGATTTCTGGGATTTATGAGACATTGGATTTCTGGGATCGATGGGATTGATGGAATTTCTGAGATCGATGGGATTTCTGGGATTTATGAGACATTGGATTTCTGGGATTTATGGGATTTATGGGACATTGGATTCCTGGCATTTCTGGGATTCCTGGGATGGGATTTCTGGCATTTCTGGCATTCCTGGCATTTCTGGGATTCCTGGAATTTCTGCGATTTCTGGGATTCCTGGGATTTCTGGCATTCCTGGTATTCCTGGGACAGATTCCCGGGATTTTTCACCTTTTCCAGCTGGGCGTGGACGGGGTCCGGCTGTTCCGGGGTGTCCAGGCTCAGCTCCAGGAGGATCCGGCCGGGAACGCAGGGCCGGGCCAGGGACTGGGCCAGCTGGAACGGGGCCCGGAGCCGCGGGTCCAGGTTCAGCAGCTCCAGGAACCCGGCCCGGAACCCGCTCCTGGAACATCCCACAATTCCCAAAAATATTCCAGAACCCGCTCCTGGAACATTCCCACAATTCCCAACATTCCCAAAAATATTCCAGAACCCGGCCCAGAACCCGCTCCTGGAACATTCCAAAATTCCCAAAAATATTCCAGAACCCGCTCCTGGAACATTCCCACAATTCCCAACATTCCCAAAAATATTCCAGATCCAGGAACCTGGCCCGGAACCCGCTCCTGGAACATCCCAGAATTCCCAAAATTCCAAAAATATTCCAGAACCGGGCCGGAACCCGCTCCTGGAACATTCCCACAATTCCCAAAAATATTCCAGAACCCGGCTGGAACCCGCTCCTGGAACATTCCCAGAATTCCCAAAATTCCCAAAATGTTCCAGAACCCGGCCTGGAACCCGCTCCTGGAAAATTCCCAAAATTCCCCAAAATATTCCAGAACCTGATCCTGGAACATTCCACAATTCCCAAAATTCCCCAAAATATTCCAGAACCCGGCCTGGAACCCGCTCCTGGAACATTCCCACAATTCCCAAAATTCCCCAAAATATTCCAGCTCCCAGATCCTGCTCCTGAAACATTCCCAGAATTCCAAAAATTCCTGAAATTCCAGTTCCAGGAACCCCACCCAGAACCCGCTCCTGGAACATTGCCAAAATTCCTGGAATCCCAGCTCCAGGGATTCCACTTGGAATCCACTCCTGGGATACCAACACTGACATTCCCAGTATTCCCAAAATTCCCCGAATTCCCAAAATTCCCAAAATTCCTGGAATTCCCAGACCACCGCCATCCTCTCACCCCCTTCCACCCCATTCCCAAAACTCCCAGAATTCCCAGAATTCCCAACCCATTCCCAGGATTCCCAGAATTCCCGGAATTCCTGAATTCCCAGGATTCCCAGAATTCCTAAATTCCCAGAATTCCCGAATTCCCAGGATTCCCAGAATTCCCAGAATTCCCAAAATTCCCAACCCATTCCCAGAATTCCCAGAATTCCCAGAATTCCCAGGATTCCCAAAATTCCCAACTCATTCCCAGAATTCCCAGAATTCCCGGAATTCCCAGGATTCCCAGAATTCCCAGAATTCCCAAAATTCCCGAAATTCCAGCTCCAGGAATCTTCCCAAAATCCACTCCTGGGTCACCACCACCATCCTCACACCCCCTTCCATCCCATTCCCAGCATTCCCAAAATTCCCAACCCATTCCCAGAATTCCCAGAATTCCCCAAATTCCCGACCCATTCCCGAAATACCCAGGATTCCCAGAATTCCCAGAATTCCCAAAATTCCCGAAATTCCAGCTCCAAGAATCTTCCCAAAATCCACTCCTGGGTCACCACCACCATCCTCACACCCCCTTCCACCCCATTCCCAGCATTCCCAGCATTCCCAAAATTCCCAACCCATTCCCAGAATTCCCAGAATTCCCAGGATTCCCAGAATTCTCAGAATTCCTAAATTCCCAGGATTCCCAGAATTCCCAGAATTCCCCAAATTCCCAGAATTCCCGAAATTCCAGCTCCAGGAATCTTCCCAAAATCCATTCCTGGGTCACCACCACCATCCTCACACCCCCTTCCACCCCATTCCCAGCACTCCCAAAATTCCCAAAATTCCCAACCCATTCCCAGAATTCCCAGAATTCCCCAAATTCCCGACCCATTCCCGAAATACCCAGAATTCCCAAATTCCCAGGATTCCCAGAATTCCAGCTCCAGGAATCTTCCCAAAATCCATTCCTGGGTCACCACCACCATCCTCGCACCCCCTTCCACCCCATTCCCAGCATTCCCAGCATTCCCAAAATTCCCGACCCATTCCCAGAATTCCCAGAATTCCCAGAATTCCCAGAATTCCCGGGATTCCCGGGATTCCCGGTTTTCCTCACTCGCCGGCGGCGCTCTTGGACAGGGAGTAGAGGCTCACGAGCTGCAGCTCGGTGGCCACGGGCGGCCCCAGCTCGCCCAGGAGGCGCCGGAAGGGCAGGAAGGGGCGCCGGGGGCTGAAGGATCGCTCCTGGTGCACCTGGGCCGGGAAAGAATTCCCAAAAAAAAAATTAAAAAATTCCCAAATACATCCCCCCCCCCCCAAAAAAAAAAAAATCCCACGGGGGGGGGAAAAAAAATTACCCCGGAAAAAAAAAAAAATTCCCACGGGAATTGTGGCAAAAATTTCCTTCCCCCCGAAAATAAAAAAAATTGTCCCCGAAAAAAATTCCCCAAAAGAATTTCTTGAAACTGTTCCAAGAAAGAATTCCTGAAAAAAAATCTCAAAACGATTCCCATAAAAAAATTTCCTCCCCCCCCCCCCCCCAAAAAAAAAAAAATTGGCGGAAAAATTCCAAACAATTCCCAAAGATATTCCAGAAAAAAAATACCTCAAAATTCCCGAAAAATCCCCCCAAAATTCCAAAATAATCCCCCAAAAATCCCGAAAAATCCCCCAAAATACCAGAAAAATCCCCAAAAAATTCCAGACAAATCCCCAAAAAATTCCTGAAAAAAAATCCCAAAATAATTCCCCCCCCCCCCCCCAAAAAAAAAAATTCCCAAATCCCGGAATTCCCGCTCACCTCGTGCGCGAGCAGCAGCAGCGACTCCTGAACCGCGATGGCCACGAGCTCCTCCATGAGAGCCCGGCTTAGCACGTGACCTAAGGGGTTAAACCCAGCCTAAGGGGAAAGTGAGGCTCGGGATGGGTTTAGACCGAACCTAAAGGGGAAACTGAGGCACGGGATGGGTTTAAGCTGAGCTTAAAGGGGAAACTGAGGCCCGGGATGGGTTTAAGCTGAGCTTAAAGGGGAAACTAAGGCACGGGATGGGTTTAAACCGAGACTAAAGGGAAACTGAGGCACGGGATGGGTTTAGGCTGAGCTCAAAGGGAAACTGAGGCACGGGATGGGTTTAAGCTGAGCCTAAAGAGAAACTGAGGCTCGGGATGGGTTTAGGCTGAGCTCAAAGGGAAACTGAGGCACGGGACGGGTTTAAGCCGAGCCTAAGGGGAAACTGAGGCACGGGATGGGTTTAGGCTGAGCTCAAAGGGAAACTGAGGCACGGGATGGGTTTAGGCTGAGCTCAAAGGGAAACTGAGGCACGGGATGGGTTTAAGCTGAGCTTAAAGGGGAAACTGAGGCCCGGGATGGGTTTAAGCTGAGTTTAAAGGGGAACTGAGGCTCGGGATGGGTTTAGACTGAGCCTAAAGTTAAACGGAGCCTCCGGACTCACCCGTGGGGTCCCCGGGGTTCACCACCCACAGCACTCGGGGCTCGCAGCGGTCCCGACATTCCCGAATTTTCCGGCGCAGTGCGGCCACGTCCACGGCCCAGCCGCGAGCCTCGAGCAGCGGGTACGGAACCGGCTCGGCCCCCGCCAGCCCCGGCAGCGCCCGGCACAGAGCGGGACCCGGTACCGGAACCAGAACCCCGGGGGGCAGCGACGGCGGCGGAGACACGAACAGAGAGAGCACGAACTGCGAGCGGCACCGGGAGCGGCACCGGGAGCGGCATTGCCAGTTTGGGATCCCCATTCCCAGTTTGGGATCCCCATTCCCAGTTTGGGATCGGCTCCATTCCCAGTTTGGGGTCCCCATTCCCAGTTTGGCATCGGCTCCATTCCCAGTTTGGGATCCCCATTCCCAGTTTGGGATCCCCATTCCCAGTTTAGGGTTCCCATTCCCGGTTTGGGATCCACATTGCCTTTCCCACATCCCACATCCCATATCCCAAATCCCAAATCCCAAATCCCACATCCCATATCCCAAATCCCACATCCCATTCCCAAATCCTAAATCCCACATCCCATTCCCATATCCCACATCCCATTCCCATATCCCAAATCCCAAATCCCACATCCCATTCCCAAATCCCATATCCCAAATCCCATATCCCACATCCCATTCCCAAATCCCACATCCCATTCCCAAATCCCACATCCATATCCCAAATCCCATATCCCACATCCCATTCCCATATCCCATATCCCACATCCCATATCCCAAATCCTATATCCCAAATCTCACATCCCATATCCCAAATCCCAAATCCCAAATCCCAAATCCCAAATCCCATATCCCAAATCCCAAATCCCACATCCCACATCCCAAATCCCAAATCCCGTTGCTCACCGGGATCACTGTTGCGGTCCCACTGCACAGGACGATGTTTTTGGGGTCACAGGGGACGCCCCCATCCCGGAATTCCAGGAACCGGGAAATTTTGGCGGGGACCTTGTGGGATCGGTGCTCGTGGTTGTATCCCCCTGTGGGAACGGGATCGGCCCCGAATCCAGCAGGATCCCAAATCCCATGGGATCAACCCCAAATCCAGCAGGATCCCAAATCCCATGGGATCAGCCCCGAATCCAGCAGGATCCCAAATCCCATGGGATCAACCCCAAATCCAGCAGGATCCCAAATCCCATGGGATCAGCCCCAAATCCAGTGGGATCCCAAATCCCATGGGATCAGCCCCGAATCCAGCGGGATCCCAAATCCAGCGGAATCGCAGGGAAATCCCACGGGATCGACCCCAATTCCAGCAGGACCCCAAATCCAGCGGGATCACTGAGAAATCCCATGGGATCAGCCCCAAATCCCATGGGATCATCAATATTTCCACCGCTATTTCCGGAATCCATTTCCCACCCTGGTGACCCCAAAATCTTTTGGGATCGACATTCCCAGAATCCATTTCCCACCCCCGGTGACCCCCAAAACCCCAAAATCTTTCGGGATCGACATTCCCAGAATCCATTTCCTTCCCTGGTGACCCCAAAAACCCCCAAATCTTTTGGGATCGCCATTCCCAGAATCCATTTCCCTCCCGGGTGACCCCAAAATCTTTTGGGATCGACATTCCCAGAATCCATTTCCCACCCCAGTGACCCCAAAATCTTTTGGGATCGACATTCCCAGAATCTATTTCCCACCCCAGTGACCCCCAAAACCCCAAAATCTTTTGGGATCGCCATTCCCACCGATATTCCCAGAATCCATTTCCCGCAGGATTCTCCGCGCGCGATCCCGCGCGGCCTCGGGGAGAGCGGGAGATTCCAAAAGTTCGGGAAAAGCGCAGGCGGCCAAAATCTGGGAATGGCGACAGGGATTGAGGGTTGGGGACACGACGGGGGGGGGGACATTCCTGGGGGGACACTGGGGGACAAGAGGGGACAGGATGGGACATTCCCGGTGATCCCTGGGGACAGGAGGGGACAGGAGGCGACATTCCCGATGATCCCTCGGGGGGGGGGACAGGAGGCGACATTCCCGATGATCTCTGGGGGGACAGGAGGGGACACGAAGCGACATTCCCAGTGATCCCTGAGGACAGGAGGCGACACTGGATTCCCAGTGGGAATCTGGGGGACAGGAGGGGACATTCCCGATGATCCCTGGGGGACGGGAGGCGACAGGAGGGGACAGGAAGGGACAGGAGGGGACATTCCCGAATGATCCCTGTGGTGACAGGAGGGGACGGGAGGGGACAGGATGGGACAGGAGGGGACATTCCCGGTGATCCCTGGGGAACAGGAGGCGACAAGAGGGGACAGGAGGCGACATTCCCGGTGATCCCCGGGGGACAGGAGGCGACATTCCCGGTGATCCCCGGGAACAGGAGGCGACATTCCCGGTGATCCCTGGGGACAGGAGGGGACAGGAGGGGACATTCCCGGTGGTCCCCGGGTGACAGGAGGGGACATTCCCAGTGATCCCCGGGTGACAGGAGGGGACAGGAGGCGACATTCCCGGTACCTGGCGCAGGATGGGAAGCGGCTCCCGGCCCATGGCCTGCGCGTCATCGCCGCTGCAATCCAGGGGTGGCACAAACGGCGACACCGGGGGTGGCCCCGAGGGTGGCCCCGGGGGTGGCCCCGAGGGTGGCCCCGAGGGTGGCCCCGAGGGTGGCCCCGAGGGTGGCCCTGTCGCTGTCGCCAAGGTCCCCGGTGTCCCCTGCGCCGCCATGGCTGTGACGGCGGCGGTGGCGGAGCGCCAGGGGGAGGGGACAGAGAGGGGACAGGGACGGGACCGGAGAAACGGGACAGGGAATTGGGGAAATTTGGGAAAAGGGGAAAATTTGGGGGAATTTGGGGAAAGTTTGGGGGAAATTTGGGGGAAATTTGGGGGGAATAGGGAAAGGAATTTGGGTTTGGAAAAGGGAAAATGGGGAAATTTAGGGAAAGTTTGGGGAAAATTTGGGGAAAGTTTGGGGGAAGTTTGGGGGAAATCTGGGGGAAATTTGGGGGAAATTTGGGGGAAATCTGGGGAAAATTTGGGGGAAATAGGGAAAGGAATTTGGGTTTGGAAAAGGGAAAATGGGGGAAATTTGGGGAAAGTTTGGGGGGAAATTGGGGAAAGTTTGGGGAAAGGAATTTGGGTTTGGAAAAGGGAAAATTGGGGAAATTTGGGGGAAAGTTTAGGGAAAATTTGGGGAAAGGAATTTGGGATGGAAAAGGGGAAATGGGGAAATTTGGAGAAATGAGGGCAGGGAATTGGGGTTGGAAAAGGGAAAATGGGGGAAAATTTGGGGGAATTTGGGGGAAATGGGGTGGGAATGTGGGGTTGGAAAAGCGAAAATTTGGGGAAAATTTAGGGGGAAATGGGGAAAAGAATTTGGGGTTGGAAAATGGGAAAAATTGGGGGAATGGGGAAGGGAATTGGGTCTGGAAAATGGAAAATGGGAAAAATTGGGGGAATGGGGAAAGGAATTTGGGGTTGGAAAATGGGAAAATTTAGGGGGAAATGGGACAGGGAAATTTGAGGTTGGAAATGGGAAAATGGGGAAAAATTGGGGGGAAATTGGGTGGGAATTGGGGCTGGAAAATGGGGAAAATTGGGGAAAATTGGGGAAAGTTTGGGGAAAGTTTGGGGAGAAATAGGGAGAGGAAAATGGGATAGGGGATATGGAAATGGGGACCCCAAACTGGGAATGGGGATCCCAAACTGGGAATGGGGATCCCAAACTGGGAATGGAAACCCCAAACTGGGAATGGGGATCCCAAACTGGGAATGGGGACTCCCTTGTTATAAATCCACGTTATAAAATCGTCTTTTGGCAAATATTAAGATAAATACAATCCGTATAACATGAAAATATTTTAAATTAATTAATTTAATGAATTAACTTAATTAATCCAAGAAACATATAATAAAAACGCTGCCAACTAAAAAAAAAAAAAGTATCAACCAAACCCGAGACTGAAAATACAAACAGAAATAAAATACAAATACGAATAAAATGCAAATAAAATAGAAATATAATACAAATAGAAATAAAATAGGAATAAAATAGAAATAAAATAGAAATAAAACTGCAGCTAAAACCCACAAGGGCTCGAAAAAATCACCCTGAAAAAGAAGAAGGTCCCCAGGGTGTCCCCTCAGTGTCCCCAGGGTGTCCCCTCAGTGTCCCCAGGGTGTCCCTGTCCCCTCCCCAGGCTCACCCGGGCCTGGCAGTGCTGGGGGTTGGGATAATGGGATTGGGATTATTGGGATTATTGGGATTATTGGGATTAATGGGATTATTTGGATTATCCGGATTATTGGGATTAATGGGATTATTTGGATTATCGGGATTATTTGGATTAATGGGATTAATGGGATTATTGGGATTAATGGGATTATTGAGATTAATGGGATTATCTGGATTATTTGGATTAATGGGATCAATTGGATTATTGAGATTAATGGAATTATTGGGATTATTGGGAATATTGGGATTAATGGAATTAATGGGATTATCTGGATTATTGGGATCAATTGGATAATTGAGATTAATGGGATTAATGGGGATATTGGGATTAATGGAATGATTGGGATTCTTTGGATTATTTCTATTAATGGGTTTATTTGGATTATTGGGATTCTTTGGATTCTTTGGATTATTTATATTAATGGGATTATTTGGATTAATGGGATTATCTGGATTAATGGGATTATTGGGGTTATTGGGATTATTTGGATTATTGAGATCATTTAGAGTAATTGGATTAATGGGATTATTGGGATTAATGGGATTATCGGGATTAATTGGGATTATTTGGATGAATGGGATTATCTGGATTATTGGGATTATTTAGAGTAATTGGATTAATGGGATTATTTGGATTAATGGGATTAACGGATTGGATTTCTTCAGGGAAACTGAGGCACGGGATGGCTTTAACCGGATTTTTTTGGGGGAATTTTGGGGTGCTTTTAGGATTTGGGTTTTTTCAAGGATTTGGGGTTTTTTTTGGGATTTGGGGTATTTTGGGATTTGGGATTTTTGAAGGGAATCTGAGTTTTTAGAGATTTGAGGGGTTTTTGGAATTTGGGGGTTTTTGAAGTTTAGAGGGATTTGGGGTTTTTGGGTTTTTTTTAGGATTTGGGGTTCTTTGGGTTTGGAGGTGGAAAATGGTGTTTAGGTTTTTTGGGGGGATTTGGGGTTTTTGGGATTTGAGAATTTTTTGGGGGATTTGAGGTTTTAGCAGGAGGATTTGGAAGTGCTTTATGGATTTGGATTTTTTTAGTGGGGAGGGAAGATTTTGCTTTTTAAAAATTCACCCCAAAATCCACCAGGACCCCCCTAAACCAAACCTGCCCCATTCCAGGGACTCCCTGAACCACTTTAAGGACACCCCCAAAAAAAACCCCAGAACCCCCAAATCCCCACCCCCAGCACCCCAAAACCACCTCAACCACCCCAAGGACACCCCAAAAATCACCAGGACACCCCTAAACCACCCTGGGGACCCCCCCAGAACACAAAAAAAACATTCCAAGGACACTCCAAAACCACCCAGTACCCCCCTAAAAAATCCTCCTCATTGCAGGGATCCCCAAAACACCACTAAACCTGTCCCAGCACCCCAAAACCACCTCAAAGACAACCGAAAACCAGCCCAAGGACACCCCAAAAAGCCCCAAGACCCCGTAAACCAAACGTGCCTCATTCCAGGATCCCCATAAACCACCCTAAATACCTCGCAGCACCCCAAAAACACCCTGGGGACCCCCAAACCACCATCCCGCCGCCCACCAATCCCAGGGATTCCCCCTCAGGGATTTCTTTCCCCCCCTCACAAATTCCCGCCGTGGCCCCTCAGGAGCACCTGGCTGGGTTTGCGCCGCCCTTCCCGCAGGAATTCCGCTTCCCAGCGCTTCAGCAGCACCTTCAGCCCCTGCTGCCGCTCCATGGCCGAGGAATCGGGGATCGGGATCAGGATCTGGGATCCGAGATCGAGATCGGCATCGAGAGAGGCTCGGCGGGGAATCCAGAGTCCCCTCAGAGCGAACCTCCCGCTCCCTCCGAGAGCCAGCCAATAGGAAGGCAGGGGTGAGTGATTGACAGCGCACTGAGCCAATGAAAAGGCAGAGTGTAAAAGAGTTCCCCCCCCGCAGGCCTCGAGCCAATTCCAATTCAATAAAACAATGACAAACACCTGCAAAAACCAATTAAAAGTAAAGACTCAGCCTTCCGGGTGAGTCTCGTTCCTGATTCGCTACTGCAACTCTTCCTAATTTTCGGTTTCATTTCGGGCAGGGGCGAGTTCGGGTCCTGCAGGCAGGCGGTGAGTGGGGGTTCTATGGTGGGGGGCGGGGGACGGGGTGGGCGGCAGCGCCGGTTTTGGGGATCCCTGAGGGGACCTTGAAATGATCTGGGGATTCCTGTGGGAATTACGAGATTCCCGGAGGGGTTTCAGATCCTTGAGTGACTTTGGGGTGGCCTTGGTGGGGTGGGGATACTCCACGTCCCTCTTTTTGGGGAGCTGCGCTGGGGGTGCCCTCACAACACCGGCCCCACCTTCTCCCACAGCTTCTCTTTTCTTCGGGATATCCTTGGATTCGGAGTTTCCCTGGAATTTTCCCCTGGTGATTGTGCATCCTGGGGCTGAAAGGTGGAAAAACTCTCTATAACTCTTAAAATAAAATATAAGAGTAGGTGTGTATTTATTCAGCGCTGAGGCGCATGGGGGATGGCTCCTGCACAAACATGCACAGCTTTGGTGACCTGCGCCTCTCCTTTCATTCTCTACAAACTGGGACTGCACAATGCGCCTGATACACATTCATTGCCTGCCTCTGCTTCCTATTAAAATCAACTCCACGCCTCTTTCTGGCTGTGCATTGTTCCTTTTTGCTCGCTCTGGTGGTCATCTGGGGGTCTTGGGGATGAAGTAAATAGTCTTCCTCTCTGATGAACATTTCACCTTACCTCCTTGCTCATTCTCTCTTTTTAGTCCTTTGGTCATCTTCCAGACTTTGGTAGCAGATTTCCTGGTTTCAGGGACCTGAGGACTCCCTTTTCCTGTAGTGCTTTTGTCTTTGCATCCTGTTTTCAAATTCTTAGCTCTTGACCTCACCCTGAAGCCTTGCTCTCCTCCTGTTCTTGTAAGCACCGTACATTACAGTAAACACAGTTTTTAGTCAAAGCATTTCTTGATGCTTGATTCTTAATTCTCAATTTCTCTGTCTCATGTGTCCCCTCATTTTCCCCTATTTCCCACAAGCCCACAGAATCCATGGATCCCCTCCTTTTCCTCTGCGCCCGCCGCGTCGTCGCCCAGCGCCCTCTTCCCTCCGTTCCTACCCATCTCTATCCCGTCCTTTTCCAAGTGGCATTCCTGGATGGAAGACCCCTTGTCCTGCGGGATTTGGTGGCTTCTTGGCCTTCCCCAGTGCTCCACTTCCAGAGGCTGGTGGGGCGACAGGAGCTGCTTGGGGATCATCCCTGCACCAACTACGTCAAGGCCGTCATCCAGGCCGTGGTGGCTCAGCTCAAGCGGGAGCTGGAAGAGCCCGGCTGCCATTCCAGGTGGGTTTTGGGAATTCCAGCACGGCCACAACCTCCCATTCCTCCAATTCCTCCATCCATTTTTGTGGGTGTTCTGGATGATTAATACCAGTTTTTCCAGCCTGCGTGAGCTGGACATGATCAGACTCCCGGCTGGGATCGACACCTTGTTCAGCACCGAGGCTTTGGCTGATGCTTGCCTGGAGGTGTCCAAGCACCAGCGGGAATTCCAGAGGCGCAGATCCAAGCGGCACAAAGGCTCCTCTGGAGGTGCCACGGCTGTGGCCGCTCCACAGCCCCCGGGCGTGGACGTCCACACCGACCTGGTTGTCGACAGAATATCCTACAGGGACCTGCGGGACGCGCTCCAGGATGGAGGAGCCGGCTCGCTGCGCATCAGGTGCCGCGAATTCAAAGCAAACCAAATTTCAGCACTAGGGATCGTGACTTTGTTGGAATCTCTGGATCCATCCTGTCTGCGGAGGGTGGAACTGGTCTTCAACAATTTGGGATTGACTGAGCTCTTGGTGATCCTGCCGCACCTCTCGCGCTTCCCAGAGCTGCGCAGCCTCGTGCTCGAGGACGACAACGTGAAGGATCGGCGCACGACGCCGGAATCAGCCGTTGGAATCCAGTGGGTGGCCAGGCACCTGAGAATGCTGCCCAGCCTGCGGGAGCTCAAGCTGACATCTACCCAGTTTTCCGGGAATCTGCGCCGGATCCTCTGGTGAGTTCCCCACTGAGCAGTTCCGTCCAGCGCTCTGTGGCGATTCCCAAGGGTTGTGCATGGGGATCTTGGGGGTATTTTCCAACCTGAGTGATCCCGTGGTTCCAGGGTTTCATTATCCCGATGTTCCCATGATTCCGTTATCCCAAGAGTTTGTGACTCCATTGTGCCATAATTCCATGATCCCAGAATTCCCTGTGCCAGGATTCGCAAAAGCTGCACTTCTGGATCTTGGAGGTCTTTTCCAATCTCAGCGATCCCAGGAATCCAGGATTTTTCAATGCCAGTATTCCCATGATCCCATGATTCCGTTATCCCAGTAGTTCATGACTCAATGTTTCCATTATCCCAGAAGCTCATGATCCCAAAATTCCGTCTTTCCAGGATTCCACAAGTTTGGGCTCAATGGTCTTGAGAGTCTTTTCCAGCCTGAAGGATCCACTGATTCCAGGAATTCATTATCCCAGTGTTCCCATGATCCCGTGATTCCATTATCCCAATAGTTCATGATTCAATTATTCTGTCATCCTATAATTCCATGATCCCAAAATTTCCTAATTCCAGGATTCCCAAAGGCTGAACTTCAAGATCTTGGAGATCTTCTCCATTCTTAGTGACCCCATGACTCCAGGATTTCATTATCCCAATAGTCCTATGATTCCATTATCCCAATCCTTGATTCCAGAATTCCCAAAGTTTGGGCTTCATGGTCCCTGAGATCTTTTCAACCTTAGTGATCCCAGGTTCCCATGATCCCAATATTCCAGGGCTCCATGATTCCATGATCCCATAATGTCTTGATTCCAGTATTCACAAAGATTGGACTTGATGATCCTGAAGCCTTTTCCATGAATCCCTAACTGCAGAATTCCACAACTCCCGGGCTCTATGATCCCACAATCCCAGGATTTTCAATACATGAACTTGATGGTCTTGGAGATATTGCCCAACCTCAGTGATTCCATGATTCCATGATCCCACAATTCCACAATCCCAGGATTTTCAGAAGTCAGACTTGATGGTTTCAGAGACATTTCCAAGCTCACCCCTTCCATGACTCCAGAATCCCATCATTCCAAAATCTCAGAGTTTTCAGGGGTCAAAATTGATGGTTTTGGCGCTTTTTTCAAACTTCGGCCGTTCCATAATTCCACAATTCAATTTGGCAATTCCATGATTCCTTGATCTCATGATTCCATTATTCTCAAACCTTTAACTTGATGTTCTTGGAGACCATTCCCAAACTCACCTATTCCATAACAGCATGACGCCATCGTTCCAAAATCCCAGGGTTTTCAGGGATTGAACTCGAAGTTCTTGCAGCTTTTTCCCGGCCTCACCCATCCCACAGTTGGGCGATTCCACAGATGCAGTCCCAGTTCTTATTCCCCACGTTTCCCCCAGGAATCCCAACATTCCCAGCTCCCACCAATCCTCCCTTGGGCCTCCCCTCTCTCTTTTCCCTCCCGCCAGCGACCTCCAGGCTCCATTGGAAAGCTTGGAATTGGTCTTCTGCTCCCTCGTTCCCGATGACCTCGCCTTCCTCTCCCAAAGCATCCACGCTCCGGCCCTCAAAAGGTTGGGTCTGAGTGGCCTGGATCTCTCTGAATACCTCCTGGAGCCTCTCCAGCTGCTGCTGGAGGAAACCTCGGCCTCGCTGCTGTACCTGAAACTCAGTTATTGTGGCATGAACGACTCCCACCTGGAGGCGCTGCTCCCGATGCTCCGGCGCTGCTCCCACCTGCGCTACCTGAGACTCTACGGCAATTTCCTGTCCACGGCTGTGCTCAAGGATCTGCTCCAGAAAACCTTGGAGCTGCCAGATCTCCGCCTGGTCGTGTATCCCTTCCCCGTGGATTGCTACAAGCAGCCTCAGCAGGAAAACAATGGGGACCGTGAAAGGGATGAGGAGCTTTTTGCGGCGGCCAAGGCAGAGTTTTCTGAAATCTTGGGAAATTCCGGGAGAACTGATTTCATCTGGACTGACAATCCCAACGACCACAAAGACCTGGACTACTTCTCCTTGTGATTTGGGAAAACTTTGGAGGCAGGAAAAGCTCAGAGCCTCCATCGTGGAAAAGCTCCGCCGCGTTCCTCCCGAAATCTGCGCGTTCTCTGCCTCATCCCGGTGCTTTTCTGTATCATTCCAGTGTGGTTTTCCTTTCATTTTGGTGCTTTTCTGCCTGTTTTTTTTTTTTTTTCCTGTTCCAATTGTTTCTGTTGTTTCATTTGTTTGGCTGCCGGGGGAGCCGGGTCCGAGACAAACCGCGACGCTCGTAGTTCACTGTAACAAGACTTCAGCTCTTTATTCTTTTGTGAGCACCCTTAAATAGGGTGCTTGATCTTTCCCGGGCTCACACAGCTGGTTGGTTCCAATTTCTGTCATTCACCTTCTCGACCAATGATGCTTTAACACTTAAAGTCCAATAGATGAGCTGGGATTTTCACACAGGTACCTGCCTGGCAGGCTGGCTCGGTTTCAAATTGCATCTTTTAGAAAAGCTGCGATATTCACTCCACAATTCACCCTTTCTTGGTTAAAAACTAAAATTTTTTTTTTATAATATTTTATAAGCTTAGTATTCCAAGTTATGGATGTGCTTGATGTATCATTGGAGTTGTGGTGTTTTATTTAGAAAACTGTTAACACCACCATTTTTAGTTTGACATGTTACAGGCTCAATGCTTCATAACTACAACGTTACAATTCAATATTAAACCAGAACCATTTAGTTCAACACCGTTAACATTTTAAAAAACAAGAAACCATTTAACTTAAAACCATTTCAAATAAGAAGATATATATTTCCTTTATTCCTTAATCCCCTTTGTTTTATTAAAAAAAACCAATAAACCATTTAACTTAAAACTCTTTCAATTAAGAACACACGTGTTTCTATCTGTCCTTTCTCCCCTTTTGTTTATAGAAATTGAAACAGGAACAAAACCTGCACATTTCAATTACCTCAATGTGGTGACAATTATCATTGCTGATATGTTACAATCCAATTTTAGTGTTTAATACTGTTGAGGAGTTTTCCTTAAAATGATAATTTAGGAGAATCTTCTGCGGATAAGATTCTTCACGTTTAGCCCAAAGGAAAAGGTTTTAGCTTTTGCAAGGCTAAATTAGCTCATCAAAATGACTTGGTTTATTTTTAGCTTAGAAATATTTGGATTAATAATTTTTCTCCTTGTCAGTCAAATTTCAGTCTGGCCACAATTGAAACAGACTGAGAAGGCTTTGATGGTAAACATTTCTTTTTGCTTAGTCTAAATCTCAATGTGGCCAGGATCGAGACTTTAGACTAAAGGCAAAAATTTTCTAATATGTATTAAAAGAAACCTTCAATAAATTTTAAACATTGTAAACAGAAGCGATAAGAGGTAAGTATTTTAGAAAACTTTGCAATTCTAATTTGTCAATGCAGTAACTTTTACTAAACCAATCCAAACAGATTTGTTTTGTTGAACTTCTAATATTAGCAAGATCTTCAAATTTTTCAGGGTGGCTGATTGAGTATGATGCTGTTGCAATGTATATGAATAAAGTTAACAAGCATGCTGCTGTGAACTTCAACACACAATTATAAAATTGCAGGCTATATTTGCAACTCTGATAAAATACCTTTTCAGCAACTATAAAAAACCAGATTTGTGAAATTTTGTTTTCAGCACCTGTGACCAACAACAGCAGCAAAATTTGCACTACAGATTTTAGGACATATTTAGCAAACTGCAACCCATATTTGCAGTATTGGCGTGGTATTCTGAGTGGAACTGTAAAAAAACAGGTTGACAAGGCAAATATTTACTTAGTAAAGTTTGCAAAATATACAGGCTTCGGCAAAGTTAAATTGGAGGTAGGTGAAGCAGCTGCTGAGTTCTGCTGAAGTTGAACATTGCTGTTGATATTACCTTGGTTGGTGATGTTAAGTTCTTTAATTTTCATTTTCACAGTCTTAAGACATGAGGCAAGTAGCGTGTTGTTCCATTTGTTGAGTAGATGGTTTGTTTTCTGTTGCTGTGTTCTAACTTTTCTATGAGTTTGGTGATATCTTTTCAGGTTGGTTCGGTGTCCCCCAAACCAGCCGTCCCCAAATCCAGGGATTCCCCCCCTCACAAATTCCCTCCGCGGCCCCGCAGGAGCTCCTGGCTGGGTTTGCGCCGCCCTTCCCGCAGGAATTCCGCTTCCCAGCGCTCCAGGAGCACCTTCAGCTCCTGCTGCCGCTCCGTGGCCGCGGGATCGGGGATCGGGATCAGGATCTGGGATCCGAGATCGAGATCGAGATCGGCATCGAGAGAGGCTCGGCGGGGAATCCAGAGTCCCCTCAGAGCGAACCTCCCGCTCCCTCCCAGCGTCAGCCAATAGGAAGGCAGGGATGAGTGATTGACAGCGCATTGAGCCAATGAAAAGGCAGAATGTAAAAGAGCCCCCCCCCACGCAGGCCTCGAGCCAATTCCAATTCAATAAAACAATGACAAACACCTGCAAAAACCAATTAAAAGTAAAGACTCCGCCTTCCGGGTGAGTCTCGTTCCTGATTCGCTACTGCAACTCTTCCTAATTTTCGGTTTCATTTCGGGCAGGGGCGAGTTCGGGTCCTGCAGGCAGGCGGTGAGTGGGGGTTCTATGGTGGGGGGGGGGGGGGCGGCAGCGGCGGTTTTGGGGATCCCTGAGGAGTCTTTGCGATAATCTGGGGATTCCTGTGGGAATTACGAGATTCCCGGAGGGGTTTCAGATCCTTGTGAGATTTTGGGGTGGCCTTGGTGGGGTGGGGATACTCCACGCCCCTCCTTTTAGGGAGCTGCGCTGGGGGTGCCCTCACAACACCGGCCCCTCCTTCTCCCACAGCTTCTCTTTTCTTCGGGATATCCTTGGATTCAAAGTCTCCCTGGAATTCTCCTCTGATGGTTGTGCATCCTGGGGGTGAAAGGTGGAAAAACTCTCTATAACTCTTAAAATAAAATATAAGAGTAGGTGTGTATTTATTCAGCGCTGAGGCGCATGGGGGATGGCTCCTGCACAAACATGCACAGCTTTGGTGACCTGCGCCTCTCCTTTCATTCTCTACAAACTGGGACTGCACAATGCGCCTGATACACATTCATTGCCTGCCTCTGCTTCCTATTAAAATCAACTCCACGCCTCTTTCTGGCTGTGCATTGTTCCTTTCTGCTCGCTCTGGTGGTCATCTGGGGGTCTTGGGGATGAAGTAAATAGTTTTCCTCTCTGATGAACACTTCACCTTACCTCCTTGCTCATTCTCTCTTTTTCGTCCTTTGGTCGTCTTCCAGACTTTGGTAGCAGATTTCCTGGTTTCAGGGACCTGAGGACTCCCTTTTCCTGTAGTGCTTTTGTCTTTGCATCCTGTTTGCAAATTCTTAGCTCTTGACCTCACCCTGAAGCCTTGCTCTCCTCCTGTTCTTGTAAGCACCGTACATTACAGTAAACACAGTTTTTAGTCAAAGCATTTCTTGATGCTTGATTCTTAATTCTCAATTTCTCTGTCTCATGTGTCCCCTCATTTTCACCTATTTCCCACAAGCCCACAGAATCCATGGATCCCCTCCTTTTCCTCTGCGCCCGCCGCGTCGTCGCCCAGCGCCCTCTTCCCTCCGTTCCTACCCATCTCTATCCCGTCCTTTTCCAAGTGGCATTCCTGGATGGAAAAACCCTGGTCCTGCGGGATTTGGTGGCTTCTTGGCCTTCCCCAGTGCTCCACTTCCAGAGGCTGGTGGGGCGACAGGAGCTGCTTGGGGATCATCCCTGCACCGACTACGTCAAGGCCGTCATCCAGGCCGTGGTGGCTCAGCTCAAGCGGGAGCTGGAAGAGCCCGGCTGCCATTCCAGGTGGGTTTTGGGAATTCCAGCACGGCCACAACCTCCCATTCCTCCAATTCCTCCATCCATTTTTGTGGGTGTTCTGGATGATTAATACCAGTTTTTCCAGCCTGCGTGAGCTGGACATGATCAGACTCCCGGCCGGGATCGACACCTTGTTCAGCACCGAGGCTTTGGCTGATGCTTGCCTGGAGGTGTCCATCCACCAGTGGAAATTCCAGAGGCGCAGATCCAAGCGGCACAAAGGCTCCTCTGGAGGTGCCACGGCTGTGGCCGCTCCACAGCCCCCGGGCGTGGACGTCCACACCGACCTGGTTGTCGACAGAATATCCTACAGGGACCTGCGGGACGCGCTCCAGGATGGAGGAGCCGGCTCGCTGCGCATCAGGTGCCGCGAATTCAAAGCAAACCAAATTTCAGCACTAGGGATCGTGACTTTGTTGGAATCTCTGGATCCATCCTGTCTGCGGAGGGTGGAACTGGTCTTCAACAATTTGGGATTGACTGAGCTCTTGGTGATCCTGCCGCACCTCTCGCGCTTCCCGGAGCTGCGCAGCCTCGTGCTCGAGGACGACAACGTGAAGGATCGGCGCACGACGCCGGAATCAGCCGTTGGAATCCAGTGGGTGGCCAGGCACCTGAGAATGCTGCCCAGCCTGCGGGAGCTCAAGCTGACATCTACCCAGTTTTCCGGGAATCTGCGCCAGATCCTCTGGTGAGTTCCCCACTGAGCAGTTCCGTCCAGCGCTCTGTGGCGATTCCCAAGGGTTGTGCATGGGGATCTTGGGGGTATTTTCCAGCCTGAGTGATCCCGTGGTTCCAGGGTTTCATTATCCCGATGTTCCCATTATTCCGTTATCCCAAGAGTTTGTGACTCCATTGTGCCATAATTCCATGATCCCAGAATTCCCTGTGCCAGGATTCGCAAAAGCTGCACTTCTGGATCTTGGAGGTCTTTTCCAATCTCAGCGATCCCAGGAATCCAGGATTTTTCAATGCCAGTATTCCCATGATCCCATGATTCCGTTATCCCAGTAGTTCATGACTCAATGTTTCCATTATCCCAGAAGCTCATGATCCCAAAATTCCGTCTTTCCAGGATTCCACAAGTTTGGGCTCAATGGTCTTGAGAGTCTTTTCCAGCCTGAAGGATCCACTGATTCCAGGAATTCATTATCCCAGTGTTCCCATGATCCCGTGATTCCATTATCCCAATAGTTCATGATTCAATTATTCTGTCATCCTATAATTCCATGATCCCAAAATTTCCTAATTCCAGGATTCCCAAAGGCTGAACTTCAAGATCTTGGAGATCTTCTCCATTCTTAGTGACCCCATGACTCCAGGATTTCATTATCCCAATAGTCCTATGATTCCATTATCCCAATCCTTGATTCCAGAATTCCCAAAGTTTGGGCTTCATGGTCCCTGAGATCTTTTCAACCTTAGTGATCCCAGGTTCCCATGATCCCAATAGTCCAGGGCTCCATGATTCCATGATCCCATAATGTCTTGATTCCAGTATTCACAAAGATTGGACTTGATGATCCTGAAGCCTTTTCCATGAATCCCTAACTGCAGAATTCCACAACTCCCGGGCTCTATGATCCCACAATCCCAGGATTTTCACTACATGAACTTGATGGTCTTGGAGATTTTGCCCAACCTCAGTGATTCCATGATTCCATGATCCCACAATTCCACAATCCCAGGATTTTCAGAAGTCAGACTTGATGGTTTCAGAGACATTTCCAAGCTCACCCCTTCCATGACTCCAGAATCCCATCATTCCAAAATCTCAGAGTTTTCAGGGGTCAAAATTGATGGTTTTGGCGCTTTTTTCACACTTCGGCCGTTCCATAATTCCACAATTCAATTTGGCAATTCCATGATTCCTTGATCTCATGATTCCATTATTCTCAAACCTTTAACTTGATGTTCTTGGAGACCATTCCCAAACTCACCTATTCCATAACTGCATGACCCCATCGTTCCAAAATCCCAGGGTTTTCAGGGATTGAACTCGAAGTTCTTGCAGCTTTTTCCTGGCCTCACCCATCCCACAGTCGAGCGATTCCACAGATGCAGTCCCAGTTCTTATTCCCCACGTTTCCCCCAGGAATCCCAACATTCCCAGCTCCCACCAATCCTTCCTTGGGCCTCACCTCTCTCTTTTCCCTCCCGCCAGCGACCTCCAGGCTCCGTTGGAAAGCTTGGAATTGGTCTTCTGCTCCCTTGTTCCCGATGACCTCGCCTTCCTCTCCCAAAGCATCCACGCTCCGGCCCTCAAAAGGTTGGGTCTGAGTGGCCTGGATCTCTCTGAATACCTCCTGGAGCCTCTCCAGCTGCTGCTGGAGGAAACCTCGGCCTCGCTGCTGTACCTGAAACTCAGTTATTGTGACATGAACGACTCCCACCTGGAGGCGCTGCTCCCGACGCTCCGGCGCTGCTCCCGCCTGCGCTACCTGAGACTCCACGGCAATTCCCTGTCCAAGGCCATGCTCAAGGATCTGCTGCAGAAAACCTTGGAGCTGCCGGATCTCCGCCTGGTCGTGTATCCCATCCCCGTGGATTGCTACAAGCAGCCTCAGCAGGAAAACAATGGGGACCGTGAAAGGGATGAGGAGCTTTTTGCGGCGGCCAAGGCAGAGTTTTCTGAAATCTTGGGAAATTCCGGGAGAACCGATTTCATCTGGACTGACAATCCCAACGACCACAAAGACCTGGACTACTTCTCCTTGTGATTAGGGAAAACTTTGGAGGCAGGAAAAGCTCCACCGCGTTCCTCCCGAAATCCGGGCGTTCTCTGCCTCATCCCGGTGCTTTTCTGTATCATTCCAGTGTGGTTTTCCTTTCATTTTGGTGCTTTTCTGCCTGTTTTTTTTTTCTCCTGTTCCAATTGTTTCTGTTGTTTCATTTGTTTGGCTGCCGGGGGAGCCGGGTCCGAGACAAACCGTGACGCTCGTAGTTCACTGTAACAAGACTTCAGCTCTTTATTCTTTTGTGAGCACCCTTAAATAGGGTGCTTGATCTTTCCCGGGCTCACACAGCTGGTTGGTTCCAATTTCTGTCATTCACCTTCTCGACCAATGATGCTTTAACACTTAAAGTCCAATAGATGAGCTGGGATTTTCACGCAGGTACCTGCCTGGCAGGCTGGCTCGGTTTCAAATTGCATCTTTTAGAAAAGCTGCGATATTCACTCCACAATTCACCCTTTCTTGGTTAAAAACTAAAATTTTTTTTTTATAATATTTTATAAGCTTAGTATTCCAAGTTATGGATGTGCTTGATGTATCATTGGAGTTGTGGTGTTTTATTTAGAAAACTGTTAACATCACCATTTTTAGTTTGACATGTTACAGGCTCAATGCTTCATAACTACAACGTTACAATTCAATATTAAACCAGAACCATTTAGTTCAACACCGTTAACATTTTATAAAACAAGAAACCATTTAACTTAAAACCATTTCAAATAAGAAGATATATATTTCCTTTATTCCTTAATCCCCTTTGTTTTATTAAAAAAAAACCAATAAACCATTTAACTTAAAACTCTTTCAATTAAGAACACACGTGTTTCTATCTGTCTTTTCTCCCCCTTTGTTTATAGAAATTGAAACAGGAACAAAACCTGCACATTTCAATTACCTCAATGTGGTGACAATTATCATTGCTGATATGTTACAATCCAATTTTAGTGTTTAATACTGTTGAGGAGTTTTCCTTAAAATGATAATTTAGGAGAATCTTCTGCGGATAAGATTCTTCCCGTTTAGCCCAAAGGAAAAGGTTTTAGCTTTTGCAAGGCTAAATTAGCTCATCAAAATGACTTGGTTTATTTTTAGCTTAGAAATATTTGGATTAATAATTTTTCTCCTTGTCAGTCAAATTTCAGTCTGGCCACAATTGAAACAGACTGAGAAGGCTTTGATGGTAAACATTTCTTTTTGCTTAGTCTAAATCTCAATGTGGCCAGGATCGAGACTTTAGACTAAAGGCAAAAATTTTCTAATATGTATTAAAAGAAACCTTCAATAAATTTTAAACATTGTAAACAGAAGCGATAAGAGGTAAGTATTTTAGAAAACTTTGCAATTCTAATTTGTCAATGAAGTAACTTTTACTAAACCAATCCAAACAGATTTGTTTTGTTGAACTTCTAATATTAGCAAGATCTTCAAATTTTTCAGGGTGGCTGATTGAGTATGATGCTGTTGCAATGTATATGAATAAAGTTAACAAGCATGCTGCTGTGAACTTCAACACACAATTATAAAATTGCAGGCTATATTTGCAACTCTGATAAAATACCTTTTCAGCAACTATAAAAAAAAAACAGATTTGTGAAATTTTGTTTTCAGCACCTGTGACCAACAACAGCAGCAAACTTTGCACTACAGATTTTAGGACATATTTAGCAAACTGCAACCCATATTTGCAGTATTGGCGTGGTATTCTGAGTGGAACTGTAAAAAAACAGGTTGACAAGGCAAATATTTACTTAGTAAAGTTTGCAAAATATACAGGCTTCGGCAAAGTTAAATTGGAGGTAGGTGAAGCAGCTGCTGAGTTCTGCTGAAGGTGAACATTGCTGTTTATATTACCTTGGTTGGTGATGTTAAGTTCTTTAATTTCCATTTTCACAGTCTTAAGACATGAGGCAAGTAGCGTGTTGTTCCATTTGTTGAGTAGATGGTTTGTTTTCTGTTGCTGTGTTCTAACTTTTCTATGAGTTTGGTGATATCTTTTCAGGTTGGTTCGGTGTCCCCCAAACCAGCCGTCCCCAAATCCAGGGATTCCCCCCCTCACAAATTCCCTCCGCGGCCCCTCAGGAGCTCCTGGCTGGGTTTGCGCCGCCCTTCCCGCAGGAATTCCGCTTCCCAGCGCTTCAGCAGCACCTTCAGCTCCTGCTGCCGCTCCATGGCTGCGGGATCGGGGATCGGGATCAGGATCTGGGATCGGGATCAGGATCTGGGATCGGGATCTGGGATCTGGGATCGGGATCGAGATCGGGGGAAGCTCGACGGGAAATCCCGAATCGCCTCAGAGCGAACCTCCCGCCCCATCCCAGCGCCAGCCAATAGGAAGGCAGGGATGAGTGATTGACAGCGCACTGAGCCAATGAAAACGGAGAACGAAAAAAGAGTCCGCCCACGCAAGCCTCGAGCCAATTCCAATTCAATAAAACAATTAAGAGTAAAGACTCCGCCTTCCGGGTGGATCCCGCTCGCTGATTCGCTACTGCAACTCTTCCTAATTTTCGGTTTCATTTCGGGCAGGGGCGAGTTCGGGTCCTGCAGGCAGGCGGTGAGTGGGGGTTCTATGGTGGGGGGGGGGGATGGGGTGGGCGGCAGCGCCGGTTTTGGGGATCCCTGAGGAGACTTTGGGATAATCTGGGGATTCCTGTGGGAATTACGAGATTCCCGGAGGGATTTCAGATCCTTGAGGGACTTTGGGGTGGCCTTGGTGGGGTGGGGATACTCCACACCCCTCCTTTTAGGGAGCTGCGCTGGGGGTGCCCTCACAACACCGGCCCCACCTTCTCCCACAGCTTCTCTTTTCTTCGGGATATCCTTGGATTCGGAGTCTCCCTGGAATTCTCCTCTGGTGATTGTGCATCCTGCGGGTGAAAGGTGGAAAAACTCTCTATAACTCTTAAAATAAAATATAAGAGTAGGTGTGTATTTATTCAGCGCTGAGGCGCATGGGGGATGGCTCCTGCACAAACATGCACAGCTTTGGTGACCTGCGCCTCTCCTTTCATTCTCTACAAACTGGGACTGCACAATGCGCCTGATACACATTCATTGCCTGTCTCTGCTTCCTATTAAAATCAACTCCACGCCTCTTTCTGGCTGAGCGTTGTTCCTTTTTGCTCGCTCTGGTGGTCGTCTGGGGGTCCTGGGGATGAAGTAAATAGTCTTCCTCTCTGATGAAAACTTCACCTTACCTCCTTGCTCATTCTCTCATTTTAATCCTTCGCTCATCTTCCAGACTTTGATCCCAGTTTTCCTGGTTTCAGGGGTCTGACGACCCCCTTATCCTGTGGTGCCTTTGTCCTTGTATCCTATTTGCCCACTCCAGCTCTTGACCTCACCTTGGAGCCTTGTTCCCCTCCTGTTCTTGCAAGCACATAAATTCCAGTAAACAGAGAGATTTGTCAGTGCCCTTTTTTAGTCAAAGCATTTCTTGATGCTTGATTCTTAATTCTCAATTTCTCTGTCTCAGGTGTGCCGCCATTTTCCCCTATTTCCCACAGCCCTACAGAATCCATGGATTCTCTCCTTTTCCTCTGTGCCCGCCGTGTCGTCGCCCAGCGCCCTCTTCCCGCCCTTCCTGCCGGTCTCTATCCCATCCTTTCCCAAGCGGCATTCCTGGATAGAAAAACCCTGGTCCTGCGGGATTTGGTGGCCGCTTGGCCTTTCCCAGTGCTCCACTTCCAGCAGCTCGTGGGGTGCCGGGAGCTTCCCCAGAACAATTCCATCTACTGTGCCAAGGCCGTCATCCAGGCCGTGGTGGCTCAGCTCAAGCAGGAGCTGGAAGAGCCCGGCCACCATTCCAGGTGGGTATTGGGAAATCCAGCATGGCCACAACCTCCAATCCTTCCACTTCCTCCATCCATCCTCATGGGTTTTCCTGATGATTAATTCCCATTTTTCCAGCCTGCGCGTGCTGGACATGACCGCGCTCCCGGCCTGGTTTACCATCTCGTTCAGCACCGGGGCTTTGGCCGAGGCTTGCCTGGAGGTGTCCAAGCACCAGCGGGAATTCCAGAGGCGCAGATCCAAGCGGCACAAAGGCCGCTCAGGAGGTTCCACGGCTGTGGCCGCTCCGCAGCCCCCGGGCGTGGACGTCCACACCGACCTCAATGTCATCGGAGCGTCCTACGGGATCCTGCGGGACGCGCTCCAGACCGGAGCAGCTGCCACGCTGCGCCTCAAGTGCCGCGAATTCCAAACAGAGGAACTCTCAGCACCCAAGATCATGACTTTGTTGGAATCTCTGGATCCATCCTGTCTGCAGAGGGTGGATCTGTGCTGCAGCCGTTTGGGATTGTCCGGGCTCTCGGTGATCCTGCCGCACCTCTCGCGCTTCCCGGAGCTGCGCAGCCTCGAGCTGTGGTACAGAAATGTGGGCCTGCGGCACCCGACGCCAGAAAAGGCAAACGGAATCCGCTGCGTGGCCAAGCAGCTGGGAATGCTGCCCGGACTCCGGGAGCTCAAGCTGAGATTTTTCCAGCTCTCCGGGAATCTGTGCCAGCTCCTCTGGTGAGTTCCCCACAGAGTGGGGCCTTTGTGTGCTCTGGGGGGATTCCCATGAGTTGAGGCTGCGGACCTTGGCAGTCTTTTCTGACCTGGGTGCTTCTTTGGTTCCAGGATTTCATTATCCTGATGTTCCCATGATTCCCAAATGTTCATGACTCCATTGTGCCATAATTCCATGATCCCAGAATTCCGAGATTCCAGGATTCTCAAAGGCTGAACTTCAGGATCTTGGAGGTCTTTTCCAACATTAGTAATTCAATGATTCCAAGATTTCCTTATGCCAATACTCCCATGATCCCATAATTTCATTATCCCAGTAGTTCATGACTCAACATTTCCATTATCCCATAAATTCACGATCCTAAAACTCCGTGTTTCCAAGATTCCCAAAGTTTGGGCTCAATGGGTCTTGAGAGTCTTTTCCAGCATGAAGGATCCATTGATTCCAGGAATTCATTACCAGTGTTCCCATGATCCCGTGATTCCATTATCCCAATAGTTCATGACTCAGTGATTGTGTCATCCCATAATTCCATGATCCCAAAATTTCCTAATTCCAGGATTCCCAAAGGCTGAACTTCAAGATCTTGGAGATCTTTTCCATTCTTAGTGACCCCATGACTCCAGGAGTTTATTATCCCAATATTCTTATGATTCCATTATTTCAATCCTTGATTCCAGAATTCCCAAAATTTGGGTTTCATGGTCCCTGAGATCTTTTCAACCTTAGTGATCCCAGGTTTCCATGATCCCATAATTCCTTGATTCCAGGATTCCCAAAGGTTGGACTTGATGATCCTGAAGCCTTTTCTGAATTTAATGGCTCCATGACCCCATAACTCCACAATTCCCGGGCTCCATGATCCCACAATCCCAGGATTTTCAATACTTGAACTTGATGGTCTTGGAGATTTTGCCCAACCTCAGTGATTCCATGATCCCACAATTCCAAAATCCCAGGGTTTTCAGGGGTCAAAATTGATGGTTTTGGCGTTTTTTTCACACTTCGGCCGTTCCATAATTCCACAATTCAATTTGGCAATTCCATGATTCCTTGATCTCATAATTCCATAATTCTCAAACCTTTAACTTGATGTTCTTAGAGACCATTCCCAAACTCACCTATTCCATAACTGCATGACCCCATCGTTCCAAAATCCCAGGGTTTTCAGGGGTTGAACTTGACGTTCTTGCAGCTTTTTCCCGGCCTCACCCATCCCACAGTTGGGCGATTCCACAGATGCAGTCCCAGTTCTTATTCCCCACGTTTCCCCCAGGAATCCCAACATTCCCAGCTCCCACCAATCCTCCCTTGGGCCTCACCTCTCTCTTTTCCCTCCCGCCAGTGACCTCCAGGCTCCGTTGGAAAGCTTGGAATTGGCCTCCTGCTCCCTCGTTCCCGCCGACCTCGCCTTCCTCTCCCAAAGCTTCCACGCTCCAGCCCTCAAAAGGTTGGATCTGAGCGGCCATGACTTCTCCCAAGGCCTCCTGGAGCCTCTCCGGCTGCTCCTGGAGGAAACCTCGGCCTCGCTGCTGTACCTGGAACTCAGGGATTGCCACATGAACGACTCCCACCTGGAGGCGCTGCTCCCGACGCTCCGGCGCTGCTCCCGCCTGCGCTACCTGAGACTCCACGGCAATTCCCTGTCCATGGCTGCACTCAAGGATCTGCTCCAGAAAACCTTGGAGCTGCCAGATCTCCGCCTGGTCGTGTATCCCTTCCCTGTGGATTGCTACAAGGTGGAGCTGCTAGAATACAGACGGAAATTTGTACCGGATAAGGAGCTTTTTGAGGTGGCCACAGCAGAGTTTTCCCAAATTTTGGAGAATTCCGGGAGAACCGACATCATCTGGACTTGCTCTCCCAGAGACTGCAAAGCCCTGGACTACTTCTCCTTGTGATCTGGGAAAAGCTTGGAAGCAGGAAAAGCTCAGAGCCTCCATCGCGGAAAAGCATCGCCACCTTCTTCCCAAAATCCGGGCGTTTTCCACCTCATCCCGGTGCTTTTCTTCCTCATCCCAGTATTTTTTTCCCTCTTTTTATTTTTTTTCCTCATGTTTTTCCAGCCCATCCTGGTATTTTTCTGCCTCATCCTGGTATTTTTCCATCCCATTTCATGATTTTTTCCAGCTCATCCTGGTGTTTTTTCCATCAGGATTGGCTTTGCACAGCCAAATTCCAGGAGGCTCTGGGGCTGGATTCCACAGGAATGTTCCAGAAGCTTTTCCTGTGTTCGGCCAATCCTGTCAGGAACAGTGGCAACGCCTCTGGAATACGAAGTGAATCAGAAGAAACCAATCATAGCCCAGCTGGAATTCTGGAGCAGAAATTTGGGGAAGGAACAACTCCAGTGACAATTCCAAGGTGCTGGAGTGGAAATTCCCAAAATTCTGTGGTGCATCCAAAGGGAAGCTCATCCTGGAGCTGATCTTGGGAGGGACCTGTAGATCCATGGAAGGAGGAGCAGATTCCTGGTAGGAATCCCATGGAGGAAAAAACCTTTGGAGCAGGATATTCCCAATGTACTGAACCATTAGAAAATTAAGTCCATCAGGAATTGTTTTCCATGGGAATGACACATTGGAGAAATCCATGGAAAATTCTTGCTGTTGGATATAATTCCATTAGAAAATTCATTGAAAACTGACCTTGGGATGGATTCATGGCGCAATCAATGGAAAACTCCCCTGGGATGGCCCTGGCTCCCAGCACTGCTGGAGGGATTGAGGGAAAGCCAGGAAAGAGAGAATTGGGGGAAAGAAAAGTTGGATTTGGGGTCTTGTTATCCTGATCCCATTGGAAATAAACTCATCCTATCCCAGATCCTGAGTCTGTCTTGCCCGGACGGGATTTCCTGAGGGATCTTTCCCGATCCTTATCGTGATCCATGAATCCTCCATGAATTCCTTCATTTCCACCTCCTTTTGGAGTTTTCCCACCTAATCCTGATGGTTTTCCACCTCATTCCAGGTTTTTTTTTTTTTTTCACTTTTTACCACTCTTTTCCTGTAGGAATCCTTAAAATCACAGGGTTTTGGGAAAGCTGAAGAAAAGCAGGCGTGAGAGACAACAGAAGTGCAATTGGAGCTGAGCAGAAAGCACAAGGCAGGTCTGCAGAAAAGTTCCATGAGATGTAGGAAGCAAGGCCAAATAGAACAATGGGCCGTGCATTAACGCTCGGCCAGAATAACTCTCTAAGCTGCAGCAAAGTCCATCCAGCAAGATGTTAGGAAGGGCTAAGCTTAATAATGGAGCTCTGTGCAATGGATTTCAAGGCTTACAAGTGTTACAAATATATGACAAATATATGATTTTATTCCAAATAAGCAAGCATTCTTTTAACCAAACTGTATTTACAGTGACTGGATAGAACTACTGTCAATGTGTTTTTGCCTTTTGTCATTGGTCAAAAACCTTTCAAAGTGCCTTGTAACATCACATTCTCCGGCTGCTGCCATCTTCCCGCTGTCCCATCCTGTAATGAGACTGATGATTGGGAGGAAAAAAATAAAAATAAAGCAGCTCGAGACGTGTTCCACAGCAGTCCCATCTCATTTGTGATTCTGTGCAGAAACCCGTGGCTGACATTATTTTCCCACTTCCTTTTGGCAGGTTTTGCCTCATCCCGGTGTTTTTTCACCTTTTCCCAGCGCTTTCCCCCTCAACCTGGTGGTTTTCAACCTCATTTTTCTATTTTCCCCTCATCCCAGTGTTTTTCTACCTCATGTCTCTGTTTTCTGCCTCATTTTGATGTTTTTCCAGCTCCTTTTGGGATTTTCCCTCATCCCATTCTTTCCCCCCTCATTCTGGTGTTTTTCCCCTTTATTTTGCTTGTTTTCTGCCTCATTTTGGTGTTTTTTTTCCTGTATATCCCAGTATTTCCCCCCTCATAGAGGCATTTTTCCAACTCATTTTTGGTATTGTGAGCCTTATTCTGTTGGCTTCCACCTCATTTTGTTGTTTTTCCCTCATCCCATGATTTTCCTCGTGATTCAGGTGGTTTTCAGTTCATTCTGATTGTTTCTCCACCTCATTTTAGTATTTTTCCCCTCATCCAAGTGCTTTTCCACTCGTCTCGGTGTTTTTCCATTTAATTTTTCTGTTCTGGGCTTTACCCCATCAGATTTCTATATAATTTTGGTATTGTTCCCCATATCCTGGTGGTTTTCCCCTCATAACAGAGTTTTCACACATCATTTTCTTATTTCTTGCCTCATCCAAGTGTTTTTCTGCCAAGTCCTGGCATTTTACTGCTTCATATTGGTGAGGTTTTACCTCATTTCAGTGGCTATCCCTTCATCCCGGTGGTTTTCTACCTCATTTTGGTATTTTTTCACCACAGCCCAGTGGTTTTTCACCTAATTTTGGTATTTTTAGCCTTATTCTGTTGAGTTTTTGCCGCATTTCTTTTGTTTCTACCTAATTTCACACTTTCTATCATCATTTTGGTGTTTTCTTCTCACTTTGGTGTTATCTCCTCATTTTTATATTTCCCCCCACGCTTTGGTCTTTTCCCCTGATCCCGATATTTCCCTGCCTCATTTTGTTTCTTTTCCTTCCTCATTTAACATTTCTTCCCCTCATCCCGCTATTTTTCCTCCCCATCTCGTTGATTTTCTACCTCATCCCGATGATTCTTCCCTCATCCCGATATTTTCCCACCTCATTTTCCATCTTTTTCCCTCATCGCGCTGCTTCTCCCGGTGCCTGTGGGGCCCTGAGGGCCTAGAGGGGAAAATGGCGGCAAGCTGAGGGTGGGGGGGATCTATAGGGGATCTATGAGGGCACGCAGCGCCAGGAGCCGCCTATAGGGGATTTTTATGGGGTCGCTGAGGCTCTTTAGGGCTCCGTGGTTCCTATAGGGAAGCTCTGGGGGGTTCTATAGTGTCTGGTGATCTATAGGTGCCTCTATAGCAGCGGGACTCTTCCCCGGCCCCTCTCATTCTACTTCCGCTTTCCCCCCGGAACCTTTTCACGGCCGCACCACCCGAGGTGCGCACACATTCCGGTCCCCCGGGTGGCGCTGGTGGCGCTGTTGTCGCTGTCGCGTGTCGCGGCCTGGAGGCTCCGAGCTTTTCCTCAGTCACAAGGAGAAGTAGTCCAGGGCTCCGTGGCCGTAGGGTTTGTAAGACCAGACGAGGTCGGTTCTGCCGGAATTCTCCAGCAGCTGAGAAATCTCCGCAATGTCTGCCGCCAAAAGCTCCTCATCCACGACTGATTCAAAACTGCAACCGAATCTTGGTGGCTCCCGATTGTAGAAATCCCTGGGGTAAGGATACACAACCAGGTGGAGATCCGGCAGCTCCAAGGTTTTCTGGAGCAGACCCTTGAGTGCAGCCATGGACAGGGAATTGCCGTAGAGTCCCAGGTAGCGCAGGCGGGAGCAGCGCCGGAGCGTCGGGAGCAGCGCCTCCAGGTGGGAGTCAGCCATGCGGCATTCCATGAGAATCAGGTGCAGCAGCGAGGCCGAGGTTTCCTCCAGGAGCAGCCGGAGAGGCTCAAAGAGGCCTTGGGAGAAGTCATGGCCGCTCAGATCCAACCTTTTGAGGGCTGGAGCGTGGATGCTTTGGGAGAGGAAGGCAAGGTCGGCGGGAATGAGGGAGCAGGAGGCCAATTCCAAGCTTTCCAACGGAGCCTGGAGGTCGCTGGTGGGAGGGAAAAGGGAGAGGTGAGGCCCTAGAGAGGATTGGTGGCAGCTGGAAATGTCGGGATTCCTGGGGGAAACACAGGGAATGAGAGCTGGGATTGCATCTGTGGAATCACAGGATTGTGGGGTGGGTGAGGTTCGGAAAGAGCTCCTAGGACATCGAGTTCGACTCTTGAAAATCCTGGTATTTTGAAATTTTGGGGTCATGGAATCACAGAGTTCTGGAATCACTGATGTTGGGCAAAATCTCCAAGACCATGAAGTTGAAGGTGTGAGAATCATGGAATGATGGGAGCAAGTGGTCATGGAATTGTGGAATAACTGAAGTTTGGAAAAGTCTCCAGTGCCCATCAGGTTTGACATCTGAAAATTCTGCCTGGGATTTTGGAATGATGGAATCATGGAGTTATGAATGGCTGAGAATGGGAAAGTTGTCCAAGGAAATGAAGTTCAAGCTTTGAGAATTAAGGAATTATGGAAACAAGGGGCCATGAAATAGTGGAATCAAATTGTGGAATGATGGAATGTCTGAAGTTCAGAAAAGGCTCCAAGAAAATGGAGTTGGAACCCTGAGTATCAAGGGATTTTGAAATGATGGGATCATGGAGTTATGGAATGGCTGAGGTTGGGAAAGGTCTCAAGACCATTAAGTTTGACTTCTGAGAATCCTGGGATTTTGGAATGATGGGATCATGGAAGCACGGAATAATGGAATCAGTGAGGTTGGAAAAAATCCCCAAGACCATCACGTTCAAGCTCTGAGCTTTGATCGTGGAGCCACGGAATTGTGGAGTTATGGGATCTTGGATCAAAGAGTTATGGAATTAAGGGCTCATGCGATATTGGGATAATGAAATCCTGGAATCATGGCATCACTAAGGTTGGAAAAGACCCCAGTATTCCTGAGCCCAACCCTTTGGAATCCCCCCAGAGTGCAGGAAGGCCTCGCTGAGTGGGGAACTCACCAGAGGATCTGGCGCAGAATCCCAGAGAGCTGGGAAAATCCCAGGTCGAGCTCCCGGAGGTTGGGCAGCATTCCCAGTTTCCTGGCCACGCAGCTGATTCTGAAGGCTGATTCTGGAGTCGGGTGCCGCACGTCGATGTTCTTGCACCGGAGCTTGAGGCTGCGCAGCTCCGGGAAGCGCGAGAGGTACGGCAGGATCTCCGAGAGCCCGGTCAATCCCAAATTGCTGAAGTGCAGATCCACCCTCCGCACACAGGATGGATCCAGAGATTCCAACAAAGTCACGATCTCGGATGCCGAAATGGACTTTGCTTGGAATTCGCGGCACTTGAGGCGCAGCGGGCCGGCAGCTCCGGCCTGGAGCGCGTCCCGCAGGATCCCGTAAAACCTTCTCATGACAACCAGGTCGGTGTGGATGTCCACGCCTGGGGGCCGTGGAGTTGCCACAGCCATGGCAG
The DNA here is from genome assembly GCF_052056855.1 of Sturnus vulgaris. NCBI lineage: Eukaryota > Metazoa > Chordata > Aves > Passeriformes > Sturnidae > Sturnus > Sturnus vulgaris. The sequence continues at coordinate 155,842,632 of NC_142243.1, read as the reverse complement.
CGCTGGAATGGCCTTTGCACTGCTTGGATCTGCGCCTCTGGAATTTCTGCTGATGCTTGGACACCTCCAGGCAAGCCTTGGCCAACAGATCGGCTCTGGACCAGATTTTCAACCCAGCACGAGTACGGCCACACACGGAATCCGAGAGTCCGGTCATGTCCAGCACGCGCAGGCTGGAAAAATGGGAATTAATCATCAGGAAAACCCACAAGGAGGGATGGAGGAATTGGAGCTTGTGGCCGTGCTGGAATTCCCAAAACTCACCTGGAATGGCGGCCGGGCTCTTCCAGCTCCAGCTTGAGCTGCGCCACCACGGCCTGGATGACGGCCTTGACGCAGAGGTTCCAGTCATCATCCCAAGGCACCTCCCGGTGCCCCACGAGCTGCTGGAAGTTGAGCACTGGGAAAGGCCAAGTGGCCACCAAATCCTGCAGGACCAGGGTTTTTCTATCCAGGAATGCCGCTTTGAAAAGGATGGGATAGAGACCGGCGGGAAGGGCACGAAGAGGTCGCTGGGCGATGATGCAGCGGGCGCAGAGGAAAAGGAGAGAATCCATGGAATCTGTAGGGCTGTGGGAATTAGGTGAAATTGGAGGGACCCCCAGGATGAGGAACCAGCAGGAGAGAATTCCAGGGAAGCTCTGAATCCAAGGTTATCCCGAAGAAAAGGGAAGGTGTGAGAATAGTTGGGCTTGGTGTTGTGAGGGTACCCCCAGTGCGGATCCCTAAAAAGGCAATCCCGAAGTACTCCTACACCACCAGGGCCACCCCAAAATCTCTCAAGGATCGCAAGCCTTTTCGGGAATTTCGAAATTCCCGAAGGGATGCCCAAATTATTCCAGATTCCCTTCAGGGAACCTCAAAACAGGCCCTGCTCCCCTCCAAAAATAGCACCCCCCACTTATCTCCCGTCCAGAGCCGCTACTCGCCCCGAGCCCGTACGGAAGCTGCACTTCCGTGTCTGCGCGTTGTATCAGCCAATCAGCGAGCGAGACCCACCCTGCAGGCGGATTCTTTAAAATATCTCTTAAAGCTCTCTGTCATTGTTTTATTTAATTTTCTTTCGTTTAAGAGCAACGTGGGCGGACGGTTTTACATTCTCCCTTTTCATTGGTTTCTTCCGCTGTCAATCACTCATCCCTGCCTTCCTATTGGCTGACGCTGGGAGGGGGCGGGAGGTTCGCTCTGAGGGGACTCTGGGGTCCCGGCCGAGCTTCCCTCGATGCGGATCCCTGATCCCGATCCCGTTCCCAGATCCCAGATTCTGATCCCGATCCCCGATTCTGATCCCGATCCCCGATTCCTCGGCCACGGAGCGGCAGCAGGAGCTGAAGGTGCTGCTGAAGCGCTGGGAAGCGGAATTCCTGCGGGAAGGGCGGCGCAAACCCAGCCGGGTGCTCCTGAGGGGCCGCGGCGGGAATTTGTGAGGGGGGAAATCCCTGAGGGGAATCCCTGGATTTGGGGACGGCTATTTTGGGGGTCCCGGGCGTGTTTTTGGGGTGCTAGGGGGGCCTTTAGGGTGGTTTCGGGGTGGGTCTGGAATGAAGTGAATTGGTTTAGGGGTCCTGGGACTTTTGGCGTGTCCATGAGAATGGTTTTTGGGATGATGCGAATGTCTTTGGACTGGTTTTTGGGTTCTGGAGGGGTCTTCAGGGTGGTTTTGGGGGTCCTGAAATGGGAGGATTTGCTTAGGGGTATCCTGGGGCCTTTTGTGGTGTCCTTGGTGTGGTTGGGGGGGCTCCTTGAAGTTTCGGGTGGATGAGGGGGTGTTTGGGATGGTTTTGGATGTTCCTGGAAAGGTGGAAGTTGTTTATGAGGGGTCCTGATGCTGTTGAGGTGTCCTTGGGGAGGTTTTGGGGTACTGGGGGGAACTTTGGGGTGATTTGGGGATTCCTGCAATGAGGGGACTGGTTTGGAGGGAGTACTTGGGGTTTTTGGGGTGTTCTTAAGAGCCGTTTTGGGGTGCTGGGGCTGTCTTTGGGTTGGTTTTGGAGTCTGAGGGTTCCTTGGGTTCATTTTGGAAGTGCTTGGAAGGGTCAGGATTGGTTATGGGGGTCCCAGAGGTTTTTGAATTGTCTTTGGGCTGATTTTGGGGTACTGGGAGGGAGCATTTAGGGTAGATTTGAGGGGTCCTGGAATGAGAGGAATTGGTTTAGGAGACTCCTGGGAGTTTTTGGGGTGTCCTTGGTGTGGTTGAGGTTGTCCTTGAGATTTTGGGGTGGCTGGGAGGGGGCGTTGGGGTGGTTTTGGGGAGTCTCCGCAATAGTGGAAGCTGGTTATGAAGGGTCCTGATGCTTTTGGGGTGTCCTTGGGGTGGTTTTGAGGTATTGGAGGAGGGGTTTTGGGGTGATTTGGGGATCCCTGCAATGAGGGGGACTGGTTTGGGGGGAGTACTGGGGGTTTTGGGGGTGTCCTTAAGAATCGTTCTGGGCTGCTGGGGCTGTCTTTGGGTTGGTTTTGGAGTCTGAGGGGATCCTTGGGCTGAATTTGGGAGTCCCTGGAATGGGGCAGGTTTGTTTTAGGGGGGTCCTGGTGCTTTTTGGGGTGTCCCAGTGTGACCCAGAGCGGGCAAACAGGGCCGTGGCACGGCAGTTTCTGTGTGGCAGTTCCTGCAGGCAGGGCTGCAGGTTTTCACACCAGCGAGGTTTGCTGTGAGTTGTTTGCTGTGTTTCTATTGGCCCCTTGGATTTGGGGTTTCTGTTAGGAATGGTTTTTACACCATGGAAAACTGTGCTTGCTACAAGTGCTTGCAGTCATCTGGAACCTCCCCAGTGAGGCAGGAGTGTTGGTAAATAATGGAGAGTGGCTTTGCCAGCTCCCTCATGACTCTGGGATGGATCCCATCTGGGCCCAGAGATTTATGACCATCCAAGCGGCTCAGCAATTCTCTGAGTGCCTCCTCCTGGATAACAGGGGGACAATTCTGCTCCCTGACACCATCAGCCAACCCAAGAGCACAGCTGTCCTCAAGGCAAGTTATTTTCCCACTAAAAATCGAAATAAAGAAAGCGTTAAGCACCTCTGCCTTCTCCTCATCTGCAGTGACCAAGTTCCCTCCCTCATGCAATAAACAACAAAGGTTGGACTTGACCTCTCTTTTCCCATTAATACACTTGTAAGAACATTTTTATTATCCTATACAGAAGTCTCCATTTTTAGTTCAAAGAGAGCTTTAGCCTCCCTAATTAATTTTCCTACATGCTCTACAGGCCCCTTAAATATTTCCTGAGAGATCTGAGACTCCTTCCAAAGATGATACATCCTCTTTTTATTCCTAAATTGTTCCAAACCCTCCTTGCCCATCCACCCTCACCCAGGCCAACCTAAAAAGCCCCAGAACCCCCCTAATCTAATCCTCCTTATTGCAGGGATCCCCAAACCACCCCAAAGGCTCTCTCATAACCCCTCAAACACCTCAGGGACCCCCAAATATTCCCCTGCTCCTTTCCAGAGACACCCAGAAACACACTGGAACCCCCTAAACCAAACCAGCCCCATTTCAGGAGTCCCTAAACATACCCAAAGACCCCAAAACCAGCCCAAGGACACCCCAAAACCCACAGGACCCTCCTCAAATAAACCTGCCCCATTCCAGGGCCCGCCAAAACGAACCTAAGGAACCTCTGACACCCTGAAATCACCCCGAGGACACCCACAGGTAACCAAATAGCACTCTTGAGGACACCCTAAAAACACCCAGTACCCCGCTAAACCAATCCCTCCTCATTGCAGACATGCCCAAAACACCTCAAAACCTTCTCAGCACACCAAAACCACACCAAAGACAACCGAAAACCAGCCCAAGGACACCAAAAAAGACCAGAACTCCGTAAACCAAGTCTCCCCATAGCACAACCACCCAGCACCCCAAAACGACCCCGGGAAGCCCCAAACCACCATCCCGCCGCCCACCAATTCCAGGGATTCCCCTCAGGGATTTCCCCCCGTCACAAATTCCGGCCGCGGCCCCTCAGGAGCACCTGGCTGGGTTTGCGCCGCCCTTCCCGCAGGAATTCCGCTTCCCAGCGCTTCAGCAGCACCTTCAGCCCCTGCTGCCGCTCCATGGCCGAGGAATCTGGGATCGGGATCAGGATCTGGGATCCGAGATCGAGATCGGCATCGAGAGAGGCTCGGCGGGGAATCCAGAGTCCCCTCAGAGCGAACCTCCCGCTCCCTCCCAGCGTCAGCCAATAGGAAGGCAGGGGTGAGTGATTGACAGCGCACGGAGCCAATGAAAAGGCAGAATGTAAAAGAGTCCCACCCCCCCACGCAGGCCTCGAGCCAATTCCAATTCAATAAAACAATGACAAACACCTGCAAAAACCAATTAAAAGTAAAGACTCAGCCTTCCGGGTGAGTCTCGTTCCTGATTCGCTACTGCAACTCTTCCTAATTTTCGGTTTCATTTTCGGGCAGGGGCGAGTTCGGGTCCTGCAGGCAGGCGGTGAGTGGGGGTTCTATGGTGGGGGGGGGGGGGGATGGGGTGGGCGGCAGCGCCGGTTTTGGGGATCCCTGAGGAGACTTTGGGATAATCTGGGGATTCCTGTGGGAATTACGAGATTCCCGGAGGGATTTCAGATCCTTGAGGGACTTTGGGGTGGCCTTGGTGGGGTGGGGATACTCCACACCCCTCCTTTTAGGGAGCTGCGCTGGGGGTGCCCTCACAACACCGGCCCCACCTTCTCCCACAGCTTCTCTTTTCTTCGGGATATCCTTGGATTCGGAGTTTCCCTGGAATTCTCCTCTGGTGATTGTGCATCCTGGGGCTGAAAGGTGGAAAAACTCTCTATAACTCTTAAAATAAAATATAAGAGTAGGTGTGTATTTATTCAGCGCTGAGGCGCATGGGGGATGGCTCCTGCACAAACATGCACAGCTTTGGTGACCTGCGCCTCTCCTTTCATTCTCTACAAACTGGGACTGCACAATGCACCTGATACACATTCATTGCCTGCCTCTGCTTCCTATTAAAATCAACTCCACGCCTCTTTCTGGCTGTGCATTGTTCCTTTCTGCTCGATCTGGGGGTCCTGGGGATGAAGTAAATAGTCTTCCTCTCAGAAGATCTTTTCGCCTTGCCTCCTTGCTCATTCTCTCATTTTAATCCTTCGCTCATCTTCCAGACTTTGATCCCAGTTTTCCTGGGTTTCAGGGGTCTGAGGACCCCCTTATCCTGTGGTGCCTTTGTCCTTGTATCCTATTTGCCCACTCCAGCTCTTGACCTCAACTTGGAGCCTTGCTCTCCTCCTGTTCTTGCAAGCACATAAATTCCAGTAAACAGAGAGATTTGTCAGCCCCTTTTGTAAAAGCTTTTCTTCATGCTTGATTCTTAATTTCTCTGTCTCAGGTGTCTCCCCATTTTCATCTAATTCCCACAAGCCCACAGAATCCATGGATTCTCTCCTTTTCCTCTGCGCCCGCCGCGTCGTCGCCCAGCGCCCTCTTCCCGCCCTTCCCACCGGTCTCTATCCCGTCCTTTTCCAAGTGGCATTCCTGGATAGAAAACCCCTGGTCCTGCGGGATTTGGTGGCCACTTGGCCTTTCACGGAGCTCAACTTCCAGTGGCTCGTGAGGCACCGGGAGCTGCCTTGGGATGATGACTGGAACCTCTGCGTTGAGGCCGTCATCCAGGCCGTGGTGGCGCAGCTGATAGAGCCCAGCCTTGATTCCAGGTAGGTTTTGGGAATTCCAGCATGGCCACCACTTCGAATTCTTCCATCCATCTTCGCGTGTTTTCCTGATGGTTTATTCCTTTTTTTCCAGCCTGCGCATACTGGACATAACTGGACTCCCAGCCGACTTACTCAGCTCGTGCACCACCAAGGCTTTGGCCAAGGCTTTTTTGGAGGTGTGCAGGTACCAGCTGGAATTCCTGAGGCGCAGATCCAAGCGGCACAAAGGCTGCACCGGAGCCACCAAGGCCGCTCCGCAGACACCCGGCGTGGATGTCCACGCCGACCTTTATGTCAACAGTGTACCCTACAGGATCCTGCGAGTCGCGCTCAAGACCGGAGCCACTGACCTGCTGCGCCTCAAGTGTCGTGAATTCACAGCATGGAGTATACCGCCATCCAAGATCGTGACTTTGTTGGAATCTCTGGATCCATCCCGTCTGCGGAGGGTGCATCTGCCCTTCGAAAATTTGGGATTGTCCGGTCTCTCGGTGATCCTGCCACATCTCTCGCGCTTCCCGGAGCTGCGCAGCCTCAGGCTCGGGAACAGCAGCGTGTACTTGCGGGACCGGACACCACTATTGGCCAACAGAATCCCCTGTGTGTCCAGGCAGCTGGGAATGCTGCCCAACCTCCGGGAGCTCGACCTGGGAGATTTACCCTTCTCCGGGAATCTGCGCCACATCCTTGGGTGAGTTCCCCACCGAGCGGGGCCTTCCTGCGCTTCGAGGGGATTCCCAAGGATTGAGCTCAGGGGTCTTGGGCTCTTTTCCAACCTGAGTGATCCCATGGTTCCAGGATTTCATTGTCCCAATGCTCCCACGATTCCGTTATCGCAATAGTTCATGATTCCATTGTCCCATAATTCCATTATCCCAGAATTCCCCGATTCCAGGATTCGCAAAAACTGCACTTCAGGATCTTGGAGGTCTTTTCCAACATTAGTGATCCCATGATTCCAGGATTTTGTTATGCCAATATTCTCATTATCCCATGATTTCCTTATCCCAGTAGTTCATGACTCAACGTTTCCATTATCCCAGAAGCTCATGATCCCAAAATTCTGTGTTTGCCAACATTTGGGTTCAATGTGTCTTGAGGGTCTTTTCTAGTCTGAAGGATCCATTGATTCCAGGAATTCATTATCCCACTGTTCCCATGATCCCGTGATTCCATTATCCCAATAGTTCAAGATTCCATTATTCCATCATCCCATAATTCCATGATCCCAAAATTCTGTAATTCCAGGTTTCCCAAAGGCTGAACCTCAAGATCTTGGAGATCTTCTTCTCCATTCTTAGTGATTCCAGGATTTCATTATCCCAATATTCCCATGATTCCATTTTCCAAATGCTTGATTCCAGAAATCCCAAAGTCTGGGCTTGATGGCACCTGAGACCTTTTCCAACCTTAGTGATGCCAGGTTCCCATGATCCCATTATGTCAATAGTCCAGGACTCCATGATTCCATGATCCCATAATTCTTTGAATTCAGAATTCCCAAAAGATGGACCTGATGATCCTGAAGCCTTTCCCAACCTAAAAGCTCCACGAACCTGTAACTGCACAATTCCACAATATCCGGGCTCCATGATCCCAGGATTCTCAAAGCTTGAACTTGATGGTCTTGGAGATTTTGCCCAACCTCAGTGATTCCATGATTCCATGATCTCACAATTCCAAAATCCCAGGATTTTCAGAAGTCACACTTGATGATTTTGGAGACCTTTCCCAACCTCAGCCATTGCATAACTCCATGAGCCCATCATTCCAAATTTCCAGGGTTTTTAGGTGTTGAACTCTATGTTTTATGTGTTGAACTCAGTTTCAGCAATTCCATAATTCCACGATTCAATTTGACAAAAATTCCATGATTCCTTGATCTCATAATTCGGTAATTCTGAAACCTTGAACTTGATGGTCTTGGAGACCTTTCCCAAACTCACCCATTCCAAAACTCCATGATCCCCTGATTCCAAAATCCCAGGGTTTACAGGGGCTGAGCTCAATGTTTTTGGAGTTCCTTCCCAACCTCGCCCATCCCACAATCCTACAATTCCAGGGATGCAATCCCAGCTCTCATTCCCTGTGTTTTTCCTGGGAATCCCACCATTCCCAGCTCCCACCGATCCTCCCTTAGACCTCACGTCTCCCTTTTCCCTCCCACCAGTGACCTCCAGGCTCCGTTGGAAAGCTTGGAATTGGCCTACTGCTCCCTCGTTCCCGCCGACCTCACCTTCCTCTCCCAAAGCATCCACGCTCCAGCCCTCAAAAGGTTGGATCTGAGAGGCCTCAAAGTCTCCCAAGGCCTCCTGGAGCCGCTCCGGCTGCTCCTGGAGGAAACCTCGGCCTCGCTGCTGCACCTGGAACTCAGTGATTGTGGCATGGACGACTCCCACCTGGAGGCGCTGCTCCCGACGCTCCGGCGCTGCTCCCGCCTGCGCTACCTGAGACTCGACTTGAATTCCCTGTCCACGGCTGCACTCAAGGGTCTGCTCCAGAAAACCTTGGAGCTGCCGGATCTTAAACTGGTCGTGTATCCTCGCCCAAGGGATTGCTACAGGCTCGAGCCACGGGAATTTGGTCAGGGTTTCAGAGAGGTTGTGCACAAGGAACTTTTGGCAGCGGCCACCGCAGAGATTTCCCAGCTTCTGGAGAATTCCGGGAGAACCGACATTGTCTGGACTGACAATCCCTGCAGACACAAAGCCCCGGACTACTTCTCCTTGTGATTTGGGAAAACCTCAGAGGAAGGAAGAGCTCAGAACCTACCTCATGTAAAAGCGCCGCCGCCTCCTTCCCAAAATCTGGGTGTTTTCCACCTCATCCCGACGCTTCTCTGTCTCATTCCAATGGTTTTTTCCTTTCATTTCATTGCTTTTCTATTGACAGTTGAGAGGGAGATGGGGACTACTGACTGATGCTCAGAATCTGAATTTTACTGTGAGCTACATATGCTTATGTATCATTTTCAGGAAGGCTGGTAACTTTTTATTACATTCATTGGTTAAACAACACAGAGATAAACTTTAAAATCCACTTTCTCAAATCGTCTTTCCTGTTGCCAGTCTTGATCCAATCTTCTTGTAATCTTCAAAGCTCTGTTTGCTCTTAGCTTATCAAACTGCATATGCTAATTAAATCTACATTGCTATCAGTGCCAGACACAATTTTCAGACTGGTTTTGTTATTTTTCTGCCTCATGCCGAGGTTTTTCCGCCCCGCCCCGAGATTTTTCCCTGGTTTAGCTGCTTTTCTGCCAAGTTTTGAGGTTCTTCCTCCCCATCCCGATATTTTGCCCCTCATCCCAGTATTTTTCTGCCCCATCCCAGTTTTTTTCCCCTCGTTTCCTTATTTTTCCAGCCTGTCCAAATGTTTTTTCAGCCCATCCTGGTACTTTTCTGCCTCATCCCGCTATTTTTCCATCCCATTTCATGATTTTTCCAGCTCATCCCAGTGTTTTTGTCATCAGGATTGGCTTTGCACACTGAAATTCCAGGAGGCTCCGGGGCTGGATTCCACGGGAAGGTGCCGGAAGCTTCTCCCATATCCAGCCATTCCTGTCAGGAACAGTGGCAAAAACCTTTGGAATAAGAACGAAGTCATAAGAAACCAATCATAGCCCAGCTGGAATTCCAGAGATTCTGGGAAAGGAACGATTCTGGAAATGATTCCAAGGTGCTGGAATGAAAATTCCCAAAATTATCTTGTGCATCCAAAGGGAAGCTCATCCTGGAGCTGGATCTTGGGAGGGACCTGCGGATCCATGGAGAAAGGAGCAGATTCCTGGCAGGAATCCCACAGAGGAAAAAAAAACCTTTGGAGCAGGATATTCCCGATGTATTGACCCCTTGGAAAAGTCCATCAGGAATTGTTTTCCATGGGAATGACACATTGGAGAAATCCATGGAAAATTCTTGCTGTGGGATGGAATTCCATTAGAAAATCCATGGAAAACTGACCTTGGGATGGATTCATGGAGCAATCAATGGAAAACTCCCCTGGGATGGCCCTGGCTCCCAGCACTGCTGGAGGGATTGAGGGAAAGCCGGGAAAGAGAGAATTGGGGGAGAGAAAAGTTGGATTTGGGGTCTTGTTATCCTGATCCCATTGGAAATAAACTCATCCTATCCCAGATCCTGGGTCTTTCGTGCCTGGATGGGATTTCCTGAGGGATCTTTCCCGATCCTTATCGTGATCCATGAATCCTCCATGAATTCCTTCATTTCCACCTCCTTTTGGAGTTTTCCCACCTAATCCTGCTGGTTTTCCACCTCATTCCAGGGTTTGTTTTTTTCACTTTTGCCCACTCTTTTCCTGTAGGAATCCTTAAAATCACAGGGTTTTGGGAAAGCTGAAGAAAAGCAGGCGTGAGAGACAACAGAAGTGCAATTGGAGCAGAAAGCACAAGGCAGGTCTGCAGAAAAGTTCCATGAGATGTAGGAAGCAAGGCCAAATAGAACAATGGGCTGTGCATTAACGCTCGGCCAGAATAACTCTCTAAGCTGCAGCAAAGTCCATCCAGCAAGATGTTAGGAAGAGCTAAGCTTAATAATGGAGCTCTGTGCAATGGATTTCAAGGCTTACAAGTGTTACAAATATATGACAAATATATGATTTTATTCCAAATAAGCAAGCATTCTTTTAACCAAACTGTATTTACAGGGAGTGGATAGAACTACTGTCAATGTGTTTTTGCCTTTTGTCATTGGTCAAAAACCTTTCAAAGTGCCTTGTAACATCACATTCTCCGGCTGCTGCCATCTTCCCGCTGTCCCATCCTGTAATGAGACTGATGATTGGGAGGAAAAAAATAAAAATAAAGCAGCTCGAGACGTGTTCCACAGCAGTCCCATCTCATTTGTGATTCTGTGCATTATTTTCCCGTGGCTGGCATTATTTTCCCACTTCCTTTTGGCAGGTTTTGCCTCATCCCGGTGTTTTTTCACCTTTTCCCAGCGCTTTCCCCCTCAACCTGGTGGTTTTCAGCCTCATTTTTCTATTTTCTCCTCATCCCAGTGTTTTTCTACCTCATGTCTCTGTTTTCTGCCTCATTTTGATGTTTTTCCAGCTCATTTTGGGATTTTCCCTCATCCCATTCTTTTCCCCCTCATTCTGGTGTTTTTCCCCTTTATTTTGCTTGTTTTCTGCCTCATTTTGGTGTTTTTTTCCTGTATATCCCAGTATTTCCCCCCTCATAGAGGCATTTTTCCAACTCATTTTTGGTATTGTGAGCCTTATTCTGTTGGCTTCCACCTCATTTTGTTGTTTTTCCCTCATCCCATGATTTTCCTCGTGATTCAGGTGGTTTTCAGTTCATTCTGATTGTTTCTCCACCTCATTTTAGTATTTTTCCCCTCATCCCAGTGTTTTTCCACTCATCTCGGTGTTTTTCCATTTAATTTTTCTGTTCTGGGCTTTACCCCATCAGATTTCTACATAATTTTGGTATTCTTCCCCATATCCCGGTGGTTTTCCCCTCATCCCGGAGTTTTCACACATCATTTTCTTATTTCTTGCCTCATCCAAGTGTTTTTCTGCTAAGTCCTGGCATTTTACTGCTTCATATTGGTGAGGTTTTACCTGATTTCAGTGGCTGTCCCTTCATCCCGGTGCTTTTCTACCTCATTTTGGGTTTTTTTCACACAGCCCAGTGGTTTTTCACCTAATTTTGGTATTTTTAGCCTTATTCTGTTGAGTTTTTGCCGCATTTCTTTTGTTTCTACCTCATTTCACTCTTTTTATCATCATTTTGGTGTTTTCCTCTCACTTTGGTGTTTTCTCCTCATTTTTATATTTCCCCCCACGTTTTGGTCTTTCCCCCTCATCCCGATATTTCCCTGCCTCATTTTGTTTCTTTTCCTTCCTCATTTAACATTTCTTCCGCTCATCCCGCTATTTTTCCTCCCCATCTCGTTGATTTTCTACCTCATCCCGATGATTCTTCCCTCATCCCGATATTTTCCCACCTCATTTTCCATCTTTTTCCCTCATCCCGCTGCTTCTCCCGGTGCCTGTGGGGCCCTGAGGGCCTAGAGGGGAAAATGGCGGCAAGCTGAGGGTGGGGGGGATCTATAGGGGATCTATGAGGGCACGCAGCGCCAGGAGCCGCCTATAGGGGATTTTTATGGGGTCGCTGAGGCTCTTTAGGGCTCCGTGGTTCTGAGAGGAATGTTAAATTTGTCTTTACAAATGAGTTGTGGATCAGCCTATAGATAAGGCTAGCACTGAGAGATAAAAGAAACAATGGGATGGATTCCACTGATTGATGAATGGAAAGAGATATTTGCCTTTACAAACAAACTGTAGGGCTGCTGATAAATGAAATTGGATATCGAAAGATGAAAGAAGCAACGGGGGGAAAACTATGAATTCTATAAGAATTAAAAATTAAAAGGGAGTGTTATACATTAAAGGGGAATTTCAGGTATCAGTCGTTCCGGGAAGTCTGTGCCTCTCAAGTACCTAAGCCAATGGGGAAAGAGAGAGGGAAATGTGGCCGGGAAAATAGGATAAAAAGGAGGCTGCGTCCTCCGAAAATTTGAGAGATCCCAGGGGAATGTCCCATGGCCTCTCCCTTTATTCGAATAAAGCAAAAAGGACTCCTCTGTCTCCTTTTTGGACATAAACCTCTGGTGTTTGTGGATTCATTTTCCTGACAATTTGGGGGCTCGTCCGGGATCTTTCCACCGTCCGGGGCGGCGGGCGGCGAGCGGAGCTGAAGGCGCCTCACCCAGTTTGGGTGATCAGCTCCCCTTGGTGCCGGCCGGCACCGGGCGATTGATTGGGTTCCCGAGACTGTCCAGGAGACAGACGAGTGGCGGACCAGGGGGGTCCGTGAAGAGTCCGCAGGGAAGGACCACTGAAAATCTCACCGGTGAGTAAAATGGGATCTTCGGGGAGCAAACCTGGGAGGGCACCCATGGAGGGTAGCACAGGTAAACCTGAGAGGGCACCCATGGAGGGTAGCACAGGTAAAACGGGGCATCCAGAGCGAAGGGGCCCCGGCAAATGGGATGACGATCCCATAATACCCCCGGAGAGTCCCTTGGGGTGAATGCTGAGGTCTTGGGACAGATTGTATATTCACCCAGAAGTAACTATGGAAATTATGGTAAAATATTGTTATTTTGTGTGGCCAGAGTATAAGCTGGCAAGGGGACTTATATGGCCACCTTATGGAACAGATAAAATTCGTTTGTGTAGAATTTTGTGGAGGTATCTAGAGGAGAATTGGAAAGGATGGATTGAAAGGGAATGTGGATTAATATGGGTCAGACAAGAAACAAGAGAAATTTATGTGTTAAGAAAAAAAAGGAGAAGAGGAAAAAGAGGAGGAAGAGGAAAGTGGTGAGGATTGGGATGTTTTACAGCACCTTCCCCCGTCTTGTCCTCCAGTGTTGCCAGCTGCAGGTCGTCTGTATCCTCAACTTTCAGAGCAAGGGGATCAGGAAAATGTTATTCCTACAGCCCCACCTGAGAAGGATAATGGTGTAGGGGGAGGGGAGCAGCATGTTGTATCACCCCCCAGAACTAGAATTTGAACTCAGTTTAGGGCATCAGAAGCCCCCCAAGAGACAGGGGTACACCAGATGCCACTCTGTCAAGTTCCTTTGGGGGGTCAAGGGGGAGGATTTGGGTTTGTAATTGTACCACTCACTACCCAGGATATAAGAGGGTTGAAAAAAAAGAATTACCCCCATATTTGGATGATCCCATAGGGGTGGGGGAAAAGATAGAGGAATATTTGGGAAATGCGGATTATACATGGAAGGATTGGGATTTTCTTTTGGGAATTTTGTTTGGGTCATCAGAGAAACGAATGATTTTGCTGAAAGCTCGGCAGCTGTGGGAGGATGAACACCCACAAGCAGCAGGGGGGCCTGGACCCAATGCACCTACGGTGGGTGATGCCATCCCCCAGGCAGACCCCCAGTGGGACCCAAATAACCAGGCCAGTCTGGCTCACCGTGATTGCCGTGCTTATTTGATCAGGGCAATCAAGTCAGTGGCTCCCAGAACGAACAACAGAGCTAAGGCTCTGTCGTTGGAACAGGAGAAACAGGAAAGCCCTCATTGGTTGGAGAGGATTAGGGATGCCTTGAGGAAGCACGGGGGGGATGGATCCTGAAGGGCCAGCCTTTAACACATTGCTTAAAGTACAATTTGTTACTAAAGCCTGGCCTGATATACGGAAGGGGTACAAAAAGATAAAAAGTGGCAAAATAAGCCTCTAAAGGAATTGGTTAGAAAACCGCAGCAGATATGTGTAAGAAGGGATGAGGAAAAGGCAGAAGCTAAAGCAAAGATGATGGCAGAGTTTTTGCAGCCCCAGAGGAATAAACCGCAGGGTCCAAGGGGTCCCCAGGGACAGAGGGGACGGGGTCGGCCACAAGGAAGGGGCAGAGGGATTCCCTCCTCGGCAGGGGACAGCCGACCCAAACAGCGGCTGGGGAAGAACCAGTGTGCTATCTGCAGGGCAGAAGGGCATTGGAAAAACGAGTGTCCGCAAAAACAACTGGACCCTCAGGAGGAGGAAGTCCAGAGGATAATGGAAATGGATTGTTAGGGGTGTCAGGGGCTCCTATTATACCAAGGACCCACCACTCAGGAGCCCTTGATAACTTTTAAGGTGGGTCCGGATCGAGAGGAGGTGTGTTTTTTGGTAGACACGGGGGCCTCTCGGTCCACCTTAAATTTTATACCTAAGGGGGGGAAATTGTCAAAAAGCTCCTTGGTTATTCAAGGAGTAAGCGGGAAGGATGAGCGAGTGCATTTTATTCAACTGCTGTTAATAGATGTGGGGGACAGATTTGAACTGCATGAATTCTTGTTTGTTCCTAATTGTGATTGTAATTTACTGGGAAGAGATTTGATGGCTAGAATGGGAATGCAAATTAGCATTGTAAGAAGTGACACGGAGTCCGAAACTGTGATATCTTTGTGTAAAATGTCTGAAAAGGCTTATGCTCAAATAAATCCGGAAGTATGGGCAGCTCCAGGGAAATATGGGAAACTGGACATAGAGCCTCTCCAAATTACTTTGAAGCAACCAGGACAAGTGGTGTCTAAAAAGCAATTCCCTCTTTCAAGGGAGGGAAAGAAGGGGTTACAGCCTGTTATTGAGTCCCTGCTAAAAGCAGGTCTTTTAGAGCCGTGTATGTCTCCCTATAACACTCCTATCCTGCCGGTTAAGAAACCAGATGGAACCTACAGAATGGTGCAGGATTTAAGAATAATAAATGAGATTGTCAAACCAAGGCATCCCACAGTTCCAGATCCATACACAATCCTAAATCAAATCCCTTCTTCACATCAGTATTATTCTGTACTGGATTTGAAGGATGCTTTCTGGGGGTGTCCAATCACAGAAGATAGTAAACAGTATTTTGCTTTTGAGTGGGAACAGGAGGAAGGAGGGAAAATGATAAAACAACAATTGACATGGACAGTACTCCCTCAAGGATATACAGAGTCACCAGTTCTGTTTGGGCAAGCTTTGCAGAAAATATTAAGAGAGTTTACTCCACCCTTAGGAGTCAAGTTGTTGCAGTATGTAGATGATTTGCTCTTATCAGGGGAACAGGAAAAGGTGGTTGAAGAGGCTACTGTAAAGCTGCTTAATTTTCTTGCAAAAAAAGGGACTTAGAGTATCCAAAAAGAAAGCACAGTTAGTAGAAAAGAAGGTCAAATATTTGGGACACACTCTGTCCGAAGGGTTACGGTGTATTGATCCAGAAAGGATACAAGGGATTTTACAGGTACCATTACCCCAGACTAAAAAGGAGTTACGGCAGTTTTTAGGGTTGGTGGGGTACTGTAGAGCATGGATCGAGGATTTTTCTGTGGTGGCCAGACCTTTATATAACTTTTTAACTCAAAACAGTCCTAATGTTGTGGTATGGACACCAGAAGGAGAAAAAAGCTTTAAGAAATTAAAAGACAAATTGGTTAAGGCCCCAGTCTTGGCTCTTCCAGACGCAGAAAAAGAATTTCAGCTATATGTGGATGTCAAACAGGGTCATGCTAAAGGAATTTTGGTACAAGAGCATGGGGGAACACGAAGGCCTGTTGCCTATTTTTCTAAGTTGTTAGACCCGGTGGCCAGAGGCTGGCCCCATTGTCTGCAGAACTGTGCAGCCACAGCTCTGATGGTGGCTGAGGCCCGAAAGCTGACAAGGGGAGGGCATTTCATTGTTAAAGTCCCACATCAGATTAAAGCTTTGTTAACTGAGAGAGCCTCTAAGTGGATGACGAGTGCTCGATTATTACAGTATGAATCTTGTTTAATGGAACAGGAGGATTTAGAATTTAAAGGTGGGGAAATTTTTAATCCAGCCTCTTATTTAAATGGCCCTGGAGAAAAGGGGGGCCAGGAAGAAATCCATGATTGTATCCAGGTTATAGACCTCCAGACACGGGCTAGGGAAGATCTACGGGATATTCCCTGGCCTGAGGGAGAGAATGTGTTCATTGATGGGTCCTCCAAGGTGGTAGAAGGGAAACGATTTACAGGATACTCTATCGTGAATGAGAAGCAATTAAGGGAAGGGGGGAGGTTACCAGCCACTTGGTCAGCTCAGACAGCAGAGCTGTACGCGCTTGTGAAAGCCTGTGAATTATTCCAGGACAAGACAGTAAATATATTTACTGATTCTAAATATGCATATGGGGTAATACATGCATTTGGAAAACTATGGGAAGAAAGAGGTTTATTAAGCTGCAGAGGAAAGACATTAGCTCACGAGAACTTAATCTCTCGCCTATTGGAGGCAGTGAATTTACCAAAAAAGGTGGCGATAATCCACATTAAGGGGCATCAGGCAGGATGGTCGGAGGAGGCAATAGGAAACCGACTGGCTGATGAAGAAGCTCGCAAAGCTGCATTGTTGCCAGAAGTCTCTAAGATCCTGCCTATGCTCCCAGTAACTGCACCGCTGCCAGAGAAACTCTCTTTTCCACCAGAGGAACTTGAGATAATTAAAAAGAGTGGGGCAGAGAAAAGAGAAAATAATTGGTTTACAAAGGATGGTAAGCAGTGGATACCAAAAGCTCGAGCCTTACAATTGTTAAAACAACTTCATGAAGGGAGTCATTGGGGCTCCCGAGGACTGGCAGAAGCCTTCCTCAAAATGAACGCTGCTGTTGGTCTCTTTAGCCTGGCAAAGCGAGCCACTGAAGGCTGTTTGACTTGTGCTAAAACCAACAACAAAGTTACAAAGAAACTGGCCAGGGGAGGGAGGCGTTGGGCAGTACGTCCCTTCCAGAGATGCCAGGTGGATTTTACTGAAATGCCTCGAGTGGCAAGATTTAAATATCTTCTGGTAATAGTATGTCAATTAACCGGGTGGCCAGAAGCATTTCCAACTGTGTCAGCAACTACAGGATCAGTTGTTAAAATATTTTTGGAACAAATAATTCCAAGATATGGGATGGTGGAAGCAATAGATTCAGATAGGGGAACTCATTTTACAGGAAAAATTCTTCAAGGAGTTATGACTGCTTTAGGGATACAGTGGAACCTCCATACCCCCTGGCATCCACAAAGTTCAGGCCAGGTTGAGAGGATGAATGGAGAAATAAAGAAACATCTCCTAAAGCTGGTGATAGAAACTAAAATGCCGTGGGTACGGCTCCTGCCCCTGGCTTTAGCAAGGATAAGAGCCAGACCCAGGGGAGATATTCAATTATCTCCCTTTGAATTGATGTTTGGAATTCCTTACCCTTGTAATTCTCAGCCTAGTGGGGGGATAGAGATAAGTGATGTGTATTTAAAACAATATGTGGCTCGGATACTGTCTCCTGTGAAATCTCTTCGACAGGAAGCTCAGCTGGCACAGACCCTGCCTTTGGACTTTGCTGTTCACAACATCCAACCGGGAGACTGGGTCCTGGTTAAGGAGTGGAAAGAAGCACCACTGGTGGCGAAGTGGCGTGGACCTTTCCAGGTGTTGCTGACCACAGAAACAGCCGTCAAGACAGCTGAACACGGGTGGACCCCCCACACTCGGGTCAAGGTCTCTGCAGCCCCAGAGATTTGAACATCTCAGCTGGAGGAGAAGGACGGGAAGCCGCGACTGACACTCGGCAGGAGGGGACTGGAGCAGCAGCCAGGGCGTCGACATCGGGGGAAGCCTCGTGTGCCCACCCACAGAGTGCCTGCTGAAATAGTCTGTGTGGGCATCCCTCCTCTCAGATCTCCAGTCACTGGGGGCCAACCCTTGCTGTCATTGTTTTCTTTATGTTAAGCCGTTTCTGTGCCTTCGCTCGCCACAGGTGGTGTGAAAGACAAAGTGAAAGTAAAAAATTAAGTTAGGAAATTAGATTACACAATCAGAATGTTTCTCTTAATAATGTTACCTTTATATTACCAGTTAGGTTGGGGCCAAGAATGGGAAAATAATTTTTTTACCTTAGGAGAAGAAGTAGCAAAAACCTTTAACCTTAGCAATTGTTGGGTCTGTGGAGGGCCAGGGGGATCTGAAAACTGGCCATGGGTGGCCAGCCCAGTTGAACCTAAATGGTGGATTAGCACCCTGAGTGAGGTCCGTAATGGAACAGGATTTTGGGATGAAGAAGGAAGTCCATGGCGGCTTCATTCTTCTGAAAGAGGCACTTACTGTCTAAATAGGACAGGAAGCATATATATAGGAAAAAGCGTTTGTGACTGGACTTTATCTTTAGGTTTAGATTGTTGGACCCCCAACTGCCTTCCTTATGATTGTTCCAGATATCAAGGCAGATGGAATCAAACGCATGTTAAGCTCACAAATGGTAGCTGGGTAAAGTGCTCCTATCATAATTACCAGAAAGATTTAAAAGGCTGTAAAGCAGTGGGGAAGGATAAGTTTTTTGACCCCTTATTTTTAAGCTGTCCCCGAGATAATTCCACAAGTAGCACACATGTTATCCGTGACTACCAGTGGAAATGGCAACATCGAAATGGAACTCGAACCCTTTTTAATAGGTTCTGGTCCAAATCTAACAAAACAGATCTGGGATGTAACTGCAGGTGGAAACCTCATGTGGGAGCTTGGAAATGCAACTACTGTGATTCTTATGGTGGGGCGACCATTGTTGGGGGACCACTGGGCCCAGGGAGTAAGCTGTATTTTGACTCTCCAATTGACCATGAAAATTGGGAAGGTCCCTTTGCCAATGGGACCTGGGCTTTAAAGGGGCATTACTGGATTTGTGGCCAACATGCATATCGCAGGTTACCCCCAAACTGGTCAGGAATATGTTATGTGGGGTATATCAGACCACTGTTCTTTCTGCTACCACAGGTTCAGGGAAATCACTTAGGAATCAAGGTACATGATGATCTAATTAGAGAAAAGCTGTCAGTTGATTTATCCCTGGCTGGAGGGAGCACCCAAAGATGGGGTGATGATGAATGGCCACCTGAACGAATCATACAACACTACGGACCAGCCACTTGGAATCCTAATGAATTAATATCAGGTGCCAGAGAACCCATTTATAATCTAAACCGGATAATTAGGTTACAAGCTGTCTTTGAAATAGTAAGTAACCAGACAGCTACAGCTCTTGACCTTCTTGCTGACCAGGCTACTCAGATGAGAACTGCAATATTTCAACACCGGATGGTATTAGACTATTTATTAGCAGAAGAAGGGGGAGTGTGTGGCAAATTTAACGACTCAAACTGCTGTTTGCAAATAGATGACAATGGAAAGGTGGTGAAGCAAATAGCAAAAGAAATAAGAAAATTAGCTCATGTGCCAGTCCAAACATGGAAAGGATGGGAATGGGACATGTTTTCTTGGCTACCTGGTGGACTATGGGTTAAACAACTACTTTTTTTCCTCTTATGTGCTGTAGCAACTCTAATATTTTTACCATGCATGATCCCTTGCTTAGTACAACTTATTCAACATGTGATCAAAGGGATGCAGGTAATAGCCACGCCTACTGATCCAGAGATGGTTACAAAAGGACAGAAATTGATGTCACTCCAAATAATTACAAAACCAAAAAGAACTCAGGAACAAGAAATTAAGTCAATGATAGCTAAAGTTTGTAAAGACAATTATTAAACAAATAAAAGAGGAGGGATTGAGAGGAATGTTAAATTTGTCTTTACAAATGAGTTGTGGATCAGCCTATAGATAAGGCTAGCACTGAGAGATAAAAGAAACAATGGGATGGATTCCACTGATTGATGAACGGAAAGAGATATTTGCCTTTACAAACAAACTGTAGGGCTGCTGATAAATGAAATTGGATATCGAAAGATGAAAGAAGCAACAGGGGGAAAACTATGAATTCTATAAGAATTAAAAATTAAAAGGGAGGGTTATACATTAAAGGGGAATTTCAGGTATCAGGCGTTCCGGGAAGTCTGTGCCTCTCAAGTACCTAAGCCAATGGGGAAAGAGAGAGGGAAATGCGGCCGGGAAAATAGGATAAAAAGGAGGCTGCGTCCTCCGAAAATTTGAGAGATCCCAGGGGAATGTCCCATGGCCTCTCCCTTTATTCGAATAAAGCAAAAAGGACTTCTCTGTCTCCTTTTTGGACATAAACCTCTGGTGTTTGTGGATTCATTTTCCTGACATCCCGATATTTTCCCACCTCATTTTCCATCTTTTTCCCTCATCCCGCTGCTTCTCCCGGTGCCTGTGGGGCCCTGAGGGCCTAGAGGGGAAAATGGCGGCAAGCTGAGGGTGGGGGGGATCTATAGGGGATCTATGAGGGCACGCAGCGCCAGGAGTCGCCTATAGGGGATTTTTATGGGGTCGCTGAGGCTCTTTAGGGCTCCGTGGTTCCTATAGGGAAGCTCTGGGGGGTTCTATAGTGTCTGGTGATCTATAGGTGCCTCTATAGCAGCGGGACTCTTCCCCGGCCCCTCTCATTCTACTTCCGCTTTCCCCCCGGAACCTTTTCACGGCCGCACCACCCGAGGTGCGCACACATTCCGGTCCCCCGGGTGGCGCTGTTGTCACTGTCGGGTGTCGCGGCCTGGAGGCTCTGAGCTTTTCCTCAGTCACAAGGAGAAGTAGTCCAGGGCTCCGTGGCCGTAGGGTTTGTAAGACCAGACGAGGTCGGTTCTGCCGGAATTCTCCAGCAGCTGAGAAATCTCCGCAATGTCTGCCGCCAAAAGCTCCTCATCCACGACTGATTCAAAACTGCAACCGAATCTTGGTGGCTCCCGATTGTAGAAATCCCTGGGGTAAGGATACACAACCAGGTGGAGATCCGGCAGCTCCAACGTTTTCTGGAGCAGATCCTTGAGTGCAGCCATGGACAGGAAATTGCCGCAGAGTCCCAGGTAGCGCAGGCGGGAGCAGCGCCGGAGCGTCGGGAGCAGCGCCTCCAGGTGGGAGTCGGCCATGCCGCATTCCGTGAGAATCAGGTGCAGCAGCGAGGTCGAGGTTTCCTCCAGGAGCAGCCGGAGAGGCTCCAGGAGGCCTTGGGAGAAGTCATGGCCGCTCAGATCCAACCTTTTGAGGGCTGGAGCGTGGATGCTTTGGGAGAGGAAGGCGAGGTCATCGGGAACGAGGGAGCAGAAGGCCAATTCCAAGCTTTCCAACGGAGCCTGGACGTCACTGGTGGGAGGGAAAAGAGAGGTGAGGCCCTAGAGAGGATTGGTGGCAGCTGGAAATGTCGGGATTCGTGGGGGAAACGCAGGGAATGAGAGCTGGAATTGCATCTGTGGAATCACAGGATTGTGGGGTGGGTGAGGTTCGGAAAGAGCTCCTAGAACATCGAGTTCGACTCTTGCAAATCCTGGTATTTTGAAAGTTTGGGGTCATGGAATCATAGAGTTCTGGAATCACTGATGTTGGGCAAAATCTCCAAGACCATGAAGTTGAAGGTTTGAGAATCATGGAATGATGGGAGCAAGTGGTCATGGAATTGTGGAATAACTGAAGTTTGGAAAAGTCTCCAGTGCCCATCAGGTTTGACATCTGAAAATTCTGCCTGGGATTTTGGAATGATGGAATCATGGAGTTATGAATGGCTGAGAATGGGAAAGTTGTCCAAGGAAATGAAGTTCAAGCTTTGAGAATTAAGGAATTATGGAAACAAGGGGCCATGAAATAGTGGAATCAAATTGTGGAATGATGGAATGTCTGAAGTTCAGAAAAGGCTCCAAGAAAATGGAGTTGGAACCCTGAGTATCAAGGGATTTTGAAATGATGGGATCATGGAGTTATGGAATGGCTGAGGTTGGGAAAGGTCTCAAGACCATTAAGTTTGACTTCTGAGAATCCTGGGATTTTGGAATGATGGGCGCATGGAATCATGGCATAATGGAATCAGTGAGGTTGGAAAAAATCCCCAAGACCATCACGTTCAAGCTCTGAGCTTTGATCGTGGAGCCACGGAATTGTGGAGTTATGGGATCTTGGATCAAAGAGTTATGGAATTAAGGGCTCATGGGATATTGGGATAATGAAATCCTGGAATCATGGCATCACTAAGGTTGGAAAAGACCCCAGTATTCCTGAGCCCAACCCTTTGGAATCCCCCCAGAGTGCAGGAAGGCCTCGCTGAGTGGGGAACTCACCAGAGGATCTGGCGCAGAATCCCAGAGAGCTGGGAAAATCCCAGGTCGAGCTCCCGGAGGTTGGGCAGCATTCCCAGTTTCCTGGCCACGCAGCTGATTCTGAAGGCTGATTCTGGAGTCGGGTGCTGCACGTCGATGTTGTTGCACCGGAGCTTGAGGCTGCGCAGCTCAGGGAAGCGTGAGAGGTACGGCAGGATCTCCGAGAGCCCGGCCAATCCCAAATTGCTGAAGCGCAGATCCACCCTCCGCACACAGGATGGATCCAGAGATTCCAACAAAGTCACGATCTCGGATGCCGAAATGGACTTTGCTTGGAATTCGCGGCACTTGAGGCGCAGCGGGCCGGCAGCTCCGGCCTGGAGCGCGTCCCACAGGATCCCGTAAAACCTTCCCTTGACAACCAGGTCGGTGTGGATGTCCACGCCTGGGGGCCGTGGAGTTGCCACAGCCATGGCAGCCTTGGAATGGCCTTTGCACTGCTTGGATCTGCGCCTCTGGAATTTCTGCTGATGCTTGGACACCTCCAGGCAAGCCTTGGCCAACAGATCGGCTCTGGACCAGATTTTCAACCCAGCACGAGTACGGCCACACACGGAATCCGAGAGTCCGGTCATGTCCAGCACGCGCAGGCTGGAAAAATGGGAATTAATCATCAGGAAAACCCACAAGGAGGGATGGAGGAATTGGAGCTTGTGGCCGTGCTGGAATTCCCAAAACTCACCTGGAATGGCGGCTGGGCTCTTCCAGCTCCAGCTTGAGCTGCGCCACCACGGCCTGGATGACGGCCTTGATGCAGAGGTTCCAGTCATCATCCCAAGGCACCTCCCGGTGCCCCACGAGCTGCTGGAAGTTGAGCACTGGGAAAGGCCAAGTGGCCACCAAATCCTGCAGGACCAGGGTTTTTCTATCCAGGAATGCCGCTTTGAAAAGGATGGGATAGAGACCGGCGGGAAGGGCACGAAGAGGGCGCTGGGCGATGATGCAGCGGGCGCAGAGGAAAAGGAGAGAATCCATGGAATCTGTAGGGCTGTGGGAATTAGGTGAAATTGGAGGGACCCCCAGGATGAGGAACCAGCAGGAGAGAATTCCAGGGAAGCTCTGAATCCAAGGTTATCCCGAAGAAAAGGGAAGGTGTGAGAATAGTTGGGCTTGGTGTTGTGAGGGTACCCCCAGTGCAGATCCCTAAAAAGGCAATCCCGAAGTACTCCTACACCACCAGGGCCACCCTAAAATCTCTCAAGGATCGCAAGCCTTTTCGGGAATTTCGAAATTCCCGAAGGGATGCCCAAATTATTCCAGATTCCCTTCAGGGAACCTCAAAACAGGCCCTGCTCCCCTCCAAAAATAGCACCCCCCACTTATCGCCCGTCCAGAGCCGCTACTCGCCCCGAGCCCGTACGGAAGCTGCACTTCCGTGTCTGCGCGTTGTATCAGCCAATCAGCGAGCGAGACCCACCCTGCAGGCGGATTCTTTAAAATATCTCTTAAAGCTCTCTGTCATTGTTTTATTTAATTTTCTTTCGTTTAAGAGCAACGTGGGCGGACGGTTTTACAGTCTGCCTTTTCATTGGTTTCTTCCGCTGTCAATCACTCATCCCTGCCTTCCTATTGGCTGACGCTGGGAGGGGGCGGGAGGTTCGCTCTGAGGGGACTCTGGGGTCCCCGCCGAGCTTCCCTCGATGCGGATCCCAGATTCTGATCCCGATCCCCGATTCTGATCCCGATCCCCGATTCCTCGGCCACGGAGCGGCAGCAGGAGCTGAAGGTGCTGCTGAAGCGCTGGGAAGCGGAATTCCTGCGGGAAGGGCGGCGCAAACCCAGCCGGGTGCTCCTGAGGGGCCGCGGCGGGAATTTGTGAGGGGGGAAATCCCTGAGGGGAATCCCTGGATTTGGGGACGGCTATTTTGGGGGTCCCGGGCGTGTTTTTGGGGTGCTAGGGGGGCCTTTAGGGTGGTTTCGGGGTGGGTCTGGAATGAAGTGAATTGGTTTAGGGGTCCTGGGACTTTTGGGGTGTCCATGAGAATGGTTTTTGGGATTATGCGAATGTCTTTGGACTGGTTTTTGGGTTCTGGAGGGGTCTTCAGGGTGGTTTTGTGGGTCCTGAAATGGGAGGATTTGCTTAGGGGTATCCTGGGGCTTTTTGTGGTGTCCTTGGGGTGGTTGGGGGGGCTCCTTGAAGTTTCGGGTGGATGGGGGGGGTGTTTGGGATGGTTTTGGATGTTCCTGGAAAGGTGGAAGTTGTTTATGAGGGGTCCTGATGCTGTTGAGGTGTCCTTGGGGAGGTTTTGGGGTACTGGGGGGACCTTTGGGGTGATTTGGGGATTCCTGCAATGAGGGGACTGGTTTGGAGCGAGTACTTGGGGTTTTTGCGGTGTTCTTAAGAGCCGTTTTGGGGTGCTGGGGCTGTCTTTGGGTTGGTTTTGGAGTCTGAGGGTTCCTTGGGTTCATTTTGGAAGTGCTTGGAAGGGTCAGGATTGGTTATGGGGGTCCCAGAGGTTTTTGAATTGTCTTTGGGCTGATTTTGGGGTACTGGGAGGGAGCATTTAGGGTAGATTTGAGGGGTCCTGGAATGAGAGGAACTGGTTTAGGAGACTCCTGGGAGTTTTTGGGGTGTCCTTGGTGTGGTTGAGGTTGTCCTTGAGATTTTGGGGTGGCTGGGAGGGGGCGTTGGGGTGGTTCTGGGGAGTCTCTGCAATGGTGGAAGCTGGTTATGAAGGGTCCTGATGCTTTTGGGGTGTCCTTGGGGTGGTTTTGAGGTATTGGAGGAGGGTCTTTGGGGTGATTTGGGGATCCCTGCAATGAGGGGGACTGGTTTGGTTGGTACTGTGGGGTTTTGGGGGTGTCCTTAAGAATCGTTCTGGGCTGCTGGGGCTGTCTTTGGGTTGGTTTTGGAGTCTGAGGGGATCCTTGGGCTGAATTTGGGCGTCTCTGGAATGGGGCAGGTTTGTTTTAGGGGGGTCCTGGTGCTTTTTGGGGTGTCCCAGTGTGACCCAGAGTGGGCAAACAGGGCCGTGGCACGGCAGTTTCTGTGTGGCAGTTCCTGCGGGCAGGGCTGCAGGTTTTCACACCAGCGAGGTTTGCTGTGAGTTGTTTGCTGTGTTTCTATTGGCCCCTTGGATTTGGGGTTTCTGTTAGGAATGGTTTTTACACCATGGAAAACTGTGCTTGCTACAAGTGCTTGCAGTCATCTGGAACCTCCCCAGTGAGGCAGGAGTGTTGGTAAATAATGGAGAGTGGCTTTGCCAGCTCCCTCATGACTCTGGGATGGATCCCATCTGGGCCCAGAGATTTATGAACATCCAAGCGGCTCAGCAATTCTCTGAGTGCCTCCTCCTGGATAACAGGGGGACAATTCTGCTCCCTGACCCATCAGCCAACCCAAGAGCACAGCTGTCCTCAAGGCAAGTTATTTTCCCACTAAAAATCGAAATAAAGAAAGCGTTAAGCACCTCTGCCTTCTCCTCATCTGCAGTGACCAAGTTCCCTCCCTCATGCAATAAACAACAAAGGTTGGACTTGACCTCTCTTTTCCCATTAATACACTTGTAAGAACATTTTTATTATCCTATACAGAAGTCTCCATTTTTAGTTCAAAGGGAGCTTTAGCCTCCCTAATTAATTTTCCTACATGCTCTACAGGCCCCTTAAATATTTCCTGAGAGATCTGAGACTCTTTCCAAAGATGATACATCCTCTTTTTATTCCTAAATTGTTCCAAACCCTCCTTGCCCATCCACCCTCACCCAGGCCAACCTAAAAAGCCCCAGGACCCCCCTAATCTAATCCTCCTTATTGCAGGGATCCCCAAACCACCCCAAAGGCTCTCTCATAACCCCTCAAACACCTCAGGGACCCCGAAATATTCCCCTGCACCTTTCCAGAGACACCCAGAAACACACTGGAACCCCCTAAACCAAACCAGCCCCATTTCAGGAGTCCCTAAACATACCCAAAGACCCCAAAACCAGCCCAAGGACACCCCAAAACCCACAGGACCCTCCTCAAATAAACCTGCCCCATTCCAGGGCCCGCCAAAACGAACCTAAGGAACCTCTGACACCCTGAAATCACCCCGAGGACACCCACAGGTAACCAAATAGCACTCTTGAGGACACCCTAAAAACACCCAGTACCCCGCTAAACCAATCCCTCCTCATTGCAGACATGCCCAAAACACCTCAAAACCTTCTCAGCACACCAAAACCACACCAAAGACAACCGAAAACCAGCCCAAGGACACCAAAAAAGACCAGAACTCCGTAAACCAAGTCTCCCCATAGCACAACCACCCAGCACCCCAAAAACACCCTGGGGACCCCCAAACCACCATCCCGCCGCCCACCAATTCCAGGGATTCCCCTCAGGGATTTCCCCCCGTCACAAATTCCGGCCGCGGCCCCTCAGGAGCACCTGGCTGTGTTTGCGCCGCCCTTCCCGCAGGAATTCCGCTCCCAGCGCTTCAGCAGCACCTTCAGCTCCTGCTGCCGCTCCATGGCCGAGGAATCTGGGATCGGGATCAGGATCTGGGATCCGAGATCGAGATCGGCATCGAGGGAGGCTCGGCGGGGAATCCAGAGTCCCCTCAGAGCGAACCTCCCGCTCCCTCCCAGCGTCAGCCAATAGGAAGGCAGGGGTGAGTGATTGACAGCGCACTGAGCCAATGAAAAGGCAGAATGTAAAAGAGTCCCCCCCACTCAAGCCTCGAGCCAATTCCAATTCAATAAAACAATGACAAACACCTGCAAAAACCAATTAAAAGTAAAGACTCAGCCTTCCGGGTGAGTCTCGTTCCTGATTCGCTACTGCAACTCTTCCTAATTTTCGGTTTCATTTCGGGCAGGGGCGAGTTCGGGTCCTGCAGGCAGGCGGTGAGTGGGGGTTCTATGGTGGGGGGGGGGGGGGGACGGGGTGGGCGGCAGCGCCGGTCTTGGGGATCCCTGAGGGGACCTTGAAATGATCTGGGGATTCCTGTGGGAATTACGAGATTCCCGGAGGGGTTTCAGATCCTTGTGAGATTTTGGGGTGGCCTTGGTGGGGTGGGGATGCTCCAGGACCCCCTTTTTAGGGAGCTGCGCTGGGGGTACCCTCACAACACCGGCCCCACCTTCTCCCACAGCTTCTCTTTTCTTCGGGATATCCTTGGATTCGGAGTTTCCCTGGAATTCTCCTCTGGTGACTGTGCATCCTGCGGGTGAAAGGTGGAAAAACTCTCTATAACTCTTAAAATAAAATATAAGAGTAGGTGTGTATTTATTCAGCGCTGAGGCGCATGGGGGATGGCTCCTGCACAAACATGCACAGCTTTGGTGACCTGCGCCTCTCCTTTCATTCTCTACAAACTGGGACTGCACAATGCGCCTGATACACATTCATTGCCTGCCTCTGCTTCCTATTAAAATCAACTCCACGCCTCTTTCTGGCTGTGCATTGTTCCTTTCTGCTCGATCTGGGGGTCCTGGGGATGAAGTAAATAGTCTTCCTCTCAGAAGATCTTTTCGCCTTGCCTCCTTGCTCATTCTCTCATTTTAATCCTTCGCTCATCTTCCAGACTTTGATCCCAGTTTTCCTGGTTTCAGGGGTCTGAGGACCCCCTTATCCTGTGGTGCCTTTGTCCTTGTATCCTATTTGCCCACTCCAGCTCTTGACCTCAACTTGGAGCCTTGCTCTCCTCCTGTTCTTGCAAGCACATAAATTCCAGTAAACAGAGAGATTTGTCAGCCCCTTTTGTAAAAGCTTTTCTTCATGCTTGATTCTTAATTTCTCTGTCTCAGGTGTCTCCCCATTTTCATCTAATTCCCACAAGCCCACAGAATCCATGGATTCTCTCCTTTTCCTCTGCGCCCGCCGCGTCGTCGCCCAGCGCCCTCTTCCCGCCCTTCCCACCGGTCTCTATCCCGTCCTTTTCCAAGTGGCATTCCTGGATAGAAAACCCCTGGTCCTGCGGGATTTGGTGGCCACTTGGCCTTTCACGGAGCTCAACTTCCAGTGGCTCGTGAGGCACCGGGAGCTGTCTTGGGATTGTGACTGCAACCTCTGCATTGAGGCCGTCATCCAGGCCGTGGTGGCGCAGCTGATAGAGCCCAGCCTTGATTCCAGGTAGGTTTTGGGAATTCCAGCATGGCCACCACCTCGAATTCTTCCATCCATCTTCGCGTGTTTTCCTGATGGTTTATTCCTTTTTTTCCAGCCTGCGCATACTGGACATAACTGGACTCCCAGACAGGTTTTTCAGACGGTGCACCACCAAGGCTTTGGCCAAGGCTTTTTTGGAGGTGTGCAGGTACCAGCTGGAATTCCTGAGGCGCAGATCCAAGCGGCACAAAGGCTGCACCGGAGCCACCAAGGCCGCTCCGCAGACACCCGGTGTGGATGTCCACGCCGACCTTTATGTCAACAGTGTACCCTACAGGATCCTGCGAGTCGCGCTCAAGACCGGAGCCACTGACCTGCTGCGCCTCAAGTGTCGTGAATTCACAGCATGGAGTATACCGCCATCCAAGATCGTGACTTTGTTGGAATCTCTGGATCCATCCTGTCTGCGGAGGGTGCATCTGCCCTTCAAAAATTTGGGATTGTCCGGTCTCTCGGTGATCCTGCCACATCTCTCGCGCTTCCCGGAGCTGCGCAGCCTCAGGCTCGGGAACAGCAGCGTGTACTTGCGGGACCTGACACCACTATTGGCCAACAGAATCCCCTGTGTGTCCAGGCAGCTGGGAATGCTGCCCAACCTCCGGGAGCTCGACCTGGGATATTTACGCTTCTCCGGGAATCTGCGCCACATCCTTGGGTGAGTTCCCCACCGAGCGGGGCCTTCCTGCGCTTCGAGGGGATTCCCAAGGATTGAGCTCAGGGGTCTTGGGCTCTTTTCCAACCTGAGTGATCCCATGGTTCCAGGATTTCATTGTCCCAATGTTCCCACGATTCCGTTATCGCAATAGTTCATGATTCCATTGTCCCATAATTCCATTATCCCAGAATTCCCCGATTCCAGGATTCGCAAAAACTGCACTTCAGGATCTTGGAGGTCTTTTCCAACATTAGTGATCCCATGATTCCAGGATTTTGTTATGCCAATATTCTCATTATCCCATGATTTCCTTATCCCAGTAGTTCATGACTCAACGTTTCCATTATCCCAGAAGCTCATGATCCCAAAATTCTGTGTTTGCCAACATTTGGGTTCAATGTGTCTTGAGGGTCTTTTCCAGTCTGAAGGATCCATTGATTCCAGGAATTCATTATCCCACTGTTCCCATGATCCCGTGATTCCATTATCCCAATAGTTCAAGATTCCATTATTCCATCATCCCATAATTCCATGATCCCAAAATTCTGTAATTCCAGGTTTCCCAAAGGCTGAACCTCAAGATCTTGGAGATCTTCTTCTCCATTCTTAGTGATTCCAGGATTTCATTATCCCAATATTCCCATGATTCCATTTTCCAAATGCTTGATTCCAGAAATCCCAAAGTCTGGGCTTGATGGCACCTGAGACCTTTTCCAACCTTAGTGATGCCAGGTTCCCATGATCCCATTATGTCAATAGTCCAGGACTCCATGATTCCATGATCCCATAATTCTTTGAATTCAGAATTCCCAAAAGATGGACCTGATGATCCTGAAGCCTTTCCCAACCTAAAAGCTCCACGAACCTGTAACTGCACAATTCCACAATATCCGGGCTCCATGATCCCAGGATTCTCAAAGCTTGAACTTGATGGTCTTGGAGATTTTGCCCAACCTCAGTGATTCCATGATTCCATGATCTCACAATTCCAAAATCCCAGGATTTTCAGAAGTCACACTTGATGATTTTGGAGACCTTTCCCAACCTCAGCCATTGCATAACTCCATGAGCCCATCATTCCAAATTTCCAGGGTTTTTAGGTGTTGAACTCTATGTTTTATGTGTTGAACTCAGTTTCAGCAATTCCATAATTCCACGATTCAATTTGACAAAAATTCCATGATTCCTTGATCTCATAATTCGGTAATTCTGAAACCTTGAACTTGATGGTCTTGGAGACCTTTCCCAAACTCACCCATTCCAAAACTCCATGATCCCCTGATTCCAAAATCCCAGGGTTTACAGGGGCTGAGCTCAATGTTTTTGGAGTTCCTTCCCAACCTCGCCCATCCCACAATCCTACAATACCAGGGATGCAATCCCAGCTCTCATTCCCTGTGTTTTTCCTGGGAATCCCAACATTCCCAGCTCCCACCGATCCTCCCTTAGACCTCACGTCTCCCTTTTCCCTCCCACCAGCGACCTCCAGGCTCCGTTGGAAAGCTTGGAATTGGCCTTCTGCTCCCTCGTTCCCGCCGACCTCACCTTCCTCTCCCAAAGCATCCACGCTCCAGCCCTCAAAAGGTTGGATCTGAGAGGCCTCAAAGTCTCCCAAGGCCTCCTGGAGCCGCTCCGGCTGCTCCTGGAGGAAACCTCGGGCTTGCTGCTGCACCTGCAACTCATGTCTTGTGGCATGGACGACTCCCACCTGGAGGCGCTGCTCCCGACGCTCCGGCGCTGCTCCCGCCTGCGCTACCTGGGACTCTACGGCAATTCCCTGTCCATGGCTGCACTCAAGGGTCTGCTCCAGAAAACCTTGGAGCTGCCGGATCTTAAACTGGTCGTGTATCCTCGCCCAAGGGATTGCTACAGGCTCGAGCCATGGGAATATGGTCAGGGTTTCAGAGAGGTTGTGCACGAGGAACTTTTGGCAGCGGCCACCGCAGAGATTTCCCAGCTGCTGGAGAATTCCGGGAGAACCGACATTGTCTGGACTGACTCGTCCTGGAGACACGAAGCCCCGGACTACTTCTCCTTGTGATTTGGGAAAACCTCAGAGGAAGGAAGAGCTCAGAACCTACCTCATGTAAAAGCGCCGCCGCCTCCTTCCCAAAATCTGGGTGTTTTCCACCTCATCCCGACGCTTCTCTGTCTCATTCCAATGGTTTTTTCCTTTCATTTCATTGCTTTTCTATTGACAGTTGAGAGGGAGATGGGGACTACTGACTGATGCTCAGAATCTGAATTTTACTGTGAGCTACATATGCTTATGTATCATTTTCAGGAAGGCTGGTAACTTTTTACTACATTCATTCGTTAAACAACACAGAGATAAACTTTAAATTCCACTTTCTCAAATCATCTCTCCTGTTGCCAGTCTTGATCCAATCTTCTTGTAATCTTCAAAGCTCTGTTTGCTCTTAGCTTATCAAAATGCATATGCTAATTAAATCTACATTGCTATCAGTGCCAGATACAATTTTCAGACTGGTTTTGTTATTTTTCTGCCTCATGCCGAGGTTTTTCCGCCCCGCCCCGAGATTTTTTCCCTTGTTTAGCTGCTTTTCTGCCAAGTTTTGAGGTTCTTCCTCCCCATCCCGATATTTTGCCCCTCATCCCAGTATTTTTCTGCCCCATCCCAGTATTTTTCCCCTCGTTTCATTATTTTTCCAGCCTGTCCAAGTGTTTTTTCAGCCCATCCTGGTACTTTTCTGCCTCATCCCGCTATTTTTCCATCCCATTTCATGATTTTTCCAGCTCATCCCAGTGTTTTTGTCATCAGGATTGGCTTTGCACACTGAAATTCCAGGAGGCTCCGGGGCTGGATTCCACGGGAAGGTGCCGGAAGCTTCTCCCATATCCAGCCATTCCTGTCAGGAACAGTGGCAAAAACCTTTGGAATAAGAACGAAGTCATAAGAAACCAATCATAGCCCAGCTGGAATTCCAGAGATTCTGGGAAAGGAACGATTCTGGAGATGATTCCAAGGTGCTGGAGTGGAAATTCCCAAAATTCTGTGGTGCATCCAAAGGGAAGCTCATCCTGGAGCTGGATTTTGGGAGGGACCTGTAGATCCATGGAGAAAGGAGCAGATTCCTGGCAGGAATCCCACAGAGGAAAAAAAACCTTTGGAGCAGGATATTCCCGATGTATTGACCCCTTGGAAAAGTCCATCAGGAATTGTTTTCCATGGGAATGACACATTGGAGAAATCCATGGAAAATTCTTGCTGTGGGATGGAATTCCATTAGAAAATTCATTGAAAACTGACCTTGGGATGGATTCATGGAGCAGTCAATGGAAAACTCCCCTGGGATGGCCCTGGCTCCCAGCACTGCTGGAGGGATTGAGGGAAAGCCGGGAAAGAGAGAATTGGGGGAGAGAAAAGTTGGATTTGGGGTCTTGTTATCCTGCTCTGATCCCGTTGGAAAGAAACTCATCCTATCCCAGATCCTGAGTCTGTCGTGCCTGGACAGGATTTCCTGAGGGATCTTCCCCAATCCTTATCCCGATCCATGAATCCTCTGTTATTTCCTTTATTTCCACCTAAACCTCCTGTTTCTTCACCTCGTTTTGGTGGTTTTGCCTCATCCTGGTGTTTTTCCACCTTTTCCCAGTGTTTTTCCAATTAATGGTTTTCTTTTTCGCCTCATTTTAGGATTTTCCCCTGATCCCATTCTTTTACCCCTCAGTCCAGTCTTATTTATGTTTAATTGTTTTCCACCTCATCTTGTTGTTTTTCTTTTACTTTATCCTAATATTTACCCTCTCATCCTGGTCTTTATCCACCTCTTTTGTTATTTTCCCCTCATCCCGTTATTTTCCCCCTCATTCTGGCATTTTTCTCTTAATTCCATTTGTTATCCACCTCATTTTGGGGTTTTTTTGCCTAATCCCAATATTTTCCCTCTCATCCTGGTATTTTTCTACCACATTTTGGTATTTTGGGCCTTATTCCCTTGTGTTTCCACTGTTTTCCATTTTGGTATTTTCTCCCTCATCTCGTTGTTTTTCTGCCTCATTCTGGTGTTTCGGGCCTTATCTCATCAGATTTCTACATAATTTTGGTATTTTCCCCCTTATTCCTCTGGTTTTCCCTATATCTCAATGTTTTCCACCTCCTTTTCTTATTTTCTGCCTCATCCCAGTGTTTTTCTGCCAAGTTTGGGTGCTTTTCTTCCACACTATGGTGGGGTTTTACCTATTTCAGTGGTTTTCCCCTCATCCTGGTAGTTTTCCGCCTCATTTTGGTGTTTTACCACCTCATCCAAGATTTTCCCCCCTAATTATGGTATTTTGGGCCTTATTCTATTGTTTTTTTCCTCGTTTTTGGTGTTTTTCCAGCTCATTTCTCTCTTCTAATCCTCAGTATGGAGTTTTCAATCTCACTTTGGTGTTTTTCCACTCATTTTGGAGTTTTCCAAGTCACTTTGGTGTTTCCCCCACCTCATTTGTCTTCCCCCTCATAACGATATTTTCCTGCCTCATTGTGGATGGTTTTTTCACCTCTCATTTAGCATTATTTCCCCTCATCCCGCTATTTTTCCTCCCCATCACTGTGTTTTTCAACCCCATCCCGGTGATTTTTTGCTCATCCCGATATTTTCCCACCTCATTTTCCATCTTTTTCCCTCATCCCGCTGCTTCTCCCGGTGCCTGTGGGGCCCTGAGGGCCTAGAGGGGAAAATGGCGGCAAGCTGAGGGTGGGGGGGATCTATAGGGGATCTATGAGGGCACGCAGCGCCAGGAGCCGCCTATAGGGGATTTTAATGGGGTCGCTGAGGCTCTTTAGGGATCCGAGGTTCCTATAGAGAAACTTTGCGGGATGTATAGGGCGGTCTGGGGGGGTTCTATAGTGTCTAGAGGTCTATAGGTGCCTCTATAGCAGCGGGACCCTCCCTCGGCCTCTCTACTTCCACTTCCGCTTTCCCCCCGGAACCTTTTCACGGCCGCACCACCCGAGGTGCGCACACATTCCGGTCCCCCGGGTGGCCACTTCCGGGTGGCGCCGGTGGCGCTGCTGTCGCTGTCGCCTGTCGTGACAGGGAGGTGGCCCCGGTACCTGCACTGGCAGCGGCCGGGGCCTGGAACCCGCGAGTGTTTTTATTACGTGGATCATCATGGAGAAGTCAGGGGGGATCGATAGATTTTATTTTTTTTGGAGCTCCAAAATCCCCAAATTTTCCCCCAAACTCACTGCGGGTGTTCTGCAGAGCCTCCTCAATGTCGGCCTAGAAGGGAAAAATGATACGGAATTAGGGATATGGGGATCATGGAGGATTTGGGGGTTTTTTCGGATTTGGGGTTTTAGGAGGATTTGGCGGTTTTGAGCGTTGGGGGGTTTTTTGCGATTTGAGATTTTTGGGGATATGGAGGGGGTTGGGATGTGGTTTTTTTATGATTTGGGGTTTTTTGGGGGCGGGATATGGGATTTGGGGCTATTGGGAATATTTTGATTTTTTGAAGGGATAAGAGGTTTTTTGAGGATTTCAGCTTTTGTGAGATTTGGGGGCTTTTTGGTATTTGAGAGAGTTTTCACAGAATTCAGAGAATCACTGGGGTTGAAGAGACATTCAAGATCATCCACTCCAATCCTGCCCTAACACCTCACCTAAACCATGGCACCGAGTGCCACATCCAGTCTTTTTTAAACACATCCAGGGATGGTGACTCCAGCACCTCCCAGGGGAAAGCATTCCAGTACTTGATCACTCTTTCCAAGAAAAACTTTTTCCTCATATCCAACCTAATTTTCCCTTGATGCAGCTTGAGACTGCGTCCTCTGGTTCTGTCAGTGCTGCCTGGAGAAAGAGACCAACCCCACCTGACTGCAGCCACCTTTAATGGAGCTGTAGAGAGTGACAAGGTCACCCCTGAGTCTCCTTTTCTCCAGGCTGAACACCCCCAGCCGTTCCTCACAGGGTTTGTGTTCCCCTCCCCAGCCTCGTTGCCCCAGCCTGTAACGTTGCAGGGGGTTATTGTGGCCAAAATGCAGGACCTGGCACTTGGATTTATTAAACCTCATCCCATTGGACTCTGCCCGTCCATCCAACATTTCCAGGTCTCTCTGCTGAACCCTCCTCCCTTCCAGCAGATGGACACACGCTCCCTGCTCAGTGTCATCTGCAGATTTACTAATGAGAGACTCAATACCCTCATCCATGTCATCAGTAAAAATATTGATCAGGACTGGCCCTAGCACAGACCCCTGGGGGACACCACTGGTGACTGATCCCCACATGGATTCAGCACCGTTCACCACCACTCTCTGTTCCCTGCCATCCAGGCAGTTCTTCACCCAGCACAGAGTGCTCCTGTCCAAGCCGTGGGCTGCAGCTTTTCCAGGGAATGCTGTGGCAGACAGTGTCAAAGGCCTTGCTGGAGTCCAGGTACACAACATCCACAGCCTTTCCTGCATCCACCAGGAGCTCACCTGGTCATAAAAGGAGATCAGGTTGGTCAAACATGACCAACCCCTCCTAAAGCCGTGCTGGCTGGCTCTGATCCCCTGGCCAGCCTGTAAGTGCTGTGTGATGACATCAGTATGAACTGTTCCATTTCCTTACCAGGCACTGAGGTCAGGCTGACTGGTCTAGAATTACCAGGATCCTCCTTCCCACCCTTTTTGTGAATGGGATTTACATTGATCAGCTTCATCTGGAACCTCCCCAGTGAGGCAGGAGTGTTGGTAAATAATGGAGAGTGGCTTTGCCAGCTCCCTCATGACTCTGGGATGGATCCCATCTGGGCCCAGAGATTTATGAACATCCAAGCGGCTCAGCAATTCTCTGAGTGCCTCCTCCTGGATAACAGGGGGACAATTCTGCTCCCTGACCCATCAGCCAACCCAAGAGCACAGCTGTCCTCAAGGCAAGTTGTTTTCCCACTAAAAATCGAAATAAAGAAAGCGTTAAGCACCTCTGCCTTCTCCTCATCTGCAGTGACCAAGTTCCCTCCCTCATGCAATAAACAACAAAGGTTGGACTTGACCTCTCTTTTCCCATTAATACACTTGTAAGAACATTTTTATTATCCTATACAGAAGTCTCCATTTTTAGTTCAGAGGGAGCTTTGGCCTCCCTAATTAATTTTCCTACATGCTCTACAGGCCCCTTAAATATTTCCTGAGAGATCTGAGACTCCTTCCAAAGATGATACATCCTCTTTTTATTCCTAAATTGTTCCAAACCCTCCTTGCCCATCCACCCTCACCCAGGCCAACCTAAAAAGCCCCAGGACCCCCCTAATCTAATCTCCCTAATTGCAGGGATCCCCAAACCACCCCAAAGGCTCTCTCATAACCCCTCAAACACCTCAGGGACCCCGAAATATTCCCCTGCACCTTTCCAGAGACACCCAGAAACACACTGGAACCCCCTAAACCAAACCAGCCCCATTTCAGGAGTCCCTAAACATACCCAAAGACCCCAAAACCAGCCCAAGGACACCCCAAAACCCACAGGACCCTCCTCAAATAAACCTGCCCCATTCCAGGGCCCGCCAAAACGAACCTAAGGAACCTCTGACACCCTGAAATCACCCCGAGGACACCCACAGGTAACCAAATAGCACTCTTGAGGACACCCTAAAAACACCCAGTACCCCGCTAAACCAATCCCTCCTCATTGCAGACATGCCCAAAACACCTCAAAACCTTCTCAGCACACCAAAACCACACCAAAGACAACCGAAAACCAGCCCAAGGACACCAAAAAAGACCAGAACTCCGTAAACCAAGTCTCCCCATAGCACAACCACCCAGCACCCCAAAAACACCCTGGGGACCCCCAAACCACCATCCCGCCGCCCACCAATTCCAGGGATTCCCCTCAGGGATTTCCCCCCGTCACAAATTCCGGCCGCGGCCCCTCAGGAGCACCTGGCTGGGTTTGCGCCGCCCTTCCCGCAGGAATTCCGCTCCCAGCGCTTCAGCAGCACCTTCAGCTCCTGCTGCCGCTCCATGGCCGAGGAATCTGGGATCGGGATCAGGATCTGGGATCCGAGATCGAGATCGGCATCGAGAGAGGCTCGGCGGGGAATCCAGAGTCCCCTCAGAGCGAACCTCCCGCTCCCTCCCAGCGTCAGCCAATAGGAAGGCAGGGGTGAGTGATTGACAGCGCACTGAGCCAATGAAAAGGCAGAATGTAAAAGAGTCCCCCCCCCGCAAGCCTCGAGCCAATTCCAATTCAATAAAACAATGACAAACACCTGCAAAAACCAATTAAAAGTAAAGACTCAGCCTTCCGGGTGAGTCTCGTTCCTGATTCGCTACTGCAACTCTTCCTAATTTTCGGTTTCATTTCGGGCAGGGGCGAGTTCGGGTCCTGCAGGCAGGCGGTGAGTGGGGGTTCTATGGTGGGGGGGGGGGGGGGACGGGGTGGGCGGCAGCGCCGGTTTTGGGGATCCCTGAGGGGACCTTGAAATGATCTGGGGATTCCTGTGGGAATTACGAGATTCCCGGAGGGGTTTCAGATCCTTGTGAGATTTTGGGGTGGCCTTGGTGGGGTGGGGATGCTCCAGGACCCCCTTTTTAGGGAGCTGCGCTGGGGGTACCCTCACAACACCGGCCCCACCTTCTCCCACAGCTTCTCTTTTCTTCGGGATATCCTTGGATTGAGTTTCCCTGGAATTCTCCTCTGGTGATTGTGCATCCTGCGGGTGAAAGGTGGAAAAACTCTCTATAACTCTTAAAATAAAATACAAGAATAGGTGTGTATTTATTCAGCGCTGAGGCGCATGGGGGATGGCTCCTGCACAAACATGCACAGCTTTGGTGACCTGCGCCTCTCCTTTCATTCTCTACAAACTGGGACTGCACAATGCGCCTGATACACATTCATTGCCTGCCTCTGCTTCCTATTAAAATCAACTCCACGCCTCTTTCTGGCTGTGCATTGTTCCTTTCTGCTCGATCTGGGGGTCCTGGGGATGAAGTAAATAGTCTTCCTCTAAGAAGATCTTTTCGCCTTGCCTCCTTGCTCATTCTCTCATTTTAATCCTTCGCTCATCTTCCAGACTTTGATCCCAGTTTTCCTGGTTTCAGGGGTCTGAGGACCCCCTTATCCTGTGGTGCCTTTGTCCTTGTATCCTATTTGCCCACTCCAGCTCTTGACCTCAACTTGGAGCCTTGCTCTCCTCCTGTTCTTGCAAGGACATAAATTCCAGTAAACAGAGAGATTTGTCAGCCCCTTTTGTAAAAGCTTTTCTTCATGCTTGATTCTTAATTTCTCTGTCTCAGCTGTCTCCCCATTTTCATCTAATTCCCACAAGCCCACAGAATCCATGGATTCTCTCCTTTTCCTCTGCGCCCGCCGCGTCGTCGCCCAGCGCCCTCTTCCCGCCCTTCCCACCGGTCTCTATCCCGTCCTTTTCCAAGTGGCATTCCTGGATAGAAAACCCCTGGTCCTGCGGGATTTGGTGGCCACTTGGCCTTTCACGGAGCTCAACTTCCAGTGGCTCGTGAGGCACCGGGAGCTGCCTTGGGATCGTGACCGCAACCTCTGCGTTGAGGCCGTCATCCAGGCCGTGGTGGCACAGCTGATAGAGCCCAGCCTTGATTCCAGGTAGGTTTTGGGAATTCCAGCATGGCCACCACTTCGAATTCTTCCATCCATCTTCGCGTGTTTTCCTGATGGTTTATTCCTTTTTTTCCAGCCTGCGCATACTGGACATAACTGGACTCCCAGCCTGCTTCCTCAGCTCGTGCACCACCAAGGCTTTGGCCAAGGCTTTTTTGGAGGTGTGCAGGTACCAGCTGGAATTCCTGAGGCGCAGATCCAAGCGGCGCAAAGGCTGCACCGGAGCCACCAAGGCCGCTCCGCAGACACCCGGCGTGGATGTCCACGCCGACCTTTATGTCAACAGTGTACCCTACAGGATCCTGCGAGACGCGCTCAAGACCGGAGCCACTGACCTGCTGCGCCTCAAGTGTCGTGAATTCACAGCATGGAGTATACCGCCATCCAAGATCGTGACTTTGTTGGAATCTCTGGATCCATCCTGTCTGCGGAGGGTGTATCTGCCCTTCAAAAATTTGGGATTGTCCGGTCTCTCGGTGATCCTGCCACACCTCTCGCGCTTCCCGGAGCTGCGCAGCCTCAGGCTCCGGGACAGAGACGTGGACTTGTGGGACCTGACACCACAATTGGCCAACAGAATCCGCTGTGTGTCCAGGCAGCTGGGAATGCTGCCCAACCTCCGGGAGCTCGACCTGGGAGATTTACCCTTCTCCGGGAATCTGCGCCACATCCTTGGGTGAGTTCCCCACCGAGCGGGGCCTTCCTGCGCTTCGAGGGGATTCCCAAGGATTGAGCTCAGGGGTCTTGGGCTCTTTTCCAACCTGAGTGATCCCATGGTTCCAGGATTTCATTGTCCCAATGCTCCCACGATTCCGTTATCGCAATAGTTCATGATTCCATTGTCCCATAATTCCATTATCCCAGAATTCCCCGATTCCAGGATTCGCAAAAACTGCACTTCAGGATCTTGGAGGTCTTTTCCAACATTAGTGATCCCATGATTCCAGGATTTTGTTATGCCAATATTCTCATTATCCCATGATTTCCTTATCCCAGTAGTTCATGACTCAACGTTTCCATTATCCCAGAAGCTCATGATCCCAAAATTCTGTGTTTGCCAACATTTGGGTTCAATGTGTCTTGAGGGTCTTTTCTAGTCTGAAGGATCCATTGATTCCAGGAATTCATTATCCCACTGTTCCCATGATCCCGTGATTCCATTATCCCAATAGTTCAAGATTCCATTATTCCATCATCCCATAATTCCATGATCCCAAAATTCTGTAATTCCAGGTTTCCCAAAGGCTGAACCTCAAGATCTTGGAGATCTTCTTCTCCATTCTTAGTGATTCCAGGATTTCATTATCCCAATATTCCCATGATTCCATTTTCCAAATGCTTGATTCCAGAAATCCCAAAGTCTGGGCTTGATGGCACCTGAGACCTTTTCCAACCTTAGTGATGCCAGGTTCCCATGATCCCATTATGTCAATAGTCCAGGACTCCATGATTCCATGATCCCATAATTCTTTGAATTCAGAATTCCCAAAAGATGGACCTGATGATCCTGAAGCCTTTCCCAACCTAAAAGCTCCACGAACCTGTAACTGCACAATTCCACAATATCCGGGCTCCATGATCCCAGGATTCTCAAAGCTTGAACTTGATGGTCTTGGAGATTTTGCCCAACCTCAGTGATTCCATGATTCCATGATCTCACAATTCCAAAATCCCAGGATTTTCAGAAGTCACACTTGATGATTTTGGAGACCTTTCCCAACCTCAGCCATTGCATAACTCCATGAGCCCATCATTCCAAATTTCCAGGGTTTTTAGGTGTTGAACTCTATGTTTTATGTGTTGAACTCAGTTTCAGCAATTCCATAATTCCACGATTCAATTTGACAAAAATTCCATGATTCCTTGATCTCATAATTCGGTAATTCTGAAACCTTGAACTTGATGGTCTTGGAGACCTTTCCCAAACTCACCCATTCCAAAACTCCATGATCCCCTGATTCCAAAATCCCAGGGTTTACAGGGGCTGAGCTCAATGTTTTTGGAGTTCCTTCCCAACCTCGCCCATCCCACAATCCTACAATACCAGGGATGCAATCCCAGCTCTCATTCCCTGTGTTTTTCCTGGGAATCCCAACATTCCCAGCTCCCACCGATCCTCCCTTAGACCTCACGTCTCCCTTTTCCCTCCCACCAGCGACCTCCAGGCTCCGTTGGAAAGCTTGGAATTGGCCTTCTGCTCCCTCGTTCCCGCCGACCTCACCTTCCTCTCCCAAAGCATCCACGCTCCAGCCCTCAAAAGGTTGGATCTGAGAGGCCTCAAAGTCTCCCAAGGCCTCCTGGAGCCGCTCCGGCTGCTCCTGGAGGAAACCTCGGGCTTGCTGCTGCACCTGCAACTCATGTCTTGTGGCATGGACGACTCCCACCTGGAGGCGCTGCTCCCGACGCTCCGGCGCTGCTCCCGCCTGCGCTACCTGGGACTCTACGGCAATTCCCTGTCCATGGCTGCACTCAAGGGTCTGCTCCAGAAAACCTTGGAGCTGCCGGATCTTAAACTGGTCGTGTATCCTCGCCCAAGGGATTGCTACAGGCTCGAGCCATGGGAATATGGTCAGGGTTTCAGAGAGGTTGTGCACGAGGAACTTTTGGCAGCGGCCACCGCAGAGATTTCCCAGCTGCTGGAGAATTCCGGGAGAACCGACATTGTCTGGACTGACTCGTCCTGGAGACACGAAGCCCCGGACTACTTCTCCTTGTGATTTGGGAAAACCTCAGAGGAAGGAAGAGCTCAGAACCTACCTCATGTAAAAGCGCCGCCGCCTCCTTCCCAAAATCTGGGTGTTTTCCACCTCATCCCGACGCTTCTCTGTCTCATTCCAATGGTTTTTTCCTTTCATTTCATTGCTTTTCTATTGACAGTTGAGAGGGAGATGGGGACTACTGACTGATGCTCAGAATCTGAATTTTACTGTGAGCTACATATGCTTATGTATCATTTTCAGGAAGGCTGGTAACTTTTTACTACATTCATTCGTTAAACAACACAGAGATAAACTTTAAATTCCACTTTCTCAAATCATCTCTCCTGTTGCCAGTCTTGATCCAATCTTCTTGTAATCTTCAAAGCTCTGTTTGCTCTTAGCTTATCAAAATGCATATGCTAATTAAATCTACATTGCTATCAGTGCCAGATACAATTTTCAGACTGGTTTTGTTATTTTTCTGCCTCATGCCGAGGTTTTTCCGCCCCGCCCCGAGATTTTTTCCCTTGTTTAGCTGCTTTTCTGCCAAGTTTTGAGGTTCTTCCTCCCCATCCCGATATTTTGCCCCTCATCCCAGTATTTTTCTGCCCCATCCCAGTATTTTTCCCCTCGTTTCATTATTTTTCCAGCCTGTCCAAGTGTTTTTTCAGCCCATCCTGGTACTTT
This sequence comes from Sturnus vulgaris, assembly GCF_052056855.1. NCBI lineage: Eukaryota > Metazoa > Chordata > Aves > Passeriformes > Sturnidae > Sturnus > Sturnus vulgaris. The sequence continues at coordinate 155,800,675 of NC_142243.1, read as the reverse complement.
TCTGCCTCATCCCGCTATTTTTCCATCCCATTTCATGATTTTTCCAGCTCATCCCAGTGTTTTTGTCATCAGGATTGGCTTTGCACACTGAAATTCCAGGAGGCTCCGGGGCTGGATTCCACGGGAAGGTGCCGGAAGCTTCTCCCATATCCAGCCATTCCTGTCAGGAACAGTGGCAAAAACCTTTGGAATAAGAACGAAGTCATAAGAAACCAATCATAGCCCAGCTGGAATTCCAGAGATTCTGGGAAAGGAACGATTCTGGAGATGATTCCAAGGTGCTGGAGTGGAAATTCCCAAAATTCTGTGGTGCATCCAAAGGGAAGCTCATCCTGGAGCTGGATTTTGGGAGGGACCTGTAGATCCATGGAGAAAGGAGCAGATTCCTGGCAGGAATCCCACAGAGGAAAAAAAACCTTTGGAGCAGGATATTCCCGATGTATTGACCCCTTGGAAAAGTCCATCAGGAATTGTTTTCCATGGGAATGACACATTGGAGAAATCCATGGAAAATTCTTGCTGTGGGATGGAATTCCATTAGAAAATTCATTGAAAACTGACCTTGGGATGGATTCATGGAGCAGTCAATGGAAAACTCCCCTGGGATGGCCCTGGCTCCCAGCACTGCTGGAGGGATTGAGGGAAAGCCGGGAAAGAGAGAATTGGGGGAGAGAAAAGTTGGATTTGGGGTCTTGTTATCCTGCTCTGATCCCGTTGGAAAGAAACTCATCCTATCCCAGATCCTGAGTCTGTCGTGCCTGGACAGGATTTCCTGAGGGATCTTCCCCAATCCTTATCCCGATCCATGAATCCTCTGTTATTTCCTTTATTTCCACCTAAACCTCCTGTTTCTTCACCTCGTTTTGGTGGTTTTGCCTCATCCTGGTGTTTTTCCACCTTTTCCCAGTGTTTTTCCAATTAATGGTTTTCTTTTTCGCCTCATTTTAGGATTTTCCCCTGATCCCATTCTTTTACCCCTCAGTCCAGTCTTATTTATGTTTAATTGTTTTCCACCTCATCTTGTTGTTTTTCTTTTACTTTATCCTAATATTTACCCTCTCATCCTGGTCTTTATCCACCTCTTTTGTTATTTTCCCCTCATCCCGTTATTTTCCCCCTCATTCTGGCATTTTTCTCTTAATTCCATTTGTTATCCACCTCATTTTGGGGTTTTTTTGCCTAATCCCAATATTTTCCCTCTCATCCTGGTATTTTTCTACCACATTTTGGTATTTTGGGCCTTATTCCCTTGTGTTTCCACTGTTTTCCATTTTGGTATTTTCTCCCTCATCTCGTTGTTTTTCTGCCTCATTCTGGTGTTTCGGGCCTTATCTCATCAGATTTCTACATAATTTTGGTATTTTCCCCCTTATTCCTCTGGTTTTCCCTATATCTCAATGTTTTCCACCTCCTTTTCTTATTTTCTGCCTCATCCCAGTGTTTTTCTGCCAAGTTTGGGTGCTTTTCTTCCACACTATGGTGGGGTTTTACCTATTTCAGTGGTTTTCCCCTCATCCTGGTAGTTTTCCGCCTCATTTTGGTGTTTTACCACCTCATCCAAGATTTTCCCCCCTAATTATGGTATTTTGGGCCTTATTCTATTGTTTTTTTCCTCGTTTTTGGTGTTTTTCCAGCTCATTTCTCTCTTCTAATCCTCAGTATGGAGTTTTCAATCTCACTTTGGTGTTTTTCCACTCATTTTGGAGTTTTCCAAGTCACTTTGGTGTTTCCCCCACCTCATTTGTCTTCCCCCTCATAACGATATTTTCCTGCCTCATTGTGGATGGTTTTTTCACCTCTCATTTAGCATTATTTCCCCTCATCCCGCTATTTTTCCTCCCCATCACTGTGTTTTTCAACCCCATCCCGGTGATTTTTTGCTCATCCCGATATTTTCCCACCTCATTTTCCATCTTTTTCCCTCATCCCGCTGCTTCTCCCGGTGCCTGTGGGGCCCTGAGGGCCTAGAGGGGAAAATGGCGGCAAGCTGAGGGTGGGGGGGATCTATAGGGGATCTATGAGGGCACGCAGCGCCAGGAGCCGCCTATAGGGGATTTTAATGGGGTCGCTGAGGCTCTTTAGGGATCCGAGGTTCCTATAGAGAAACTTTGCGGGATGTATAGGGCGGTCTGGGGGGGTTCTATAGTGTCTAGAGGTCTATAGGTGCCTCTATAGCAGCGGGACCCTCCCTCGGCCTCTCTACTTCCACTTCCGCTTTCCCCCCGGAACCTTTTCACGGCCGCACCACCCGAGGTGCGCACACATTCCGGTCCCCCGGGTGGCCACTTCCGGGTGGCGCCGGTGGCGCTGCTGTCGCTGTCGCCTGTCGTGACAGGGAGGTGGCCCCGGTACCTGCACTGGCAGCGGCCGGGGCCTGGAACCCGCGAGTGTTTTTATTACGTGGATCATCATGGAGAAGTCAGGGGGGATCGATAGATTTTATTTTTTTTGGAGCTCCAAAATCCCCAAATTTTCCCCCAAACTCACTGCGGGTGTTCTGCAGAGCCTCCTCAATGTCGGCCTAGAAGGGAAAAATGATACGGAATTAGGGATATGGGGATCATGGAGGATTTGGGGGTTTTTTCGGATTTGGGGTTTTAGGAGGATTTGGCGGTTTTGAGCGTTGGGGGGTTTTTTGCGATTTGAGATTTTTGGGGATATGGAGGGGGTTGGGATGTGGTTTTTTTATGATTTGGGGTTTTTTGGGGGCGGGATATGGGATTTGGGGCTATTGGGAATATTTTGATTTTTTGAAGGGATAAGAGGTTTTTTGAGGATTTCAGCTTTTGTGAGATTTGGGGGCTTTTTGGTATTTGAGAGAGTTTTCACAGAATTCAGAGAATCACTGGGGTTGAAGAGACATTCAAGATCATCCACTCCAATCCTGCCCTAACACCTCACCTAAACCATGGCACCGAGTGCCACATCCAGTCTTTTTTAAACACATCCAGGGATGGTGACTCCAGCACCTCCCAGGGGAAAGCATTCCAGTACTTGATCACTCTTTCCAAGAAAAACTTTTTCCTCATATCCAACCTAATTTTCCCTTGATGCAGCTTGAGACTGCGTCCTCTGGTTCTGTCAGTGCTGCCTGGAGAAAGAGACCAACCCCACCTGACTGCAGCCACCTTTAATGGAGCTGTAGAGAGTGACAAGGTCACCCCTGAGTCTCCTTTTCTCCAGGCTGAACACCCCCAGCCGTTCCTCACAGGGTTTGTGTTCCCCTCCCCAGCCTCGTTGCCCCAGCCTGTAACGTTGCAGGGGGTTATTGTGGCCAAAATGCAGGACCTGGCACTTGGATTTATTAAACCTCATCCCATTGGACTCTGCCCGTCCATCCAACATTTCCAGGTCTCTCTGCTGAACCCTCCTCCCTTCCAGCAGATGGACACACGCTCCCTGCTCAGTGTCATCTGCAGATTTACTAATGAGAGACTCAATACCCTCATCCATGTCATCAGTAAAAATATTGATCAGGACTGGCCCTAGCACAGACCCCTGGGGGACACCACTGGTGACTGATCCCCACATGGATTCAGCACCGTTCACCACCACTCTCTGTTCCCTGCCATCCAGGCAGTTCTTCACCCAGCACAGAGTGCTCCTGTCCAAGCCGTGGGCTGCAGCTTTTCCAGGGAATGCTGTGGCAGACAGTGTCAAAGGCCTTGCTGGAGTCCAGGTACACAACATCCACAGCCTTTCCTGCATCCACCAGGAGCTCACCTGGTCATAAAAGGAGATCAGGTTGGTCAAACATGACCAACCCCTCCTAAAGCCGTGCTGGCTGGCTCTGATCCCCTGGCCAGCCTGTAAGTGCTGTGTGATGACATCAGTATGAACTGTTCCATTTCCTTACCAGGCACTGAGGTCAGGCTGACTGGTCTAGAATTACCAGGATCCTCCTTCCCACCCTTTTTGTGAATGGGATTTACATTGATCAGCTTCATCTGGAACCTCCCCAGTGAGGCAGGAGTGTTGGTAAATAATGGAGAGTGGCTTTGCCAGCTCCCTCATGACTCTGGGATGGATCCCATCTGGGCCCAGAGATTTATGAACATCCAATCTTTTCATCACTTCTCTGAGTTCCTCCTCCTGGATAACATGGGGACAATTCTGCTCCCTGACACCATCAGCCAACCCAAGAGGACAGTTGTGGGATGGGTCCTGTTGACCTGTGGGGTCCTCTGTTCCCCTCAGAAGGGATCACCCACCACGATTGCCCTTCTTTAGTTCTGATGTCAGAGGTGCTGATCTGTCTTTCAGACAAAGCATAATTGGGAGGCTCACTGGGCAGATTATTTTCTTCTCAATTATCTAAATCGTCTGGCTGAGTCTCTAGATCCAGGGCCTCAGACATATTCTGAAGTGGCAACTGGCAAGGGGATGAGGGTCGGGAAGAGTTATTATTATCATTATTATTATTGTTATTGTTATTATTATTATTATTATTAAAACCTCCCCAAGCAGGACCCATTTCCACTCCCCTTCATCTCCCAGGGGCCCTCCTATTCCCTGACAATGGGAGGTTTTGGAATCCTCTGCCTCCCTCAAAGATGAAAGGGCTCGGCTCCACCCATTTCCTTCCCTTTCACTTTTCACTCAGTCTTTCAACTTCCTCCCTGAGCTCAGTCAGGAGTGAAAGGAGATCGTTCAGCTCTTCACACCACAGGGCCCCTGGAACCACTGATCAGCTCAAACACAATGGGTCTGCACAGACTCATCCTTTTTGGATGGTTCCATTTTGGTTACACTCACTTGTAGCAAGCACAGTTTTCCATGGTGTAAAAACCATTCCTAACAGAAACCCCAAAACCAAGGGGCCAATAGAAACACAGCAAACAACTCACAGCAAACCTCGCTGGTGTGAAAACCTGCAGCCCTGCCTGCAGGAACTGCCACACAGAAACTGCCGTGCCACGGCCCTGTTTGCCCGCTCTGGGTCACCCTGGGACACCCCAAAGAGCACCAGGACCCCCCTAAAACAAACCTGCCCCATTCCAGAGACTCCCAAATTCAGCCCAAGGATCCCCTCAGACCCCCAAACCACACCAAAGACCTCCCCAGTGCCCCAAAACCACTCTCAATTACTGCAAACCAGTCGCCCTCATTGCAGGGATCCCCAAATCACCCCAAATACCACCCTGGTAACCCACAACCTACGATAGGACATCCGAAAAAAATGCAGGACCCCTCAAAACCAGCTTCCACCATTCCAGGGACCTCTAAAACCATCCTAGCCCGCCCCCCAGCACTCCTAAACCTCCTCAAAGAGCCCCTCAATCACCCGAAGAACACTTCAAAAACCCCAGGACTCCTCTAAAGGAACCGCACTGATTCTAGGGATTCCCTAAACACCCCAAAGACTCTCTCAGACACCGAAAAACATCTCAGGGAGCCCAAAGGTGATCCCTCCCAGTCCAGAGACACCCCAAAAACGCTCAGAACCCCGTAAACCAAACCTGCCCTATTCCAGGGCTTGTAAATTACAGCCCAAAGACCACAAACCCAGTGCGAGGACACCCCAAAAAACCCCTGGATCACCCCTATTCCAAATCTCCCCTGCCAGCACCCCCCAAAACTACCATAAAGATCCCCCCAGCACCCCAAAACCACCGCAAAGACACCCCAAAAAGCCCCAGGACCCCCCGTATACAGATCCCCTTCATTCCAGTGACCCCCCTAAATCACCCCAAAGACACCCCCAGCAACCTTGACCACCTCCACGACCTCCCAGCCACCCAAAGGACCCCCCAAAAAAGCTGAGACCCCCCTCACTCCACAAACCAAACCCCTCGCATTCCAGAGACTCCCCAAACCAACCCAAGGACCGCCTCAGACCTCAAAACGACCCCAAGGATACTCCGAAAAGCGTCAGGACGCCCATAAACCAAATGCCCACATTCCAGGACGCCCCTAAACCACACTAATGGCACCCCCAGGGTCGCAAAACCACCCTGAGGACCTCGAAAGCAGCGCCCCCCCCCCCCGCCCCAAAATCCAGGGATTCCCCTCAGGGATTTCCCCCCCCCTCACAAATTCCCGCCGCGGCCCCTCAGGAGCACCTGGCTGGGTTTTCGTCACCGTTCCCGCAGGAATTCCGCTTCCCAGCGCTTCAGCAGCACCTTCAGCTCCTGCTGCCGCTCCATGGAGGCAGCATCAGGGACGGGATCGGGGTGTGGGATGAGGGATGAGGGATCGGGATTGAGAAAGGCACTGCAGGGACCTCAGAGTCGCCTCAGGGCGAACCTCCCCCTCCCGCCCCGCGGCAGGAAATGGGAAGGCGGGGATTAGTGATTGACAGCGGTTTGAGCAAATGGAAGGCCGGAATGTAAAAGCATCCGCCCACTTCCCACTTGAGCCAATCAGAATTCAAGAAAACAACGACAGACAGCTGTAGAAGCCAGTTAGAAGGACAAGCCCCGCCTCTAAGGTGGGACTCGCTCGCTGATTGGTTGTTTCAATGCGCAGACACGGAAGTGGGGCTTTCATTCGTGCTCCGGTAGAGTGGGGGCTACGAGCGGGCGGTGAGGGGAAGCGCCATGTTGGGGGGTTGGGCAGCGCCGGTTTTCGGGATCCCTGAGGAGACTTTGGGATAATCTGGGGATCTCTGTATGAATTTCGAGATTCCTGGAGGGGTTTGGGATCCTTGGGGGATTTTTGAGGTGGCCTTGGTGGGGTGAGAGTACTCTGGGATCCCTTTTTCAGAGAGCAGCGCTGGGGGTACCCTCACAACACTGCCCCCACCTCCTCCCACACCTTCCCTTTTCTTCGGAATATCCTTGGATTCGGAGTTTCCCTGGAATTCTCCCCTGGTTTACCCACATACTGGGAGTCCCCATGATTTCAACTAATTCCCACAGCCCCCCAGAATCCATGGATTCTCTCCTTTGCCTCTGCGCTCGCCGCGTCGTCACCCAGCGCCCTCTTCCCGCCCTTCCCCCCCATCTCTATCCCGTCCTTTTCCAAGTGGCATTCTTGGATGGAAGACCCCTGGTCCTGCGGGATTTGGTGGCCTCTTGGCCTTTCCCAGTGCTCCACTTCCAGCGGCTCGTGGAACAACGTGAGCTGCTTTGGGATCATACCTGCATTGACTGCGTCCAGGCCGTCATCCAGGCCGTGGTGGCGCAGATCCAGCGGGAGCTGGAAGAGCCTGGCTGCCATTCCAGGTGGGTTTTGAGAATTCCAGCATGGCTACTACCTCCAATTCCTCCATCCATCCTCACGGGTTTCACTAATGATTTATTCCTGTTTTTCCAGCCTGCGCGTGCTGGACATGACCAGACTCTCTGATTCCGTGTCCGGCTGCACTCCCGCCGCGTTGACCAGCTGGTCCAGCACCGAGGCTTTGGCCAAGGCTTGCGTGGAGGTGTCCAAACACCAGCCAGAATTCCAGAGTCGCGGATCCAAGAGGCACAAAGGCTCCTCCGGAGCCACCACGGCCACTCCGTGGGCCCCGGGCGTGGACGTCCACGCCGACCTGGTCGTTAACAGAAGGTCCTACGGGATCCTGCGGGACGCGCTCCAGGCCGGAGCCACCGGCCCGCTGCGCCTCAAGTGCCACGAATTCAAAGCAAAATACATCTCAGCATACGAGATCTTGACTTTGTTGAAATCTCTGGATCCTTCTTGTGTGCGGAGGGTGGATCTGCGCTTCCGGAATTTGGGATTGTCCGGACTCTTGGTGATCCTGCCGCACCTCGCGCGCTTCCCGGAGCTGCGCAGCCTCAAGCTCCAGCACAGCAAGGTGGACGTGCGGCACCTGACAACGGAATCGGACATCAGAATCCTCTGTGTGGCCAGGAAACTGGGAATGCTGCCCAGCCTCCGGGAGCTCAACCTGGGATCGTCCCGGCTCTCTGGGAATCTGCGCCAGATCCTCTGGTGAGTTCCCTACGGAGCGGGGCCTTCTCGGATTCCAGGGAGATTCTCAAGGTTTGGGCTTGGGAATCTTGGGGGTCTTTTCCAACCTGAGTGATCCATTGATTCCAGGAATTCATTACCCAATGTTCCCACGATCCCATGATTCTGTTATCCCAGTAGTTCATGACTCAATGATTCCATCATCCCGTAATTCCATGGTCTTAAAATTCCGTAATTCCATGATTCTCAAAGGCTGAACTTCACAGTTTTTGAGATCTTCTCCAATCATAGTGACCCTATGATTCCAGGATTTCATTACTCCAATCCCTTTTTCCAGAATTCCCAAAGTTTGGGCTCGATGGTCCCTGAGATAATTTCCAACCTTAGTGATCCTTGGTTCCCATGATCCCATGATCCCAATAGGCCAGGACTCCATGATTCCATGATCCCATAATTCCATGATTCTCAAAGCTTGAACTTGATGGTCTTGGAAATTTTGCCCAACCTCAGTGATTGCATTATTCCTGGATTCCATGACTCCATAATTCTAAAATCCCAAGTCAAACTTGATGGTCTGAGACACCTTTCCAAACCTCAGCCATTCCATAACTCCATCCCCCTGTCATTCTAAAATCCCAATATTTGCAAGGGTTGACATCAGTGAGTCTTGGAGATATTTCCCAACTTCAGTCATTCCATCATTCCATGGCTCCATGATTCTGTAAACCCATGATTCTCAAAGGTTGAACTTGATGGTTTCAGAGATTTTGCCCAAGCTCAGTGATTCCATTACTCTGCAATTCCATGACCACATATTTCTGAAATCCCAGGATTTTCAAGGGTCCAACTCAATGTTCTTGCAGCTCCATCCCAACCTCACCCATCCCACAATCCTACGGTTCCATGGATGCAATCCCAGCTCTCATTCCCTGTGTTTCCCCCAGGAATCCTGACATTCCCAGCCCCCACCAACCCTCTCTTGGGCCTCACCTCTCCATTTTCTCTCCCACCAGTGACCTCCAGGCTCCGTTGGAAAGCTTGGAATTGGCCTTCTGCTCCCTCGTTCCCGCCGACCTCGCCTTCCTCTCCCAAAGCTTCCACGCTCCAGCCCTCAAAAGGTTGGATCTGAGCGGCCACGACATCTCCCAAGGCCTCCTGGAGCCTCTCCAGCTGCTCCTGGAGGAAACCTCGGCCTCACTGCTCTACCTGGATCTCAGGGAATGCCGCATGGCCGACTCCCACCTGAAGGCGCTGCTCCCGACGCTCCGGCGCTGCTCCCGCCTGCGCTTCCTGGGACTCTACGGCAATTCCCTGTCCACGGCCGTGCTTAAAGATCTGCTCCAGAAAACCTTGGAGCTGCCAGATCTCCACCAGGTCGTGTATCCCTTCCCTGTGGATTGCTACAAGAGGGAGCCGCCGGAATCCAGACGGAATTTTGTGAAGGATAAGGAGCTTTTTGAGGCGGCCAAGGCGGAGTTTTCCCAAATCTTAGCGAATTCCAAGAGAATTGACCTCATCTGGACTTACACTCCCTTAGGCTGCAGAGCCCTGGACTACTTCTCTTTGTGATTTGCAAAAATTCTGATGCGGGAAAAGCTCAGAGCCTCCATCTATGAAAAGTGCCGCCACCTTCATCTCGAAATCCGGACGTTTTGTGCCTCATCTTGGTGCTTTTCTGCCTCATTCCAGTGTTTTTTTTCATTTCGGTGCTTTTTTGTTTGTTTTTTTTAGCTTTCCACTTCATCCCGATGTTTTTCTGCCTCATCCAGAAATTTTTCCCTGGTTTAGTTGCTTTTCCACCACATTTCGAGGATTTTCCTCCCCATCCCAAGAGTTTCCCTCTCACCCCGATATTTTCCCCTCATCCCAGTATTTTCCTGCCTCATCCCAGTATTTTTCCCCCATTTCATTATTTTTCCAGCCTGTCCCAGTGTTTTTTCAACCCATCCTGGTATTTTTCTGCCTCATCCCGGTATTTTCCCCTTCAATATCATGGTTTTTCCAGCTCATCCTGGTGTTTTTCTCATCAGGATTGGCTTTGCTCAGCCAAATTCCAGGAGGCTCCGGGGCTGGATTCCACGGGAAGGTGCTGGAAGCTTCTCCTGGGTCTGGCCATTCCTATTGGGAACAGCAGTGACACCTCTGGAATAATAACTGAGTCAGAAGAAATCAGTCATAGCCCAGCTGAAATTCTGGAGCAGAAATTTGGGAAAGGAATGACTCCAGAGATGATTCCAAGGTGCTGGAGTGGAAATTCCCCAAATTCCGTGGTGCATTCAAAGGGAAGCTCATCCTGGAGCTGATCTTGGGAGGGACCTGTAGATCCATGGAAGGAGGAGCAGATTTCTGGCAGAAATCCCACAGAGGAAAAAACCATTGGAGCAGGATATTCCCAATGCAACGACCCCTTGGAAAAGTCCATGAGGAATTGTCTTCCATGGGAATGACACATTGGAGAAATGCATGGAAAAATCTTACCATGGGATGGATTTGTGTTAATGGATTTGTGTTAGAAAATACGTTTAACACTGACCTTGGTATTCATGGAGAAATTAATGGAAAACTCCCCTGGGATGGCCCTGGCTCCCAGCGCTGCTGGAGGGATTGAGGGAAAGCCGGGAAAAAATGAATTGGGGGAGGGAAAAGTTGGATTTGGGGTCTTGTTATCCTGTTCTGATCCCATTGGAAAGAAACTCATCCTATCCCGGATCCTGAGTCTGTCGTGCCTGGATGGGATTTCCTGAGGGATCTTTCCCGATCTTATCCCAATCCATGAATCTTCCATTATTTCCTTTATTTTCATGTCATTTTGGTATTCTTCCACCTAATCCCGGTGGTTTTCCACCTCATTCCTGTGTTTTTTTCTATTTTTTACCACTGTTTTTCTACCTCATTTTGGTGGGTATTTCCTCCTCCCATTGTTTTTCCACGTTCTCCCAGTGCTTTTCCCCCACATCCCAATGTTTAACCCCCTTATCCCAGTGGTTTTCCATCTCAATTTTCTACTTTCTGCCTCATTTTGAGATTTTCCCCTCATTCTTTTTCCCTTCATTTCAGTGTTTTTCTCCATTATTTACATTTTTTTCAACCTCTTTTTTTTTTTGCCTTATCCTAGTATTTCCCCCTTATCCTGGTGTTTTTCGAACTCATTTTGGTATTGTGAATCTTATTCTATGGGTGTCCTCCTCATTTTGTTATTTCCCCCTCATCCCATTATTTTTCCCCTCATTCTGGTGTTTTTCTCCTTATTCCAGTTATTTTCCCCTCTCATTTTGGGGGCTTTTTTTGCCTTATCCCAGTATTTTCCCTCTCCTCCAGGTGTTTTTCCACCTCATTTTGGTATTTTGGGCCTTATTCATTTGATTTGTGACCTTTTTCCATTTCGGTATTTTTCCCCTCATCTCTGTGATTTTCTCCATCAATTTGGTGTTTTGAGCTTTATCCCATCAGATTTCTACATAATTTTGATATTTTCCCCTTATCCCTGTAGTTTCCCCCCTCATCCCGGTGTCTTCCCACCTCATTTTCTTATTTCCTACCTAATCCCAGTATTTTTCTTCCAAATCATGGCGCTTTTCTGCCTCATTTTGGTGGGGTTTTACCTCATTTAATTGGTTTTCCCTTCATCCTGCTGGTTTTCCGCCTCACTTTGGTGTTTTACCACCTCATCCCAGTGCTTTTCCACAAAATTTTGGTATTTAGAGCCAGATTCTATTGGGTTTTTTCCTCATTTTTTGTTGTTTTCCACCTAATTTCTGTCTTTTCATCATCATTTTGGTGTTTCCCCCTCATGCCGATATTTTCCCACCTTATTTTGTTGTTTTCTCCCCCCTCATTTAACCTTTTTTCCCCCTCATCCTGCTGTTTTTCCACCCTATCCCAGGTGTTTTTCTACCTCATCCTGATATTTTCTCGCCTCATTTTCCATCTTTTTCCCTCATCCCGCTGCTTCTCCCGGTGCCTGTGGGGCCCTGAGGGCCTAGAGGGGAAAATGGCGGCAAGCTGAGGGTGGGGGGGATCTATAGGGGATCTATGAGGGCACGCAGCGCCTGGAGCCGCCTATAGGGGATTTTTATGGGGTCGCTGAGGCTCTTTAGGGATCCGAGGTTCCTATAGGGAAGCTCTGGGGTGTCTATAGGGCGGTCTGGGGGGTTCTATAGTGTCTGGAGATCTCTAGGTGCCACCATAGCGGTAGGACCCTCCCCCGGCCTCTCTACTTCCACTTTCGCTTTCCCCCCGGAACCTTTTCACCGCCGCACCACCCGAGGTGCGCACACATTCCGGTCCCCCGGGTGGCCACTTCCGGGTGGCGCCGGTGGCGCTGCTGTCGCTGTCGCCTGTCGTGACAGGGAGGCGGCCCGGCCGTGTCGGGGGTCGCCGGTGGCTGTCGCGATGAGGGTGGGGGCGCTGCTGCGGCTCTGCGCCCGCCCGGGGCCCCGGTACCTGCAGGGGCAGCGGCCGGGGCCTGGAACCCGTGAGTATTTTTACTACGTGGATCATCATGGAGAAGTCGGGGGGATCGATCAACAGATTTTATTTTTTTTTTGGAGGTCCAAAATCCCCATATTTTCCCCCAGACTCACTGCGGATTTCCTGCGAAGCCTCCTCGCTGTCATCCTGGAAGAGAAAAATGGCCTGGAATTGGGGATTATGGAGGATTTGAGGTTTTTTTATTACTTTGAGGTTTTTGGAATGTGGGCTTTTTAGGGAGGAATTGAGGGTTTTGGGATTTGAATTTTTTAGGTTTGGGGATTTTTGAGAGCAGAATATGGGATTTGTGGGTTTGGGGAGGGATTTTGGGTTTTAAGGGGTTTAGAGATTTTGGGGAATTTGACATTTTTGGGGGTTTTGGTTTTTTTGGGATTTGAGGGAGTTTTCACAGCATTCACAAAATCACTGGGTTGGAAGAGACCTTCCAGATCAAGTCCAAGCCGTTCCCTAAGACTTCATTTAAACCAATGCACTGAGTGCCACATCCAGTCTTTATTTAAACACATCCACGGATGGTGACTCCAGCACTTTTCCATTTCCTTACCAGGCACTGAGGTCAGGCTGACTGGTCTAGAATTACCAGGATCCTCCTTCCCACCCTTTTTGTGAATGGGATTTACATTGATCAGCTTCACTCATCTGGAACCTCCCCAGTGAGGCAGGAGTGTTGGTAAATAATGGAGAGTGGCTTTGCCAGCTCCCTCATGACTCTGGGATGGATCCCATCTGGGCCCAGAGATTTATGAACATCCAAGCGGCTCAGCAATTCTCTGAGTGCCTCCTCCTGGATAACAGGGGGACAATTCTGCTCCCTGACCCATCAGCCAACCCAAGAGCACAGCTGTCCTCAAGGCAAGTTGTTTTCCCACTAAAAAATGAGGCAAAGAAGGCATTAAAAACTTCTGCCTTCTCCTCATCTGCAGTTACTAAGTTCCTTCCCTCATCCAATAAAGAACAAAGGTTGGTCTTATCCTTCCTTTTCCCATAATATATCTGTAAAATCATTTTTTTATTATCCTTTAAAGAAGTTGCTGTTTTAAGTTCAAACTGAGCTTTGGCCTTCCTAATTTTTTTCCTGCATGCTCTTAAATACTTCCTGAGAGATCTGACCCTCCTTCCAAAGATGATACATCCTCTTTTTATTCCTAAATTGTTCCAAACCCTCCTTGCCCATCCAGGCTGGATGTTTGCCCCATTGACTCGTGTTTGGGCACACAGGGCCAGTCTGCTCCTGTGCCCTCAAGATCTGTTTTGAACCACGTTCACCTTTCCTGAACTCCTTTGTTTTTCAGGGCTGCTTCCCAAGGAACTCTCTGAAAAGTCTCCTAAACAGGACAAATTCTGCTCTCCAGACATCCAATGTAAAACTCTTATTGATGTTCTTTCTGATTTCACCAAATTTAAGAACTCTATAATTTCATGATCACTGTGCCCCAAGCGACCTCCAACCACCACATCTCCCGTGTGAAAACTGCCGTGCCACGGCCCTGTGTGCCTGCTCCGGGTCACCCCAAAAAGCACCAGGACCCCCCTAAAACAAACCTGCCCCATTCCACGCACTCCCAAAACCAACCCAATGATCCACTCAGACCCCAAAACCAACCGAAAGATTCCCCCAGCACTCTAAAAACCACTCTGAAGGACACCCCAAAAACCCGCAGTACCCGCCTAAAACAATCCCACTCATGCCAGGGATCCTCTAACAACCTCAAGGACTCTCTCAGACTCCCTAAAACACCTCAGGAAAGCCCCAAAAATGACCCCTCCCACACCAGGGACATCTGAAAAACGCTCAGAACTCCCCTGAAACAAATCTGCCCCAATCCAGCGACTCCCAAACCCAGCCCAAAGACCACAAAACCAGCCCAAGGACATCCCAAAAAACCACGGACCCCAGTAAACGAACTCCTTCCTTCCAAGACCCTCCCCCAAACCTACCCTAAAGACGCCCCCAGCATCCCAAAAACGAACAAAATCCTTACCAAACCCCCCCCCCCTCCACGGGGGAATTCCCTAAACCAGCCCAAGGACCCCCTTAGACCCCAAAACCACTCCAAGGACCCTCCCGAGCACCCCAAAACCACCTCAAGAATCCCCTGCACCACCCCAAGGATACCCCAAAAAGAACCAGGACTTCCCTAAACCAAACGTGCCCCCAATCCAAGGACTCCCGAAATCACCTCAGAGATTCACTCAGGGCCCCTAAATCCCCCCCAGGGACCCCCAAATATGCCCCTCCTCCCCATTCCAGAGATACGCCCAGGAACCCCCTAAACCAAGCGTGCCCCATTCCAGGGACTGCCTAACCCAACCCAAGGGCCTCCTCAGACCCCAAAACGCCCCAAAGAGAACCCTAGCACTACAAAAACCACTCTCAAGTACACCCCAAAAGCCTCAGGACCCCCCTAAACCAAATCTCCACAGTCCAGGATCCCCCTAAGCCACCCTAAACACCCCCCTAGCACCCCTAAAACACCCCGGGGACCCCCAAAGCAATACCCCTCTAATTTCAGGGATTTCCCCTCTCACAAACTCCGGCTGCGGCACCTCAGGAGCACCTGGCTGGGTTTCCGGCGCGATTCCCGCAGGAATTCCGCTTCCCAGCGCTTCAGCAGCACCTTCAGCTCCTGCTGCCGTTCCATGGCCGCGGGATCCGGGATCGGGACGGGGGTCTGGGAAGAGGGATCGGGGATCGGGATCGACATGGAAAGAGGATCACAAGTTCCCAGAGTCGCCCCAGTGAGAACCCGCCGCTTCCGCCCGGCGTCAGCCAATAGAAAGGCGGGGATGAGTGATTGACAGGTATGTAAATCAATGGAAATTCGGAATGTAAAACCGTCAGCCCATGTCGCTCTTGAACCAATGGGAATGAAAATTTAAAAAATGACAGACAGCTGTGACATCTAATTAAAAGTAAGGAATCCGTCTCCAACGTGAGTCTCGCTCGCTGATTGGTTGCTACAACGCGCAGACACGAAGGTGCAGCTTCCGTACGGGCCGGAGGCGAGGGGGGCTGCGGGCGGGCGTTGTGTGGGGAGCGCTGCGCTGTGTGGGGGCGGCGGGGCCGGTTTTGGGGATCCCTGAGAGGACTTTGGGATAATTTTGGGATCCCTGTGGGAATTTCGAGATTCCCGCAGGGGCTTGGGATCCTTGAGGGATTTTGGGGTGGCCCCTGTAGGGTGGAGGTATTCCTGGACCCTCGTTTTAGGGAGCTGCGCTGGGGGTACCCTCACCTTCTCCCACACTTTCCCTTTTCTTCGGGATAACCTTGGATTCGGAGTTTCCCTGGAATTCTCCTCTGGTTCCTCCTGATCCTGGGGATCCCCCAATTTCACCTAATTCCCACAGCCCCCCAGAATCCATGGATTCCCTTCTTTTCCTCTGTGCACGCCGCGTCGTCGCCCGCCACCCTCTACCCACCCTTCCCACCGATCTCTATCCCGTACTTTTCCAAGTGGCATTCCTGGATGGAAGACCCCTTGTCCTGCGGGATTTGGTGGCCGCTTGGCCTTTCCCAGTGCTCCACTTCCAGCGGCTCGTAGGGCACCGGGACCTGCTCCGGGATCATACCTGCAAGCTCTGTGTCCAGGCTGTCTTCCAGGCCGTGGTGGCGCAGCTCCGGCGGGAGCTGGAAGAGCCCGGCCGCCATTCCAGGTGGGTTTTTTGAATTCCAGTATGGTCACAACCTCCAATTCCTCCAATTCCTCCATCCATCCTCACGTTTTCCTGATGGTTTATTCTCGGTTTTCCAGCCTGCGCGTGCTGGACATGACCAGACTCTCGGATTCCGTGTCTGGCCACACTCCCCCTGGGTTGACTGTCTGGTCCAGCACCAAGGCTTTGGCCAAGGCTTGCGTGGAGGTGTCCAAGCACCAGGGGGAATTCCAGAAGCACGGATCCAAGCGGCACAAAGGCTCCTCCGGAGCCGCCACGGCTGTGGCCTCTCCGCAGCCTCCAGGCGTGGATGTCCACGCTGACCTGTTTGTCGACAGAAGGTCCTATGGGATCCTGCGGGACGCGCTCCAGGCTGGAGCTGCCTGCCCGCTGCGCATCAAGTGCCGCGAATTCAAAGCGGTCGACATTTCGGCATCCGAGATCGTGACTTTGTTGGAATCTCTGGATCCATCCTGTCTGCGGAGGGTGGAACTTTGCTTCAACTATTTCGGATTGACCGGGCTTTCGGTGATCCTGCCGCACCTCTCACGCTTCCCGGAGCTGCGCAGCCTCAAGCTCCGGTACAGCAACGTGGACCTGCGGCACCTGACGCCAGAATCGGCCAATGGAATCCGCCGGGTCGCCAAACAGCTGGGAATGCTGCCCTGCCTCCGGGAGCTCAACCTGGGATCTTCCCAGCTCTCTGGGAATCTGCGCCAGATCCTCTGGTGAGTTCCCCACAGAGCGGGGCTGTCCCGGGCTCTGGAGGCTTCCCAAGGGTTGGGCTCAGGGATCTTGGGGGTCTTTTGCAACCTGAGTGATCCCGTGGTTCCAGGATTTCATTATCCCGATGTTCCATGATTCCATTATCCCAACCTTTCGTGACTCTATTGTGCCATAATTCCATGATCTCAGAATTCCGTGATTCCAGGATTCTCAAAAGCTGCACTTCAGGATCTTGGAGGTCTTTTCCAACCTTAGCAATCCCGTGTTTCCAGGATTTTGTTATGCCAATATTTTCATGATCCCATGATTCCGTTATCCCAGTAGTTTATGATTCCAAGTTTCCATTATACCATAAACTCAGGATCCCAAAAATTCTGAATTCCAGGATTCCTAAAGTTAAGGCTTGAGAGGTCTTGAGGGTCTTTTCCAGCCTGAAGGATCGATTGATTCCAGGAATTCCTTAACCCAGTGTTCCCATGATCCTGTGATTCCATTATCCCAACAGTTCATGACTCAATGATTCTGCCATCCCATATTTCCATGATCCCAAAACTCGGTAATTCCAGGATTCCCAAAGGCTGAACTTCAGGATCTTGGAGATCTTCTCCAATCTTAGTAACCTCATGATTTCAGGGTTTCATTATCCCAATACTCCTATAATTCCATTATCCCAATCCTTGATTCCAGTTTTCCCACTGTTTTGGCTCGATGGTCCCTGAGATCTTTTCCATCCTTAGTCATCCCAGGTTCCCATGATCGCATTAACCCAAAAGTTCCGGACTCCATGATTCCAATAGTCCAGGACTCCATGATTCCATGACCCCATAATTCTTTGATTCCAGGATTCCCAAAGGTTGAACTTGATGATCCTGAAGTGTGTTCTAGCTTTAATGGCTCCATGACCCCGTAACTCCACAATTCCTGGGCTCCATGATCCCATAATCGCAGGTTTCTCAAGGCTTGAACTTGATGGAGATTTTGCCTAACCTGAGTGATTCCATTATTCCATGACCGCGTAATTCCAAAATCCCCGGATTTTCAGAAGTCAAACTTGATGGTGTTGGCGACCTTTCCCAACCTCAACCATTCCATAACTCCATGACTCCATCATTCCAAAATCCCAGGGATTTCAGGGGTTGAACTTGATGTTCTTGGAGCTCCTGGAGCTCTCTCTCTCACCCATCCCACAATGCTGTGATTCCATGGATACAATCCCAGTTCTCATTCCCTGCATTTATCCCAGAAATCCCAACATTCCCAGCTCCCACCAATCCTCCCTTAGGCCTCACCTCTCCATTTTCCCTCCCACCAGCGACCTCCAGGCTCCGTTGGAAAGCTTGGAGTTGGGCTCCTGCTCCCTCGCTCCTGCCGACCTCGCCTTCCTCTCCCAAAGCTTCCACGCTCCAGCCCTCAAAAAGTTGGATCTGAGCGGCCTCAAAGTCTCCCAAGGCCTCCTGGAGCCGCTCCGGCTGCTCCTGGAGGAAACCTCGGCCTCGCTGCTGCACCTGGATCTCCTGGGATGTCACATGGCCGACTCCCACCTGGAGGCGCTGCTCCCGACGCTCCGGCGCTGCTCCCGCCTGCGCTACCTGGGACTCTACGGCAATTCCCTGTCCACGGCAGCACTCAAGGATCTGCTCCAGAAAACCTTGGAGCTGCTGGATCTTAAACTGGTCGTGTATCCTTACCCCATGGATTGCTACAAGCCTGCGCCATCGGAATTCGGTTGGGATTTTGAAGAGGTTGTGGATGAGGAGCTTTTGGCAGCGGCCACCACGGAGATTTCCCAGCTGCTGGAGAATTCCGGGAGAACCGATCTCATCTGGACTTACAATCCCTTCAGCCACGAAGCCCTGGACTACTTCTCCTTGTGATTTGGGAAAACCTCCCAAGGAAGGAAAACGTCAGAGCCTTCATCCTGAAAAAGCGCCGTCATGTCCTACCCGAAATCCAGGCATTTTCCACCTCATCCTACTGCTTTTCCGTCTCATTCCAGTGGTTTTGTCTTTTATTTTTGTTGCTTTTCTACTGACGATTGAGAGAGAGACCCAGAGTACTGACTGGTGATCAGAATCCCAATTTTACTGTGAGCTACATATGCTTATGTACCATTTTCAGGAAGGCTGGTAACTTTTTACTACATTCATTGGTTAAACATCACACAGACAAACTTTACATTTCTGCTTAATCATCTTTCCTGTCACCGCCTTTGATCAAATCTTCTCGTAATTTTCGAAGCTCTGTTTGCTCTTGCCAAGGCATCTTGGTTATCAAACTGCATACGCTAATTAAATCTACAGTGCTGTCAGTCTCAGCTACCACATTTTTCTGACTGCTTCTGTTAGTTTTCTGCCTCATCTTGATATTTTTCTTCCCCATTCTGAGATTTTTCCCTGCTTTAGTTGCTTTTCTGCCATGCTTTGAGGTTCTTCCTCCTCATCCCGATAGTTTTCCCCTCATCTTGATATTATGCCCCTCATCCCATTTTTTTTTCCTGCCTCATCCCAGTCCTTTCCCCGCATTTCTTTATTTTTCCAGCCCGTCCCAGTGTTTTTTCAACCCATCCTGGTATTTTCCTGCCTCATCCCGATATTTTTCCATCCCATTTCATGATTTTTCCAGCCCATCCTGGTGTTTTTTCCATCAGGATTGGCTTTGCACGGCCAAATTCCAGGAGGTTCCAAGGTTGGATTCCATGGGAAGCTCCTGGCAGCTTCACCCATGTCCAGCCAATGCTGTCGGGAACAGCGGTGATACCTCTGGAATAAGAATTGAGTCAGAAGAAACCAATTCCAGCACAGCTGGAATTCTGGACTAGCAATCTGGGAAATGAATGACTTTGGTGATGATTCTAAGGTGCTGGAGTGGAAATTCTTAAAATTCCGTGGTGCATCCAAAGGGAAGCTCATCCTGAAGCTGGATCTTGGGAGGGACCTGTGGATCCATGGAAAAAGGAGCAGATTCCTGGCAGGAATCCCACAGAGGAAAAAATCTTTGGAGCAGGATATTGCCGACATATTTACCCCTTGGAAAAGTCCATGAGGAATTGTCTTCCATGGGAATGACACATTGGAGAAATCCATGGAAAACTCTTACCATGGGATGGATTTGCATTAGAAAATGCATTGAAAACTGACCTTGGGATGGATTCATGGAGCAATCCATAGAAAACTTGCTGTGGGATGAATTCACATTGGAGAAATCCATGGAAAATTTCCATGGGATGGCCCCGGCTCCCAGCACTGCTGGAGGGATTGAGGGAAAGCCGGGAAAAAATGAATTGGGGGAGGGAAAAGTTTGATTTGGGGTCTTTTTATCCTGCTCTGATCCCATTGGAAATAAATGCAACCTGTCCCAGATCCTGAGTCTGTCGTGCCCAGATGGGATTTCCTGAGGGATCTTTCTGATCCTTCTCCTGATCCATGAATCCTCCATTATTTCTTTAATTTCCACCTCATTTTGGTGTTTCTCCACTGAATCCTTGTAGTTTTCCACCTCATTCCAGGGTTTTTCCACTTTTTACCGCTGTTTTTTGATCTCATTTCCGCGGGTTTTTTGCCTTATCCCAGTATCTTCCCCTCAAAAAGGTGGTTTTCCAAGTAATTTTTGGTATTGTGAGCCTTATTCTGTTGGTTTCCACCTCATTTTGGTGTTTTTGTCCTCATCTCATTTTTCTCCCCCTCATTGTCGTGTTTTTCTCCTCATTTTCATTGTTCTCCACCTGATTTTGTTTTTTCTTTTTGCCTTATCCCAATATTTTCCCTCTCGTCCTGATGCTTTTCCAACTCATTTTGGTATTTTGTACCTTATTCTCTTGTTTTTCCACCTCATTTTGGTGTTTTTGTCCTCATCCCATTATTTCCCCCCTCATTCAGGTGGTTTTCTCCTCATTCTTGTTTTTTATCACCTCTTTTTGGGTTTGCTTTATTTTGCCTTAGCCCCATATTTTCCTGGTGTTTTTCCCCCTTATTTTGGTATTTTGAGCCTTATTCTGTTGTTTTTCCACCTTTTTACATTTTGGTATTTCCCCCCTCATCTCAGCGATTTTCTGCCTCATTCTGCTGTTTTGGCCTTATCCCACCATATTTCTACATAATTGAGGTATTTTTCCCTTATCCCTGTGGCTTTCCCCTCATCCCAGTGATTTTCCACCAAGTCCTGGTGGTTTTCTGCCTTATTGTGGAGTTTTCCATCTCATCCCATGGCTTTTGTACCAAATTTTGCTCTTTCAGGCCTTATTCTGTTGGGTTTTTGCCTCGTTTTTGAGTTTTTCCAGCTCATTTCTCTCTTTTCATCCTCATTTTGGTATTTTCCATCTCATTTTGGTATTTTTACCATCGTTTTGGTGTTTTCACCTCATTTTGGTATTTTTCCCCTTCATCCCGATATTTTCCCAACTCATTTTGTCGTGTTTCCCCCTCATTTAACATTTTACTCCCTCATCCTGGTACTTTTTCTCTTATTCCACTGTTTTTCCAACCCATCCCAGTTGTTTTTCTACACATCCCAGCGATTTCCCCTCATCCCGATATTTTCTCGCCTCATTTTCCATCTTTTTCCCTCATCCCGCTGCTTCTCCCGGTGCCTGTGGGGCCCTGAGGGCCTAGAGGGGAAAATGGCGGCAAGCTGAGGGTGGGGAGGATCTATAGGGGATCTATGAGGGCACGCAGCGCCAGGAGCCGCCTATAGGGGATTTTAATGGGGTCGCTGAGGCTTTTTAGAGGTTCGAAACCCTATAGGGAAGCTCTGGGAGGTCTATAGGGCGGTCTGGGGGGTTCTATAGTGTCTAGAGATCTATAGGTGCCCCTACAGCGGCGGGACCGCTACCCTCGGCCTCTCTCCTTTCACTTTCGCTTTCTCCCCGGAACCTTTTCACGGCCGCACCACCCGAGGTGCGCACACATTCCGGTCCCCCGGGTGGCCACTTCCGGGTGGCGCCGGTGTCGCTGCTGTCGCTGTCGCCTGTCGCGACAGGGAGGCGGCCCGGCCGTGTCGGGGGTCTCCGGTGGCTGTCGCGATGAGGGTGGGGGCGCTGCTGCTGCTCGGGGCCCCGGTACCTGCAGGGACAGCGGCCGGGGCCTGGAACCTGCGAGTGTTTTTATTACGTGGATTATCATGGACAGGTCAGGTGGGATCGATCGATAGATTTTATTTTTTTTTTGGAGGTCCAAGACCCCATATTTCCCCCCAAACCCCCTGCGGGTTTCCTGCGAAGCCTCCTCGATGTCATCCTGGAAGAGAAAAATGGCCTGGATTTGGGGATTTGGAGATTATGGAGGATTTGGGGGTTTTTTTCGGATTTGGGATATTTGGGGAGGATTTGGGGCTTTTGGACTTTAGGTTGACTCATCCCAGCTGGATGCAGCACCGTTCACCACCACTCTCTGGTCCCTGGTCCTTCCCAAGGAACTCTCTGACTAAGTCTCCTAAACAGGTCAAAGTCTGCTCTCTGGAAATCCACTGTAAAAGTCTTACTGACGTTCCTCCTGATGTCACCAAATCTGAGAACTCTATAATTTCATGATCACTGTGCCCCAAGCGACCTCCAAGCACCACATCTCCCACCAGCCCATCTCTATTTACAAACAACAGATCTAACATAGTCCCTGCCCTGCTGGGCTCACCCACCAGCTGCAACAAAATGTTATCCTCCACACACTCTAAAATTTTCCTGGGCTGCCTCTTTTCTGCTGGATTCAGTTCCCAGCAGATGTCTGGCAGGTTGAAGTCACCTACAAGAACAAGGGCTGATGATCCTGAAACATTCTCCAGCTGCTTAGAGAATAAGTTGTCCACCTCTTCTTCCTGGCTGGGTGGATGATAACAGAGTCCCAGTGGGATCTCAGCCTTTAATTGCCCTTAATTCTCCCCCACAGGCATTCAGCTCCATCGTCATCAGTTTCAATATCCGTGGGGTCAAAATCCTCCCTAATATAAAGGGCCACCCCTCCAGCTCTTCCCCCTTTCCTGTCTCTTTTGAAGAGCTTGTAGCCACCCAGTGCAGCACCCCAGATGTGTGAGCTGTCCCCCCACGTTTCTGTTGCACCCTGGCCTCCAGCTCTTCTTGTCTGTTCCCCGTGCTGCGTGCATTGGTGTTCAGGCACCTCAGCTGGGCTACTCATTTCACCCAAACTCAGGCTGACCACCCTTGGGCCTGCTTCCACACAGCCCAGCTGCATCCCCTTCCCCCTTCAAACCTCATTTAAAGCCCTCTCAACGAGGTTCATGCCAGTTCATGAGCTAAAAACCTGCTGCCCTTAACAGATACGTGGATCTCATCTTGTTCCAGCAGGGCAGGTGCCATAAAAGTTGCCCCACCATCAAAGAATCCAAAATTTCGCCAATGACACCGAGCCTTGAGCCACTTAATGATGTTAATGATGGGAGTTCTCTTCTTTTCACCGTTGATCTCAGCCACCAGAGGGACTGAGGAAAAGACCACCTGTGCTCCTGTCCTATCAAACACTTTGCCCAGTGCCCTCAAGTCCCTTTTAATTGCCCTGACACTCCTCCATCTCACCCCTGCCAGCCTGGAGTATCAGCAGTGGGTAATAATCAGAGGGCTGGATCAGCCCAGGGAGTCTCTCAGTGGTATCCTGTGCCCAGACCCCAGGGAGGCAGCACACCTCCCTGTGGGATGGGTCCTGTCCACGTGTGGGGTCCTCTGTTCCCCTCAGAAGGGATCACCCACCACGATTACCCTGCTTTTCTTTTTGATGTCAGAGGTGCTGATCTGTCTTTCAGATGAATCATAATGGGGAGGCTCACTGGGCAGATTTATTATTTTCTTCTCAATCATCTAAATCATCTGGCTGAGTCTCTAGATCCAGGGCCTGTGACCTATTCTCAAGTGGCACCTGGCAGGGGGATGAGGGTTGGGCGGAATTCTTATTCTTATTCTTATTCTTATTCTTATTCATTACTATATTTATATTTATATTTATATTTATATTTATATTTATATTTATATTTATATTTATATTTATATTTATATTTATATTTAGTATTATTATTACTGCTTCCCCAAGCAGGGACCCATTTCCACTCTACTTCATCTCTCAGGTAACCTCCTATTGCCTGACAATGGGAGGTTTGGGACTCCTCTGCCTCTGAGGGCCTCCCTCAAAGATGGAAGGGCTGAACTCCACCAATCTCTTTTCCTTCCACTTTCCCTGATACTTCTTAATTATTCAAATTCTTCCATAAGCTCAGCTACCTGCGAGAGGAGATCGTTCAGCTGTACATGCTGCAGGCAGGTTTCCTCCACAATGCAGGGCCCCTGGAACCACTGAGCAGCTCAAACACAATGGGTCTGCTCAGACTCATCCTTTTTGGATGGTTCCATTTTGGTTACACTCACTTGTAGCAAGCACAGTTTTCCATGGTGTAAAAACCATTCCTAACAGAAACCCCAAATCCAAGGGGCCAATAGAAACACAGCAAACAACTCACAGCAAACCTCGCTGGTGTGAAAACCTGCAGCCCTGCCTGCAGGAACTGCAACACAGAAACTGCAACACAGAAACTGCAACACAGAAACTGCCGTGCCACGGCCCTGTTTGCCCGCTCCGGGTCACCGCGAGTGTCTCGATCTGTTGTTAATACAGGCGGGAGTCGTGATGGTTCGTTTTGATACCAAGGGGTGCAAAAGACAACAGCAGGGGAGAAATCGGTTTGCTCAAAGCAAAAATGCACTTTATTGAGTGCCAGCAACTCAGTTTTGTGATAGAGGAAGAGTTAAAGGAAACAAAACAGAGAGAGAGAGAGAAAGGGCAGAATGGGGAATAGCTACCAACAGACGAGATGGATTTCCCCGTGGTCTAAAGACCTCAAAACCAGCCCAAGGTTACCCCAAAAAACCCCAGGACTCCCCTACACCACCCTAAACACCCCCTCAGCACTCCAAAAACCACCCCAAGGACATCCCAAAACCCCCAGACCATCGTAAACCAATCCCCCTCATTCCAGGGACACCCTAAACCACCCCAGAAACTCCCCCAGCACCCCAAAACCACCTAAAGGACCCCCTCAACCTCCCCAAGGACACCCCAAAAAGCCCCAGGACACCCCTAAACCAATCCACTTCATTCCAGGGATCCCTAAATCAACCCGAGAACTTTCTCTGACACCCTAAATCACCCCAGGAACCCCAAAAATATGTTCCCCCCCCCCCATTCCAGAGAAACCCCAAAAAGGCCCAGGACCCCCATCAAACAAACTTGCCCCATTCCAGGGACTCCCTAAACCAACCCACAGATCCCAAAGTCAGCCCAGGGACATCCCAAGAAAACCCAGACCCCCCCTAAACTAAGTCACCCTACTCCAGGACACCCTAAAGACCTCCCCAGCACCCAAAACCACCCCTAAGACACCCCCAGCACCCCAAAAACCACTCTCAAGGACACCCCAATAACCCCATAACCCATCTAAACCAATGGCCCTCATTCCAGGGACCACTAAACGACCTCAAAGACTTTCTCAGACCCCCTCAAACACACAACGACACTCAAATATTCCCTTCTCCCTATCCAGGGACACCCCAAAAGCCCTCAGGACCCCTTTAAAAGAAATCCTTCCGATTCCAGGGGCTTCCAAAACCACCCAAACACCACAAAACCACCCCGGGGACCCCCCCATAAAACCCCAGGAACCCGTAAACCAAATCCCACATTCCAGGACCCCTCTAAACCACCCTAAGACCTCCCCAGTACCCCAAATCCATCCCGGGGACCCCCAGCCCAGCTTCCTCCCATTCCAGGGATTCCCCTCAGGGACTCACAAATTCCCCTCACAAATTCCCGCCGCGGCCCCTCAGGAGCACCTGGCTGGGTTTGCGCCGCCCTTCCCGCAGGAATTCCGCTTCCCAGCGCTTCAGCAGCACCTTCAGCTCCTGCTGCCGCTCCATGGCCGCGGGATCAGGGATCGGGATCTGGGATCTGGGATCGGAATCGGAATCGGGATGGAAAGAGGCTCGGAGGGGACCCCAAAGTCGCCTCAGAGCGAACCTCCCGTTCCCACAAGCATCAGCCAATAGAAAGGCAGGGATGAGTGATTGACAGAGACAGGAGCCAATAGCAAGGCAGAATGTGGAAGGGTCCGCCCACCGTGCACTTAAACCAATGAGAATTAAATAAAACAAAGACAGACAGCTATAAGAGCCTATTAAAGGTATGGAAACCGCCCCCAAGGTGGGTCTCCCTCACTGATTGGTTGCTACAACGCGCAGACACGGAAGTGCAGCTTCCGCACGGGCTAGGGCTGCGGGCGGGTGGGCGATGAGTGGGGGTGTGCCATGTTGCGGGGGCTGCGGGGTCGGTTTTGGGGATCCCTGAGGGGACTTTGGAATAATTTGGGGATCCCTTTTGGATTTTTGAGATTTCCGGAGAGGCTTGGGATCCTTGAGGGATTTTGGAGTGGCTCTGGTGGGGTAGGAGTACTTCAGGACCCTGTTTTTAGGGAGCAGTGCTGGGGCTACCCTCACAACACCGCCACCAGCTTCTCCGACAACTTATCTTTTCTTCGGGATATCCTCGGATTCGGAGTTTCCCTGGAATTCTCCCCTGGTTCCCCCACATGCTGGGGGTCCCTCAATTTGACCTAACTCCCACAGCCCCCCAGAATCCATGGATTCTCTCCTTTTCCTCTGCGCCCGACGCGTCGTCGCCCACCGTCCTCTTCCCGCCCTTCCCGCCGATCTCTATCCCGTCCTTTTCCAAGCGGCATTTCTGGATGGAAGACCCCTGATCCTGCGGGATTTGGTGGCCACTTGGCCTTTCCCGGTGCTCCACTTCCAGCGGCTCGTGGGGCGCCGGGAGCTGCTCCGGGATCATCCCTGCAAGCTCTGTGTCCAGGCCATCATCTTGGCCGTGGTGGCGCAGCTCCGGCGGGAGCTGGAAGAGCCCGGCTGCCATTCCAGGTGAGTTTTGGGAATTCTGGGATGATCAGAACCTCCATTCCTCCAATTCCTCCATCCATCCTCGCGGGTTTTCCTGATGTTTTATTATTGCTGGGTTAAGAAGTGGCTGGATGGCTGCGCTCAGAGAGTGGTGGTGAACGGTGCTGAATCCATCTGGGGATCAGTCACCAGTGGTGTCCCCCAGGGGTCTGTGCTAGGGCCAGTCCTGTTCAATATTTTTACTGATGACATGGATGAGGGCATTGAGTCTCCAATTAGTGAATTTTCAGATGACACTGAGCAGGGAGCGTGTGTCCATCTGCTGGAAGGGAGAAGGGTTCAGCAGAGAGATCTGGAAATGTTGGATGGACGGGCAGAGTCCAATGGGATGAGGTTTAATAAATCCAAGTGCCAGGTCCTGCATTTTGGCCACAATAACCTCCTGCAACGTTACAGGCTGGGGCAACGAGGCTGGGGAGGGGAACACAAACCCTGTGAGGAACGGCTGGGGGTGTTCAGCCTGGAGAAAAGGAGACTGAGAGGTGACCTGGTCACTCTCTACAGCTCCATTAAAGGTGGCTGCAGTCAGGTGGGGTTGGTCTCTTTCTCCAGGCAGCAACTGACAGAACCAGAGGACGCAGTCTCAAGCTGCATCAAGGGAAAATTAGGTTGGAAACTAGGAAAAAGTTTTTCTTGGAAAGAGTGACCAAGGACTGGAATGGTCTGCCCTGGGAGATGCTGGAGTCACCATCCCTGGAAGTGTTTAAATAAAGACTGGATGTGGCACTCAGTGCCAGGGTTTAGCTGGGGTGTTAGGGCTTGCCTTGGACTCGATGGTCTTGAAGGTCTCTCCTAACCTCGTGAATTCCGTGAATTATTCCCGTTTTTCCAGCCTGCGCGTGCTGGACATGACAGGACTTCCGGATTCCGCGTCCGGCCGCGCTCCTGACGGGATGAGCGTCTGGTCCGGCACCGTGGCTTTGGCCAAGGCTTGCGTGGAGGTGTTGAAGCACCAGCAGGAATTCCTGAGGCGCGGATCCAAGCGGCACAAAGGTCGCTCCGGAGCCGCCACGGCCTCGGCTGCTCCGCAGCCCCCGGGCGTGGACGTCCACACCGACCTGTTCGTCAGCGGAACGTCCTACGGGATCCTGCGCGACGCGCTCCAAACTGGAGCCACCGGCCCGCTGCGCCTCAAGTGCCGCGAATTCCAAGCAGAGGAACTCTCAGCATCCAGGATTGTGACTTTATTGGAATCTCTGGATCCATCCTGTCTGCGGAGGGTGGATCTGCGCTTCAACAATTTGGGATTGTCCGGGCTCTCGGTGATCCTGCCGCACCTCTCGCGCTTCCCGGAGCTGCGCAGCCTCAAGCTCCAGTACAGCAACATGGACGTGCGGCGCCTGACGCCGGAATCGGCCATTGGAGTCCGCTGCCTGGCCGGGCAACTGGGAATGCTGCCCAAACTCCAGGAGCTCAACCTGGGATCGTCCCGGCTCTCTGGGAATCTGCGCCAGATCCTCTGGTGAGTTCTCCATGGAGCGGGGCTGTCCTGGGCTCTGGAGGGATTCCCAAGGTTTGGCTTGGGGATCTTGGGAGTCTTTCCCAGCCTGAGTGATCCCGTGGTTCCAGGGTTTCATTATCTTGATGTTACCATGATTCCATGATTCTGTTATCCCAATAATTCATGACTCAAGAATTTCATTATCCCATAAACTCATGATCCCAAAATTCTGTCTTTCCAGGATTCCCCAAGTTTGGGCTCTATGGGTCTTGAGGGTCATTTCCAGCCTTAAGGATCCATTGATTCCAGGAATTCAGTATCCCAACATTCCCATGATCTTGTAATTCCATTATCTCAGCAATTCATGACTATAATTCCATGATTCTCAAACCTTGAACTTGATGGTCTTGGAGATTTTGCCCAACCTCAATGATTCCATTATTCTGTGATTCCATGATCCCATAATTCCAAAATCCCAGGATTTTCAGGGGTTGAACTTGATGTTCTTGGAGCTCTTTCCCATCATAAGCCATTCCTTAACTCCATGATCCCATCATTTCAGAATTTTCAGGGGTTGAACTCGGTGGGTCTTGGAGTTCTTTCCCAACTTCAGTCATTCCACGATTCAATGGCTCTGTGATCCCATAATTCCAGAATTCTCAAAGCTTGAACTCAATGACTGCAGAGATTTTGCCCAACCTCAGTGATCTCATTATTCTGTGATTCCATGATCCCATCATTCTAAAATCCCAAGGTTTTCAGGGGTCAAACTGGATGTTCTTGGAGCTATTTCCCAAATTCAGTAATTCCATAAATCCATTATTTTATTCCACAATTCCATGACCCCATGATTCCATAATTCCATGATTCTCAAACCTCCAACTTCATGTTCTTGGAGACCTTTCCCAACCTCAGCCAGTTCATAACTCCATGATCCCATAATTCCAAAACCTCATGGTTTTCAAGGGTTGAAGTCGGTGAGTTTTGGAGCTCTTTCCCAACTTCAGCATTCCACCATTTCATGGCTCCATGATCCCATAATTCCATGATTCTCAAACCTTGAACTTTATGGTCTTGGATACAGTTCGCAACCTCACCCATCCCACAATCCTGCAATTCCACGGATGCAATCCCAGCTCTCATTTCCCGCATTTCCCCCACGAATCCCAACATTCCCAGCTCCCACCAATCCTCTCTTGGGCCTCACCTCTCCCTTTTTCCTCCCACCAGCGACCTCCAGGCTCCGTTGGAAAGCTTGGAATTGGCCTTCTGCTCCCTCGTTCCCGCCGACCTCGCCTTCCTCTCCCAAAGCTTCCACGCTCCAGCCCTCAAAAGGTTGGATCTGAGCGGCCATGACTTCTCCCAAGGCCTCCTGGAGCCTCTCCGGCTGCTCCTGGAGGAAACCTCGGCCTCGCTGCTGCATCTGGATCTCATGGAATGCCGCATGGCCGATTCCCACTTGGATGCGCTGCTCCCGACGCTCCGGCGCTGCTCCCGCCTGCGCTTCCTGGGACTCTACGGCAATTCCCTGTCCATGGCTGCACTCAAGGATCTGCTCCAGAAAACCTTGGAGCTGCCAGATCTCCACCTGGTTGTGTATCCTTTCCCTGTGGATTGCTACAAGCCGGAGCCGCCGGTGGAATCCGGTTGGGATTTTGAAGAGGTCGTGGATGAGGAACTTTTGGCAGCGGTCAAGGTGGAATTTTCCCAGCTGCTGGAGAATTCCGGGAGAACCGACCTCGTCTGGACTCACAATCCCTACGGCCACGGAGCCCTGGATTATTTCTCCTTGTGATTTTGGAAAAGCTCGGAGCCTCCATCGTGGAATAGCGCCGCTGCCTCCTTCCGGAAATCCCGGCGTTTTCCGCCTCATCCCGGTGCTTCTCTTACTCATCCTATTGGATTTTTCTTTTAATTTCTGGTGCTTTTCTGCCTGGTTTTGTTAGTTTCCTGCCTCATCCAGATGTTTTCTGTCTTATTTCAGGATTTTTCTACCCCATCCCGATATTTTCCCCCTGATCCCAGTATTTTTCTGCCTCATTTTGGTGTTTTCCTGTATCATCCTGTTGTTTTTCCACCTTATTTTGTTATTTTTCCCCTCATCCCGTAATTTTCACGCCCCATTTTGGTGTTTTCCCACCCCATTTTGGTGTTTTCCCACTCCAATCCCAACATTTTTCCCCCTCATCCGACTTTTCTCCCAGCACTTATATTGCCACATCCAGAGGGAAAATTTCTCAAATTCCCTTATTTCCCATGGGATATTAATAAATTAATAATTATAATTAATTATTGTTAATAATCGGCCACTGCCCAAAATCCTTCCAAATTGCTCCCAAATTCTTCATCCCAAATCCTTGATCCCAAATTCCCAAATCTGTCATCCCAGATCCTTCATCCCAAATCTCCAATTCCTTGATCCCAAATTCCCAATTCCTTGATCCCAAATCCCCAATTCCTTGATCCCAAATTCCCAAATCCTTGATCCCAAATTCCCAAATCCTTCACCCCAAATCCCCAAATCCTTGATCCCAAATTCCCAAATTCGTCATCCCAGATCCTTTACCCTGAATCCCCATCCCAAATCCCCACAACAAGGAATCGACAGAGCAACTTCTACTCTTTTTTTTTTTCGGGAATTTCACCGGAAAACCGTGGGTTTCGGCTGCCTGGAATTTTGGGATGGTCCAATTCCTTGGGAATATGTTGGGAATCTCCCGTTTCCTGGGGGAATAACTGGGAATTCCAATTCTGAATAAGCCAGAATTCCCTTTTAGGATCTGACAGACTCAACCTCCAATCCAGATTTTTCCGCCCGCAGAATTTCCAACAATTCCCCGGAGAGCCGATACCTCCTCCCTTCCCACAAAAAATGCGTTGGGGGCTTTTCCGGCCCTTCCTCAAACTGGAATTCCGAGCTCCACTCGGACGCCAGCGCCGAACGAACCAACCCAACTCCGCCGGTTTTTTCCGGAGCCGGGTGATAAAGCCGCCCGTTTTCCGGGAATACCGCCAGCATTCCTGGCTGGAACGGCACCGTCAGCTTGGAGCCGCCTCCGCAGTAGGAAAGGAGGGAATTCCCATCGGATCCGGGCAGGATTTGGGTGAAAACCACAGGGACGTCAGCGCAGCGCAGGAAATTCCGTTCGCGGCCGCAGCGGGAAAGGAACGGGAATTCCGCCTGGTAGCGCCCGCTCCGGTTCCGCTCCAGGTGCTTGAAGAAGAAGGAGAGGAATCCAACATCTGTTGGGATGGAGAAATTCATGGATCAACGCTCCTGGAATTCCAGGAATTTCGGGGTGGTTGATTAAAGGGGTTTTTCCCTTTTTAAAATTTTTAAAATTTTTTTTCCAGATTTTTCCTAGTGTTTTTCCAGCGTTTTTTTGGGGGTTCTTGTGGAGGTTTTCTTTAGGATTTTCCAGGAATTTTAAGGATTTGGGAAAGGGATGAGGGGGAAAAAAGGAATTGGGAAGAGGAAATGCTTCGTAAAATTAATTTTTATTATTAAAAATGGGTTTCTTAATTAATTAATTTGGGAATTTCTTAATTAAAGGGTTTCTTTATTAATTAAGGAATTTCTTAATTAAGGAATTTTTCCATTATTTAAGGAGTTAACTTATTAGGGAATTTAATAATTCAGGAATTTATTGGATGAGCAAATGATTCATTAATTAGAGAATGATTCACGAATGATGGATTAATATGCAAATTAGGCATTTTCCAGGAATTTTAGGGGTTTGGGAAAGGGATGAGGGAAAAGAGGAACTGGGAAGAGGAAATGCTTCCTTGAATGAATTTTTAAAATTAAAAAGAGATTTCTAAATTAGGGCATTTCTTAATTAATTAAGGGATTTCTTCATTAATTAAGGAATTTAAAAATGAAGGAACTTAATGAATGAGAGAATGATTATTTAATTCTTTAAAATCTAATGATTTATTAATTATTATGTTTATTAATTATGATTAATTATTCATTAATGAGGGACTAATATGCAAATTAGGGTGATTTTTTTTTATTTTCAGATAATTTTATGGATTTGGAAATGGGATGAGGGAAAAGAGGAATTGGGAAGAAGAAATGCTTCCTAAAATTTATTTTTGTTATTAAAAGTGGATTTCTTAATTAATTAAGGGAATTCTTAATTAATTAAGGACTTTTTCATTATTTAATAATTAAAGAATTTAATAATTAATGAATTTAATGAGTGAGGGAACGATTCATTAATGAGGGATTAATATGCAAATTAGGGATTTTCCAGGAATTTTAGGGATTTGGGAAAGGGATGAGGGAAAAGAGGAACTGGGAAGAGGAAATACTTCCTAAAATTAATTTTCGTTAAAAATATATTTCTCAATTAATGGGAGAATTTCTTAATTATTTAAGGAATTTCTTAATTAACTAAGGAATTTAACCATAAAATAATTTAAATAATGAGGGAATGAGTATTAATCAGGGAACAATTAGTTAATGAGGGATTAATATGCAAATTAGGTGGTCTCACCTTTCCTGCCCCTTCCCAAGCTTCAACCCCCGCCCTAATTAAGGATTAAATCCTAATTAAGGCTCAAATCCCAATAAATAATCGAATCCTAATTAATAACCAGGTACCAATTAACAACGGGACCCTAATTATGGAGGTACCTTTGAAGCAGGTGATGAAGTTCTTGACTTTGGTGTCGTCCAGAAAAAGCTGCAGGAAAAAAAGCAGGAAAAAGCCTCAAAATGCTCGAGTTTTTCCAAACAAATCCCCAGATTTTTCTCTGGGATCGTTTTGGGATCTGTCCTGAATCCCTTTGGGATCTTCTCAGTGGGGATCCAGCCGGGATTTGCTTTTTGGGATTTTCCTGGGATTTGTCTGGTATTGTACTGGGATCCGTGCAGGATCCATCTGGGATATATTTGGGATCTGTCTGGATTTAATCTGGTTTTAAACTGGGATTAAGCTGGGATCTTCCCAGAATCCATTCCCAGGACCCTCCAGAACCCCCAATTGATCTCCTATTGATCCCCTATATATCCTTTATCTATTCCAAATAAATCCCCTAATGATGCCCTGGAGATCCTCCATAGATCCCAAATAAATCCCCTGGAGATGCCCTATAGATCCCCTGTAGATCTCCCATAAATCCCCTACTCACCACCTGTAGTTCCCCTATCAATCCCCAATAAATCTCCTATTGATGCCCTGGAGGTCTCCTACAGATGCCCTATAAATCCCCTATAGATACCCTATAAATCCCCTGCCAATCCTAAATAAATCCCCTGTTGATTCCCTAACGATCCCCTGGAGATCCCTTATAGATCCCCCATAAATCCCCTATAGATCCCAAATAAATCTCCTGTAAATTCGCTATAGATCCCCTATAAATCCCCTGTAAATGCCCTATAGATCTCCTGGAGATTCCTCATAACTCTCCTATAAATCCGCTATAGATCTCTTATAAATCCCCTTAGATCCTTTAAAAATCCCCCTGAAGACCCCAAATAAATCCACTGGAGATACTATATAAATCCCCTGTAGATTCCCTATAGATCCCCCCAGAAATCCCCTATATATCCCCTATAAATTGCCCATAGATCACCACTCGATCCCCTATAGATCCCCAGTAAATCGCCTATAAATCTGCTACAGATCCCCTACAAATTCCCCCGCACCTGTCCATGGTGATCTACGTAATAAAAATACTCGCGGGTTCCAGGCCCCGGCCGCTGCCCCTGCAGGTACCGGGGCCCCGGGCGGGCGCAGAGCCGCAGCAGCGCCCCCACCCTCATCGCGACAGCCACCGGCGACCCCCGACGGCCGGGCCGCCTCCCTGTCACGACAGGCGACAGCGACAGCAGCGCCACCGGCGCCACCCGGAAGTGGCCACCCGGGGGACCGGAATGTGTGCGCACCTCGGGTGGTGCGGCCGTGAAAAGGTTCCGGGGGGAAAGCGAAAGTGGAAGGAGAGAGGCCGAGGGCAGGGGTCCCGCCGCTGTAGGGGCACCTATAGATCTCTAGACACTATAGAACACCCAGACCGCCCTATAGACCTCCCAGAGCTTCCCTATAGGGTCTCGAACCTCTAAAAAGCCTCAGCGACCCCATTAAAATTCCGTATAAGCGGCTCCTGGCGCTGCGTGCCCTCATAGATCCCCTATAGATCCCCCCCACCCTCAGCTTGCCGCCATTTTCCCCTCTAGGCCCTCAGGGCCCCACAGGCACCGGGAGAAGCAGCGGGATGAGGGAAAAAGATGGAAAATGAGGTGAGAAAATATCGGGATGAGGGGAAAAGCACCGGGATGAGGTAGAAAAACAACTGGGATGGGTTGGAAAAACAGTGGGATGAGGGAAAAAGTACCAGGATGAGGGGAAAAATGTTAAATGAGGGAGGGAAAAAACCAAAATGAGGCGGGAAACTATCGGGATGAAGGAGAAAACACCAAAATGAGGGGAAAAACACCAAAGTGAGCTGGAAAACACCAGGCTGAGAAGGAAAAGAGAGAAATTAGGTGAAAAAACACCAAAAATGAGTCAAAACCCCAACAGAATAAGGCACAAAATACCAAAACTAGGTGGAAAACCACAGAAATGAGGTGGAAAATCGCCAAAATGAGGCAGAAAAGCACCAAGACTTGGCGGAAAAACGCTAGAATGAGGTGGAAAATGAAGTGGGAAAACACCAGAATGAGGGGAAAACCATAGGGACAAGAAGAAAAATACCAAAATTATGTAGAAATGTGACACAATGAGGCCCAAAACACCAAAATGAAGTGGAAAAACACTGAGATGAGGGGAAAAATACCAAAATGAGGTGGGAAAACAACGGAATAAGGTCCAAAATACCAAGATGAGGTGGAAAAATACCAGGATGAGAGGGAAAATACTGAGATATGGCAAAATCTTCCAATATTAAGTGGAAAACAACTAAAAGAAGGAGGGAAAACACAAAAATAAGGGAAAAAGAAAGGGATGAAGACAAAACCACCAAGATTAGGTGGGAAAACAATGGAAAAAGGCTCAAAATACGAAAATTATTTGGAAAAACACCAGGATAAGGGGAAAAATATTGGGATAAGGAAGATAAAAAAACAAAAAGAGGTGGAAAGCAACCAAAATGAGGAAGAAAAACACCAGGACAAGAGGAAAAATACTGGGATAATGCAAAAAAAAAAAAATCCCAAAATGGGTTAGAAAATAATCGGAATGGCGTAAGAAAAACGGGATGGAGGGAAAATAGCAAATGAGTCTGAAAATCACCAGGCTGAGGGGGAAAGCTCTGGGAAAAGGTGGAAAAACACCGGGATGAGGCAAACTCTGTCCAAATGAGGTGGAAAAACAGTGGTAAAAAGTAATAAAAAACCCAGAATGAGGTGGAAAACCACCAGCATTAGGTGGGAAAACACCAAAATGACATGGAAATGAAGGAAATTATGGAGAATTCAAGGATTGGGATAAGGATTGGGAAAGATCCCTCAGGAAATCCTGTCCGGGTACGACAGACTCAGAATCTGGGACAGGATGCGTTTATTTCCAATGGAATCAGAACAGGATAACAAGACCCCAAATCCAACTTTTCCCTCCCCCAGTTCTCTCTTTCCCAGTTTTCCCTCAATCCCTCCAGCAGTGCTGGGAGCCAGGGCCATCCCAGGGGAGTTTTCCATGGATTTCTCCCATGTAAATCCGTCCCACAGCAAACTTTCCAAGGATTTCTCTGTGAATCCATCCCAAAGTCAGTTTTCAATGCATTTTCTAATGCAAATCCATCCCATGGCAAGAGTTTTCCATGGATTTCTCCAATGTGTCATTCCCATGGAAGACAATTCCTCATGGACTTTTCCAAGGGATCAATACGTCAGGAATATCCTGCTCCCAAGGATTTTACCTTCGTGAGATTCCTGCCAGGAATCTGCTCCTTTTCCCGTGGATCCGCAGGTCCCTCCCAAGATCCAGCTCCAGGATGAGCTTCCCTTTGGATGCACCGCAGAATTTTGGGAATTTCCACTCCAGCACTTTAGAATCATCTCTGGAGTTGTTCCTTTCCCAAATTTCTGCTCCAGAATTCCAGCTGGGCTATGATTGGTTTCTTCCAACTTCATTCTTATTCCAAAGGTGTCGCTGCTGTTCCCGACAGGATTGGCTGGACACGGGAGAAGCTTCCGGCAGCTTCCAGTGGAATCAAGCCCCGGAGCCTCCTGGAATTTGGCTGTGCAAAGCCAATCCTGATGGAAAAAACACTGGGATGGGCTGGAAAAAATCATGAAATGGGATGGAAAAATACCAGGATGAGGCAGAAAAATACCAGGATGGGCTGAAAAAACACTGGGACAGGCTGGAAAGATAACCAAATGGGGGAAAAATACTGGGATGAGGGAAAACTATGGGGATGGGGAGGAAAATCCTCAAAACGTGACAGAAAAGCTACAAAACCAGGGAAAAATTTAAGAATGGGGCTGAAAAACATCGGGATGAGACAGAAAACTAACAAAACCAGGCAGAAAAGCACCAAAATGAAAGGAAAAAACCCACTGGAATGAGGCAGAAAAGCACCGGGATGAGGCGGAAAACGCCCGGATTTTGGGAAGGAGGCAGCAGCGCTTTTCTACAATGGAGGCTCCGAGATTTTCCCGCCTCCGAACTTTTCCCAAATCACAAGGAGAAGTAGTCCAGGGCTCCATGGCCGTAGGGATTGTAAGTCCAGACGAGGTCGGTTCTCCCAGAATTTGCCAGCAGCTGGGAAATCTCCGCGGTGGCCGCTGCCAAACGTTCCCCATCCATGGGCTCCTCGTAAATCCGTCGGGATCCCGGGACTCGACGCGGAGGCTCCGGTTTGTAGCAATCCACGGGGAAAGGATACACAACCAGGTGGAGATCTGGCAGCTCCAAGGTTTTCTGGAGCAGATCCTTGAGCGCGGCCGTGGACAGGGAATTGCCGTAGAGTCCCAGGAAGCGCAGGCGGGAGCAGCGCCGGAGCGTCGGGAGCAGCGCGTCCAAGTGGGAATCGGCCATGCGGCATTCCATGAGATCCAGGTGCAGCAGCGAGGCCGAGGTTTCCTCCAGGAGCAGCCGGAGCGGCTCCAGGAGGCCTTGGGAGAAGTCATGGCCGCTCAGATCCAACCTTTTGAGGGCTGGAGCGTGGAAGCTTTGGGAGAGGAAGGCGAGGTCGGCGGGAACGAGGGAGCAGAAGGCCAATTCCAAGCTTTCCAACGGAGCCTGGAGGTCGCTGGTGGGAGGGAAAAGGGAGAGGTGAGGCCCAGGGGAGGGTTGGTGGGAGCTGGGAATGTTGGGATTCGTGGGGGAAATTTAGGGAATGAGAACTGGGATTGCATCCATGGAAACGCAGGATTGTGGCATGGGTGAGGTTGGGAAAGAGCGCCTAGAACATGAAGTTGGAGGTTTGAGAATCATGGAATTATGGGATGAAGGGGTCATGGAATTGTGGAATCAAATAATGGAACGATGGAATGACTAAAGTTGGGAAAGAGCTCCAAGACTCACCGACTTCGACCCCTGAAAACCCTGAGGTTTTGGAATTATGGGGTCATGAAATCATGGACTAATGGAATCACTGAGGTTGGGCAAAATCTTTTCTGACCGTTAAGTTTAAGCTTTGAGACTCAGGGAATTATGGGATCACGGAGCTCAGGAATGGTGGAGTTACGAGGTCTTGGGATCACAGATTTATAGAATTATGGGATCATAATGGACCCATTAAAGTTGGAAAAGGCCTCAATGTCATCAAGTCCAACCTTTGGGAATCCTGGAATCAAGGAATTATGGGATCATGGAATAATGTAGTCCTAGACTATTGGGATAATGGGAACCAGGGATCACTAAGGATGGAAAAGATCTCAGGGACCATGAAGCCCAAACTTTGGGAAATCTGGAATCAAGGACTGGGATAATGGAATCATGGTAATATTGGGATAATAAAATCCTGGAATCATGGGGTCACTAGACTGGGGAAGATCTTCAAGATCCTGAAGTTCAGCCTTTGGGAATCCTGGAATTACAGAATTTTGGGATCATGGCATTATGGGATGACAGAACCATTGAGCCATGAACCATTGGGATAACAGAATCACAGGATCATGGGAACACTGGGATAATGAATTCCTGGAATCAATGGATCATTCAGACTGGAAAAGACCCTGAGGACCCCGCCTTTGAGAATCTTGTAATTAAGGAATGATGGGATCATGAATTTGTAGGATAATGAAATCACTGAGCCATAAACTATTGGGATAATGGAATCACAGGAATATTGGGATAATTAAATCCTGGAATCATGGTATCACTAAGATTGGGGAGAATCTCCAAGGTCGTGTACTTTAGCCTTTAGGAATCCTGGAATCTTGGAATTCAGGGATTATGGAGTCATGAACTTCTGGGATAACAGAATCATGGGAACATTGGGATAATAAAATCCTGGAACCATGGGATCACCGCAAGATCATCAAGCCCAACCCTTGGGAATCACCCCAGAGCCCAGGAAGGACCCTCGCTCCATGGGGAACTCACCAGAGGATCTGGCGCAGATTCCCAGAGAGCCGGGACGATCCCAGGTTGAGCTCCCGGAGGCTGGGCAGCATTCCCAGCTGCCCGGCCAGGCAGCGGATTCCGATGGCCGATTCCGGCGTCGGCCGCCGCACGTCCACGTTGCTGTACTGGAGCTTGAGGCTGCGCAGCTCCGGGAAGCGCGAGAGGTGAGGCAGGATCACCGAGAGCCCGGTCAATCCCAAATTCCGGAAGCGCAGATCCACCCTCCGCACGCAGGAAGGATCCAGAGATTCCAGCAGGCTCACGATGCCGGCCAGGGAGAGCTTTTCCGCTTGGAATTCGCGGCACTTGAGGCGCAGCGGGCCGGTGGCTCCGGTTTGGAGAGCGTCCCGCAGGATCCCGTAGGACGTTCCGTTGACGAACAGGTCGGCGTGGACGTCCACGCCCGGGGGCTGCGGAGCGGCTGCGGCCGTGGCAGCTCCAGAGCGACCTTTGTGCCGCTTGGATCCGCGTCTCTGGAATTCTCGCTGGTGCTTGGACACCTCCACGCAAGCCTTGGCCAAAGCCACGGTGCCGGACCAGACGCTCATCCCGTCAGGAGCGCGGCCGGCTGGATCATCCGGAACTCCCGTCACATCCAGCACGCGCAGGCGGCAGCCGCTGGAAAAAATAGGAAGAAACCATGAAAACGCCTGGAGGAATTGGAGGAATGGAGGTTGTGATCATCCCGAAATTCCCAAAACCCACCTGGAATCACGGCCGGGCTCTTCCAGCTCCCGCCGGAGCTGCGCCACCACAGCCAGGATGACGGCCTGGACACAGAGCTTGCAGGGATGATCCCGGAGCAGCTCCCGGCGCCCCACGAGCCGCTGGAAGTTGAGCACCGGGAAAGGCCAAGCAGCCACCAAATCCCGCAGGACCAGGGGTCTTCCATCCAGGAATGCCGCTTGGAAAAGGATGGGATAGAGGTGGGCGGGAAGGGCGGGAAGGATGGGAAGGGGGTGGTGGGCGACAATGCGGCGGGCGCAGAGGAAAAGGAGAGAATCCGAATATCCTGGCGGGAGTTGGCGCTTGGGAATGCACGGCGGGATTCGGGTGGAGGAGCGGCTGCGCGAGGGAGCCATGGCGGAATTCTGGGAATGTTCCCAAAATCCAGCGATTTCCCTCTTGGCCGCAAAGGGAACCTGTGGGAGAAATGGGGTGGGGGAAGGGAAGCGAAAGAGGGATTTTGGGGTAGAAGCTTGAGTGGAGATTCTGTAATACTGGGGTTCCTGGAGCACCCACGAAAGAACCTCACCCAGAGAATCCCCAAACCAGTTGAGGGATCCCCCAAACCACTCCAGAGACCTCCAAACCAGTCCAGGGATCCCCAAACCAGTCCAAGCTCCCTCTAAACCAGCCCAAGGACCCCCTAAACCCCCCAAAGCAGCCCCAGGACCACCCCCCAGAACCATTCCAGGGATCCCAAAATAGTTCAGGGACCTCCAAATCAGCCTGGGGATCCCCAGTCCAGCCCATGGATCCCCCATACCAGTTCAGGAATCCCCAAAACCAGTTCAGGGACGCCTAAACCAGT
Organism: Sturnus vulgaris; assembly: GCF_052056855.1. NCBI lineage: Eukaryota > Metazoa > Chordata > Aves > Passeriformes > Sturnidae > Sturnus > Sturnus vulgaris. Next base: position 155,760,491 of record NC_142243.1, on the reverse strand, counting down.
CCAGGGACACCCTCTCCCCCCCAAAGCAGTTCAGGGACCCCCCAAAACCAGCCCAGGGATCCCAAAACAGTCCAGAGACCCCTAAACCAGCCTGGGCATTCCCCAAACCCATCCAGAGATGCCAAAACCAGTCCAGAGACCCCCAAGACCTCCCTAAACCAGTCCAGGGATTCCAAAACAGCTCAGGGATTGATACACCAGCCCAGGGTCCCCTAAATCAGTCCAGGGATCCCCCAGATCACTCCAGGGACCCCAAAACCAGTCCAGGAACCCCTCCATAAACCAGTCCCAAATCAGTTCAAGGACCCCTAAACCAGCCCAGAGACCCCTAAACCAGTCCAGGGACCTCCTCACACAAACGTCTCCAAACCAATCCAGGGACTCCCCTGAATCACTTCAGGGACACCCCAAACCAGTGCAGAGATCCCCCAGACCTCCCCAAACCAGTCCAAGGATCCCAAACCAGTCCAGGGATCCCAAAACAGTTAAGGACCCCTAAATCAGTCTGGGCATTCCTCAAACCCATCCAGGGATCCCCAAAACCCGCTCAGAGACCCCTAACCCAGTCATGGGATGCCCCCCAGACCTCCCCAGACCAATCACGGACTCTCCTAAATCACACCAGGGACACCCCAAACCAGCCCAGAAGTCCCCCAGACCTCCTCAAACCAGTGCGGGGATCCCAAACCAGTCCAGGGACCCCCAAACCAGTCCGGGGATCCCCCCGACCCCCCCCAAACCAGTCCAAGGTCCCTCTAAACCAGCCCAGGGAGCCCCAAACCAGTCCAGAGACCCCTAAGGTAGTTCAGAGATTCCTAAACCAGTCCAGGGACCCCAAAACCAGTTCAGGACTCCCCCCTCCCCCGCCCAAACCAGTTAAGGGACCACCCAAAGCCAGTTCAGAGATCGCCTAAACCAGCCCAGGGATCCCCCAGACCCCCGCAAACCAGTCCATGATCCCAAAACAATTCAGGGATTCCCTAAACCGTACCAGGGACGCCAAAACCAGTTCAGGGATCCCCCAAATGAGCCCTGGGACCTCCAAACCAGTCTCGGGACTCCACAAATTTCCCTACACCAGCTCAGGGACCCCTCCCGAACCCTCCAATACCCATCCCAGGAATCCCCCTAAACCAGAGCAAGAACCCCAAAACCCAACCCTCCTTCCTCAGGACCCCCCCAAATCAGCTTCCTCCTCCCCAGTCCCCCGAAAGCACCTCAAGGACCCCCTGGACCCCCAACCCAGCCCGTCCCACCCACGGGGTCCTTCTCAGCCTTCCCAATCCATCCCTAAACCCATCCAACCCCCCTAAACCCATCCAAGGAGCGCCCCATGTACCCCTAAGCTCCCATATGGTCCCCTCAATCCCCGGAACCCCGCCAGAGACACCCCGAACCCCGAAACCAGCCCCGGCGCCCCCCCCATCATGGCGCCCCCCACTCACCGCCTGCCCGCAGCCCCCACCCGCCCCTGCCCGTACGGAAGCTCCACCTCCGTGTCAGCGCGCTGCGTCCACCAATCAGCGAGCGGGATCCACCCTAGGGGCGTGTTTCCGCTTGCTTATTGGCTACCACAGCTGTCTGTCAAAGTTCATTCTCACTTCTCATTGGTTTTGGGGTGTGGGCGGACGCTTCGCGGTAGTTTGGTGTTTATTGGCTCCAGCTGCTGTCAATCACTGAGCTCTGCCTTTCTATTGGCTAGAGCGCAGCAGGAGCGGGAGGTTCGTTCTGAGGCGACTCTGGGGTCTCCCCCCAGAGCTTCCCTCGATTTCCAATCCTCGATCCCAGATCCCGATCCCAGATCCCGTATCCCGGTTCCGGCGGCCATGGAGCGGCAGCAGGAGCTGAAGGTGCTGCGGAAGCGCTGGGAAGCGGAATTCCTGCGGGAACGGCGGCGGAAACCCAGCCAGGTGCTCCCGAGGAGCCGCGGCGGGAATTTGTGAGGGGGGAAATCGCTGAGGGGAATCCCTGGAATTGCGGGGGGGGGGCTGGTCTGGGGGTTCCCGAGGTGGTTTTGGGGGGATTACGTTTAGGAGGGTCTTGGATATTTTTGGGGCGTCCTTGGGCTGTTTTGGGGGTCTTTGGGTGGTTTAGAGTGTCCCTGGAATTAGGGGGTTCTGGGGGTTTTTGGGGTGTCCTTGTGGTGGTTGAGGGAGTCCTTGAGGTTGTTTTGGAGTGCTGAGGAGGTTTTGGGGGTGATTTAGGGGATCTCTGGAAAGGGAGAGATTGGTTTAGGCGCATCCTAAACTTTTGGGGTGTCCTTGAGAGTGGTTTTTAGGGTCCTGGGGGTGTCTTAGGGGTGGTTTTGGAGTGCTGGGGAGGTCTTTAGGGTGGTTTAAGGGGGATCCTGGAATGGGAGGATTTGGTTTAGGGGGTCGTCGGTTTTTTGGGGTGTCCTTGGGCTGGCTTTGCGGTCTGAGGGAGTCCTTGGGTTGGTTTTGAGAGTTTGGTTTAGGGAGATCTTGGGGGTTTTTGGGGAGTCCTTGGGTTGGTTTTGAGGTGTTTAGGTTGGTTTCGGGAGTCCCTGGATTTGGACAGACTTGTTTTAGGGGGGTCCTGGGCGTTGTTGGGATGTTCCTGGAATGGGAGGGGAGCATGTTTGGGGTTCCTGGCGCGTTTTAGGGGTTCTGAGAGAGTCTTTGGGGTTGTTAGGGGATCGCTGGAATGCGGGGGATTTGTTTAGGGGGGTCCTGAGGCTTTTGGGGTGTCATTGAGTGTGGTTTTGGGAGTTCTGAGGGTGTCTTTGGGGTGGTTTAAGGGGTCTTTAGGGTGGTTTAGGGGGGTCCTGGAGGTTTGGTTTTTTTTTTAGGTTTCCTTGACGTGATTTAGGGAGTCCGGGGAATGGTGGGGATCGGTTATGGGGGGTCCTGGAGATTTTTGGAGTGTCCTTGGGGTGGTTTTGGGGTACTGGGAGGGGGGAGGGGGTGTGGCTTAGGGTATCTCTGGAATGTGGGCATTGTTTTAGGGGGTTCCTGGGAGTTTTTGGGGTGCCCATGGAATGGGGGAGCATTTCTGGAGGTCCCTGTGTTGGGACGGTCCATGGGGTAGTTTTGAGGGGCTCTGGGATGGTTTTGGAGATCTCGGGGAATTATCTGGGATGCTTTTGGGGCGCTGGAGAGGGGGAGGCTCCTTGGGCTGGTTTAGGGGTTCCTCTGGGGTTTTAGGGGGGCTGGAAGGGGCTTAGGGGAGGCTCGGGGAGGGTCCCTGGGATGGGAGGGGCTGTTTTGGGGGTTTCCCCTATAGATTCCCCTATTAAAAACTCTCACTATCCCTGCTGATCCAGGTAAGAAAAACATTGGCAACTTCTTTGTCGCGACAGGGATTGGCGACCGCGACAGGTGGCAGCGGTGACCGGAAGTAGCGAGCTGGGGGACTGGAATGCGGGGGCACCTCCTCGGTAGGGTGCGGCGGTAAAAAGGATCCGGGCGGAACCGGAACCGGCAGCGGGGGGGAGCGGAGGAGCACGGCCCCAGCGACATCTTGGGGACATTTAGGGACACACAGAATCCCAAATTCCCGCCTCCCATCCCAAATTCCCGGCTTTTCCCGCTCCAAAGGCACCAGGAACGAGCAACGCTTTCCATACGGAGCTTTATTCACACGCGGGGGGGGGCCGGAGCCCCCCCAAATACAGAATTCGGCGGCCCCTGGGGGGACCCCAAAATCCAACCCCCCCCTCTGGGGAGGAGGAAAATTCCCGAAGGAATTCCCGAGGGAATTCCCGGGACTGGGGGAAATCCTGGGAAAATCCCGGGGAGAGAGGGGTGGGTCCATCCCTTTAATTCGGATTTTTTTTTCCAGTCGTTCTTTTTTTTTTTTTTTTTTAATAATAATAAATAAAAACCTCGAGGCTTTAAAAAAAAACACACAAAAAAAAAAAACCGCCGGAAAAAAAGGAGGGGAAATGACTTAAAAATTAATGAATGGGTGCCAGAAATTAATGATTAATTAATTAAAACTTAATTAAGCGGATGTGGAGGAAAAGTGGGGGTCCCCTGGCAGTGAGTAGAGCTGGGAGGTAGTGCTGGGTTGTCCCCACCACCTCCAGTTTGGGAACCCCCCCCCACCCCAATTTGAGGAGCCTCACCCCATTTTGGGGGACCCCCCCCCCGCCCATGGGACACCATAATTTAGGGATTGTCCCCACTTTGGGGACCCCTCCAGGCCTTGGGGGCCCCCGCATTTTGGGGATTGTCCCCACTTTGGAGATTCCCCCATTTTGGGGACCTCCTCCATGGGACCCCTCACTTTGAGGACCCATTGGCCTTGGTGACTCCTCCATTTTGGGGACTGTTCCTACTTTGGGGACCCCTCCATTTTGGGGACCTCCCTACTATGGGGATCTCTCAATTTTGGGGACCCCTCACCCCTGGGACCCCATTCATCATTTTGGAGACCATCCCAGGATCTTGGGGACCCCTCTGACCCATAAGACCCTCCTGGCCTTGGGGACCCTTCCATTTTGAGGGACCTGGAGGAGATTTGGGGTCACCAGGGTGGGTCCTGGTGGAGATTTGGGGGCACCAAGGTGGAACCTGAAGGACCTGGAGAAGACTTGGGGCCACCAAGGTGAAACCTGGAAGAGATGGGGTCACCAAGGTGGGTCCTAGTGGAGATTTCAGGGCACCAAGTTGGGACCTGGAGGAGATTTGGGGTCACCAAGGTGGGACCTGGAAGAGGTGGAACCACCAGGGTGGGACCTGGAGGAGATTTGGGGTCACCAAGGTGGGTCCTGCTGGAGACTGGGGTCCATCAGGGTGGGACATGGAGGACCTGGAGGAGATATGGGAGCACCAAGGTGGAACCTGGTAGAAATTGTGGGCACCAAGATGGGACCTGGAGGACCTGGAGAAGATTCAGGGTCACCAAGGTGGGACCTGGTGGAGACTGGGAGCACCAAGGTGGGACCTGGAGGAGATCTGGGGTCACCAGGGTGGGACCTGGAGAAGATTTGGGGTCACCAAGATGGATTCTGGAAGAGGTGGGAGCACCAAGGTGAAACCTGGAGGACCTGGAGAAGATTGATGGGCACCAAGGTGGGTCTTGAAAGAGGTTGGGACACCAAGGTTGGTTTGGGTTACCAAGGTGGGGCCTGATGGAGATTTGGGGGGGACCAGGAGGGAGTTGGAGGCTGCCCAGGTGGGTTCTGGAGCAGGTGATAGTACCCAGGTGGGTCCTAGAGGAGGTTGGGGGGCACCAAGATTGGTCCTCAAGAAAATGGGGGCACCAAGGTGGGACCTAAAGGACCTGGAGGAGATGGGAGCCACCAAAGTGGGCCCAGGAGGAGATCAGGGACACCAAGATGGGTCCTGGAAGATACCAGGGACACCAAGGTGGGCTGGGCAGAACCAGGTGGAGATGGGTGCCCAGGTACGTCCTGGATGATTTGGAGGAGATGATGGACACCTGGATGGGTGTATAAGTAGGAGGAAATGGTGGATACTCGGATGGGTCCAGGAGAAGTAGGAGGAGATGACGGACACCAGGATGGGTCCAGCAGGAGCAGGAGGAGCTGATGGGTGCCAAGGTGGGTCCAGGAGGAGATTGGGGCCACCAAGAGGGGTCTGGAGGAGGGGAAGGGAACCAAAACAGGACCAGGAGAAGCTGGGGGAGATGATGAGGGCCAGGAGGAAACTATGGACCCCAAGATGACTCCAGGAGTTGATGATGGGTTCAGAAGGACCAGGAGAAGATGATGGACCCCAGGATGGCTCCAGGAGTTGATGGTGCACGCCAAGATGGGTTCAGGAGGAGATGTTGAACTGTAAGATGGCTCCAAGAGTTGATGGTGGACACCAAGATGGGTTCAGAAGGACCAGGAGTTGATGATGGACACCAAGATAGGGTCAGGAGGACCAGGAGGAGATGCTGGATAACAGGATGGGTTTAGAAGGACCAGGAGGAGATGATGCACCTCTAGATGGTTCCAGGAGTTGGTGATGGACACCAAGATGGGCCCAGAAGAACCAGGAGCAGATGCGACATCCTGGGAGAGGTCCAACAGAGCAGGGCAGACCGGTGGGTGCTGGGACAGGTCTTGATGGTGCCAATGTGTGTGGGACAGGATGGACATGGGGACACGTGGGGACATCCACTCCACCCAGCTCCTCCAGGATGGACAATTGACCACCATGACTGCACTGGGCCACCACTTCCATGGGGACCTCCCAGGTCTCTTCCCTGTGGGGGACAATTGTCACCGTAGTTCCCTGGTGTCCAGGTGAACTTCTCCCACCTTCCCAACCCCATGGAGACCCCACAGCTGGGATGTTCCTCCTGACTCCCCCAGCGAAGAACCAGGCAGTGACATGGCCAGAAGGTCAGGATGGACCTCAAGGACTTCTCCTTGTCCCTGCATCCAGGCAGGAAGGGATGGAGGCAATCGCTGGATGCTCTCTGTCCATGAGGTCCAGCTGGAGATGGAGCTCACCATGTGGTGGAGAACCTCATGGACCTATTGGTTCTTTGTGGAGATGGAGCTCACCATGTGGTGGAGAAGCACATGGACCTCCTGGTTCTTCATATTGGTGGAGATGGAGCTCACCACGTGGTGAAAAACCTCACGGACCTCCCAGTACTTGGTGGAGATGGAGCTCACAATGTGGTGGAGAACCTCATGGACCACCCGGTTCTTGGTGGAGATAGGTGCCACCACCTGGGGACTTTGACCCTTGGAGGGGATGGGGGAGGCGGTGGCGGGGTGGGGACGGCGCGGTGGCGGCCGCTATAGGACGCCCTCCATGAAGCTGGTGTCCAGGTGCTGGATGAGGACACGGATGAAGGACATCTCCTTGCGCGTGTTCTCGAAGATGATCCGCGGGTCGTCCGATTGGCAGCGCAGGCAGTTGGGGGCCATCACCATGGCCAGGTTATTGACGTCCATCTTGGTGACGGCCACGTTGGCCGGCTGCACGAAGACCTAGAGGTGGTGGGAGGAGAAAGCTGGAGGTCAAAGGGTTGGTGGGAGATGGGTGGGAGATCCATGTGAACCTGGTTCTTCACCACATGGTGAAGTTGGAGAACCCAAAACCATCTCATGAGAAGGAACCAAAAGGGTCACCAGGGGCACAAAATCATGGGGTGGGAGGAGAAAGATGGAGGTGATGGGGTTGGTGGAACTCCTGGTTCCTGGATGGAGGAGATTGGGGTCACCATATGATGACCTCAGAGAACCCAAAACTACCTCAGGAGAAAGAACCAGAAGGGTCAACCAGGGGCACAAATTCATGGAGTGGTAGAAGGGAGGTGGAAATGATGGGATTGGTGGAACTCCTGGTTCTTGGATTATATGGGGTCACCATGTGGTGACCTTGGAGAACCCAAAACCACGTTAGGAGAAGGAACCTGGAGAATCAACCAGGAGCATGAGCTCATGGAGTGGGAGGAGGAAGATGGAGATGATGGGATTGGTGGATCTTCTGTTTGTTGAGGGAGATGGAGCTCACCACATGGTGATACCTTGGAGAACCCAAAACCACCTCAAGAGAAGAAACCAGAGGGGCACAAACTCATGGAGTGGTAGAAGGGAGGTGGAAGTGATGGGATTGGTGGAACTCCCAGTTCTTGGCCACCACATAGTGACCTTGGAGAACCCAAAACAACCTCAGGAGAAGAAACCAGGCCTGGTGGTCACCTGGTGGGCCAGCAGAAGGTGCAGCTCGTACCTGGAGGAAGCGGATGAGGTAGCACAGCACCATTCTGTTGATCCGGGGCAGGGAGTGGACAACGGCGATGGCGGCCTCAGGGTTCTCGTAGTGGGAGATGCACTGCTCATAGAACTCATGTGGGATCAGCGGCTCCTCCAGCTCGCGGTACCACAGCTTCAGCAGCGACGCTGCGACAGGACATGGAGAAAAGAAGAAGATGTGAGATCTTCCAGATGAAGCTTCTGTCCCACCAAACATCTCCCTGAGGTCCTACCGGGAACATGCGGGTCCTCCAAGCCAGTGGGGATCTTCCATTGGTCCACCTGCAGCTTGAGGGCGTTGACCTCGTCGATGTCACCGGGGACCCTGTGGGGGAGAAGAGGCGTCAGTGGCCGACTGACCAATGGGGACCTCTCAGCTCAACAGCTTTGGATGCTCCAGGAGAACCAGGAGGGGACATCAGCTGGACATGGAGCTGGTTGGTGCCACCAAGACGCCATCTTGGGGGACACTGTGGAGAAACCTCCATGGCCTAGGAGCTTGTTGGTACCACCAAGACCCCACCATGACTCTGGTGGTCACCATGGAGAAACCTCCACGGAGCAAGAAGTTGGAGGGTCCCAGGAGATGTTGGCACCAAGACCCCACTCTGACTCTGGTGGCCACTGTGGAGAAATCTCCATGGCCTTGGAGGAAGGAGAAATTGAGGGAACCCAGAGGATGGTGGCACCAAGACCCCACCATGACTGTGGTGGCTACCATGGAGAAACCTCCATGGAGCAAGGAGAAGTTGAGGGAACCCAGTGGATGATGCCACCAAGACCCCACTATGACTGTGGTGGCTACCATGGAGAAACCCCCATAGCCTCGGAGGAAGGAAAGGTTGAGGGAACCCAGTGGATGGTGGCCACCAAGGCCCTGCCATGACTGTAGTGGCCACTGTGGAGAAACCTCTATGGTCTTGGACCAACGGGAAGTTGGGAGGACCCACTGAATGGTTGCACCAAGACCCTGCAATGACTCTGGTGGTCACTGTGGAGAAACCTCTGTGGAGCAGGGAGAAGTTGACAGAACTCACTGGATGATGCCACCAAGACCCCACCAAGACTCTGGTGGCCACCATGGAGAAAGCTCCATGGCCTTGGAGGACCCACCAGAGGAGAAAACACCCAGAAATGTGAACTTGCCCCATTTTGAGACAATTCTTATGAGAACCTCCAGCTTGCCATCACCATGAGATGTCCCCATGAACATGGGGTGGCTTTACCTGAAGATGCCTTCGGTCTGGTCCCCGTTGAGCGCCAGGACCTCCTCAGAGAGCCGGGTCTGCACCCAGGGCAGCTGCCGGTCCGGGTACCGCTCCTTCTGCATGGCCACGATGTCCTGCAGGGAGCTGCCGAACATGGACGGGTTGAAGACAGCGTTCTTGGCGTGACGGATCTCCTCGATGTTCGGCTTCTTCAGGCCCTGCAGAAGACACCAGAGGTCACCGGTGGCCTCTGTGGTGGCTGGGATGGGATTTACTTAATCCCACCACCCCCCTGGTTGAGTTTTATGGGGATGGTGGTGGAGCCATGGATGGATTCTGGGCAACTTGGTCAAGGTGGTTCCATCATCCATCATCCATCCATCCATCCATCCATCCATCCATCCATCCATCCATCCATCCATCCACCATCTTGATTTGGAAGGGGATCCAACTCTCTGGAGTTTGGTGGTGGGACCATGGCCATGCTGGAGGATCTCCACCAGTGGATTTTGCCAGGAGGAGGAGCCACGGCTCTGGGATGCTTCTGGAAAGCTGAACATCGGTGTTGGGCTTCCAGAAGGTCTCCAGAAGTTCCTTAGAAAGTTCCCAGAAAGTTCCTCACTACAAGGTTTTTAGAAGGCCTTCAGAGAGTTTCTAGAAGGTCTCCAGAAGTTCCTTAGAATGTTCCCAGAAGGTCCCTCTTTACAAGGTTTTCAGAAGATCTCTGGAGAGTTTTCAGAACATCTCCAGAAGTTCCTTAGAAAATTCCCAGGAGGTCTCCAGAGTTTGCAGAAAGTCTCCTGAAGATCACCTGACGGTCTCTGGAATGCCTTCAGAAAGTCCTCAGAAAACCCCCATGTCTACAGAAGATTTCCAGAAATTCTCCAGCAGGTCTCCAGAAGCATCTCAGAAGTTCTCCAGGAGAACCTCACTCAGTCTCCAGGAGGCCTCTAGAAGATCCCCAGACAAGTATTAGGAAGTGTGCAGATGGTCTTTTCCAGAAATTTCCCAGAAGGTCCCAGAAGGTTCTTGGAAGTTCTCCAGAAGATCCTTAAAAGCTTCCCAAAAGCTCCCTACAAGTTCTCCAGATATGTTCCTTCTCCAGAAGGTTCCCAGAATTTCTCTGGAAGGTCCTTCGAAGATCCCCAGGTGCTCTTGAGAAGATCTCCAGCTCTTTAGAAAATCCTGTTTTTCAAAAGGTCCCTCCAAGGTTTTCAGGTGGTCTCCAGAAAGTTCCCAAAAAGTTCCCATGATGTCTTGGAAAGTCTTCAAAATATTCTCAAATCTCCAGAAATTTACCAGGTGGTCTCCAGAAGATCCCCAGATAGGTTTTAGGAGGAGCCCAGAAAGTCTCCAGAAGGTTCTTGGAAGATCCCCAGATGCTCTCCATAAGATCTCCCACTCTCCAGAAGATCCCTACAAAGTTCTCAGAAGTTCTCCAGAAGTTTTCCAGGCAGTCTCCAGGAGATCCCCAGACAGGTTTTAGGAGGTGCCCAGAAAGTCTCTGGAAGGTTCTTGGAAGTTATCCAGAAGATCCTTAAAAGCTTCCCAGAAACTCCCTACAAGAAGTTCTCCAGAAACGTTCCAGAAGGACCCCAGAAGTTCTCCAGAAAGTCCTTAGAACATCTCCAGACACTCTCCAGAAGATCCCCAGGAGCTCTCCAGAAGTTCTCACCACATTCACCACCTGGCACCACCTCCCTCCCTCCTACAGCCCCTTCCCCAATCCCAGGAGCTCCTGGATGACCCCAGTGACAAGTGACCTCTTTGTCCACCCCTTCCCAAGCCCATCCCATTTTCTGGTACCTTCTTGGCCCCCGTCAGCGCCGCCTTCTGGAGTTTGTTGTAGCAGTACTTGGCGTAAGTGCTGATGGCCACCCCTGCAAGAGAAGAGACACTGGGTGGAGGGATGTCACCCCCAGGACCTGGAAGAGGTTTTGTCCCCTCCCTGTCCCCTCCCCATCCCTGTCACCCCTCCCAGGAGGGGTTTGAGGAGGATGAGGTCCCCCTCGAACCTCAGAGGAACCACCAAAGCTCTGGAGCTCCATGATGGCCTCATCTTTTGTGGGCCACCACTGCCATGGTCACCACTCCCATCCCACCCATCTTCTGCAGATCCCACCACTTCCATTTTTATCCAATCTCCTCTTCCTGATGTCCTCCAGTGAGGAGATGATGCCTGTCCCAACAACTCTGGGGACCTGGTGGAACTTTCTGGACCATCCCAGAAGATGCCTGGGGATTGAGTGGCACCTGCTGGACCATCCGAAAAACCCTGGGCATTTGATGGAACCTTCTGGATCGTTCCCAGAGCCTTGGGGATCTGGTGGGACCTTCTGGACTATCCCAACAAGCCTGAAGACTTGATGGGACCTTCTGGATTAGTCCCAGAGCACTGAGGACCTGGTGGGACCTCCTGGACCATCCCAGAAGAAGCCCTGGGGACATGGTGGAACCCTCTGGACCATCCCAGAGCTTTGGGGACATGGTGAGGCCTCCTGAATCTTCCCCAGAGCCTTGGGGACTTGATGGAACTTTCTGGACCATCCCAGGAGAAGCCCTGAGGACCTGGTGGAACCTTCTGGATCATCCCAAAAGCCCTGGGGACCTGGTAGAACCTTTTGGACCATCTCAGGAGAAGCTGTGGGGACCTGGTGGAGCTTTCTGGACCATCCCAGAAGAAGCCCTGAGGACCTGGTGGAACCTTCCGGATCATTCCCAGAAAAGCCCTGGGGACCTGGTGGAACTTTCTGGATCATTCCCAGAGCTGTGGGGACCTGGTGGGACCTCCTGGACCATCCCAGGAGAAGTCCTGGGGACCTGGTGGGACATTCTGAGTAATTCCCAGAGCTCTGGGGATCTGGTGGAACTTTCTGGACCATCCCAGAAGAAGCTCTGAGGACCTGGTGGAACCTTCTGGATCATCCCAACAACCCTGGGGACCTGGTGGAACCTTCTGGATCATCCCAGAAGAAGCTTTGGGGACCTGGTGGAACTTTCTGGATCATTCCCAGAGCTCTGGGGATCTGGTGGAACATTCTGGACCATCCCAGAAGAAGCTCTGAGGACCTGGTGGAACCTTCTGGACTCCCAACACCGTGTGGCCTCAAATCATGGAATGTGCTCATGGAGCCATGGAATGACGGAACACTTGGGGTGGGAAGGGACCTCTGAGGACATCTCACCCAAACCTCTGCCAGGACACCGGGCTGGATTTTGGGATGCAGCCCAGGAGAAGCTGAATCAACGACCTGGGATGGGATCTGATGGGATCCAATCACGATTTTTGAAGGACCAGCCCCACCCTGAGGTCCTGGAGGTTCCCAAAGTCCACCCCAGGTCTCCCCTGGAGGTTCCTCCTGGTGGATCCATCTGGGATCGGCTCCCGGAGGAATTCCCGGGAAATCCACCCAGAATTTCCCTCAATCCCACGGGAAATGCCGGAATTTTCTGGCATTGGGAAAAGCCAAGGGTGGATTCCAAAAGGATTTTCTCAATAAATTAATTGTATTCGTTGAATGAATTATAGTAATTAAATTAACTATATTAATATTATTAAATATTAAACAACTTAAATAATTATAATTCTAAATTATAATAATGATAATGATGGGTATAAAAACAATGAAATTATAAAATTATTACTATTATTTCTATTATCATTATTACTCCTGCCATTATTATTTATTAATGTTACCACTTAATATTAACAGCCATATTATGATTTATCATTAATTTAGCACTAAGGCTATTATAATACTAATAATAATACTAATATTTATAATATAATAAATAATATTAATATTTACTCTTACTATTATTACTTCTACCATTATAATTTAGAAATATTGATATTTATTATTAATATTAATACTAATATCCATATTAGAATTTATTATTAATTTAATACAAATAAAAATACTAATATTAATGATGATATAAGTGCTAATGTTGATAATATTAATATTATTATTTATCACTATTATGATTACTATTACTATTTTTACTCCTACAATTATTATTGATAAATATTGTTATTTATAAACAATATTTTATAATATTGATAACATCCATTTTACAGTTTATTATCAATATAATGCTAATACACTAATACCAATATTGACTTGAATATTAATACTAATGTGTAGAGTATTAATATTTATATTGATGTCTATTATGGTTAATATATGTTATTATTATTTAATATATTATTAATATAATACTAATAGTAATATTAACACTATGTGCTATTAATATTGTTACTAATAGTATAGCAATACCACTATTAATATCACTATTAATATTAATATCACTATTAATATTAATATGGCTATTACTATTGCTATTAACATTAATAAACTTATCATCACATTAATTACACCAACTCTAGCTCACTCCTATTAATTCCCCCAATTCATTAATTAATGAATCTCCCATCCCTCTGTCCCTGCTGCCCCTCTGCCCTCCCTCATCTCCCTGGAAAATTCTGGGAATTCCCGAAATTCTGGCAATTCCAGGTTCCCTACCCGGGATCTCCTCGTTCTGGGGCTTTGGTTTCTTTCGCAATTTGGGTTTCTTCTGATTGGTCCTTGCCAGGAGGTGCCGGAGGTGCCGCGAGACTGGGGAAAAGCACCGGGAATTCCCGCGGGGAACGGACATCGGGAGCGGGACAACAACGGGAATTAACACGGAATTGAAATGGCATTGAAATGGAAAAAAGAAGAATTAAAATTAAAATTAAAATTAAATTTAAATAAAAATTAAATTAAATTAAAAGAAAATCAAAATTCAATTGAAAATAGAAAAAAATTAAATTCAATTTAAAATTTAGTTAACATGAATATTAAAAATTAAAACGAAAATGAAATTAACTTGAAAAGAAATGTAAATTGAAACAGAAAAAAATTTTAAATTTAAATTCAAATTACAGTTTAAAATAGAAAAAAGAAATGAAATTTGATGTTGAAATCTAAAAAAGTTAAATTGAAATTGAAATAGAAATGGAAATTAAATTTAATTAAACTAACATTAAATGGAAATAAAAATTTAAAAAACAAATTAAATTTAAATTTTAAAAAGTATTAAAATTAAAATAAATTGAAATTGAAATTTGAGATGAAATGGAAATTTTGATAGTGAAATAAGAATTGAAATTAAATTAAAATTGAAAAAATGAAATTGGAATAAAAATTGAAATGGGAATTTAAAAAAATTAAAATGAAATTAAACGAAAATTTAAAAATTGCAATTAAAATTGAAATTGGAAATGAAATGGGAATTTAAATTAGAATAAAAGTTTAATTGAAATTGAAATTTTAAAGTTGAAATGAAATTAAAATTGAAATTAAAATTTGAAATAGAAATTGAAATTTAATGAAAATTCATCATAAAATGAAAACGAAGTGAAATGGAAGTAAAATTTGAAATCCCATTAAAATAAAAACTGAAACAAAAGTTGAAATTAAAATAAAATTGCAATAAAATCAAATTTTAAAAAGGCAAATAAAATTAAAAGAAAAAATTAAATGAAATTAATTTAAATTAACAATTGAAGTTTAAATTTAAATTAATGAAAAACTGAAAGGAAATTAAAGGAAAATTGAAATAAAAATGAAAAAATTAAAATGGAAATGAAAGTGGAAATGAGAATAAAACATTGAATTTAATTTGAATTAAATGACACAGTGAAATGAAGTGAAAATGGAAATGAAAATAAAGAATTGAAGTGAAAATTAAAATTAAAAATTAAATTTCAATAAAAATGCAAAATTAAAATATAATAGAAACATAAGAATAATAAATCCATTTAAAAATAAATTAAAATAATTTAAAGTAAAACAAAATAAAAATAAGTCAGCAAAGATTAAAAATCAAAATAAGTAAACAAAGATAAAAAAAAGAATAGTTTAAAAATTTAATGGAATACAAATAAAAATGAAAATAATAATAAAATAATTATTAAAACAATATTTAAAGAAAATAAAGATGAAAATTAATATTTAAGAAAAAATAAAGATAAAAATTAAAAATACAGTGGAAATCAATAAAAAATTAAGACAATTGAATATAAACAAGATCAAAATTAAATTAAAAATAGAAAAAAAAGTAAAAATGAAATTAAAAATTAATAAAGAAAATAAAATTAAAATAAAAATTGTATTTAAAACTGAAATTGAAAGGAATAAAATAAAAATAAAAGGGGAACAAAAACCTAATTGAAACGACAATGAAAATGCAAATTTAACCAAATGAGATGGAATCGAAAATGCAAATTAAAACAAAGCGACAACAAAACCAATCAACACAAAGACAACGAAATTCCTGGAAAAAACACGGAAAACTCCAAACGAGGGTGGAATTCGGGAATTCCCAGGGCAGGGCTCTGGTTGGCTGGGGAGGAATTGGGGGCGGAGCTTCCCGAATGTGGCGGGAAATGAGTTTGACACCTCTGGTGGCACCAACCCAACCCATTGTGACATTCCCAGGAATTCCCATCAGGAACCTTCCGGGGTCGTCTCCAACCTTCTGTGGCCACCTGAGGTGGGATCATCTTCTGGTGACCCCCAGGAGTTGAAGGACACCTCGGAACCCCAGGAGAAATTTGGGATCTAAAATTCCCAAATCTTCTTGGATTCCCAATCCCACCTCAAACACGTCCCACCAGGAGTTGACGTCAACTCCTGGGGACGTCCAGATGAGGAAGGATTTGGGACAACCAATCCCAAGGCTGGAAAGGATCTCCTAAAATTCCCAAATTTCTGTCTCCGTCTCCAGCCGTGACCAAAAACCTTGGGAGATGGAAATCTTCTGGGTTCCATCCCAAAACTGGGGCTTTTTTTGGATCCAAAGCTACTGGAGAGGAAACATCTGGAGGTGGGAATGATGGAAACCATGGAATCATGGAAGTTTGGATCCAAAGCTACTGGAGAGGAAACATCTGGAGGTGGGAATGATGGAAACCAGGGAATCATGGAAGTTTGGATCCAAAGCTACTGGAGAGGAAACATCTGGAGGTGGGAATGATGGAAACCAGGGAATCATGGAAGTTTGGATCCAAAACTACTGGAGAGGAAACATCTGGAGGTGGGAATGATGGAAACTGTGGAATCAGGGAATGGTTTGATTTGGAAGAGACCTCTTAAGGTTGGTTGGAAGGAACTTCAGGGGATATCAGAAATTCCAGGAGCGGAGGTGACACTAAACCCACAAAGGTGTCAAAGATCATTTCCTCTTGCATCTCCCACTGGATTTCCAGGAAGAAGGCTGGGGAAGGCTCCAGAGCACTGAGTGCACCTCCAGGAGATGTTTTGGATGAGTTCCTCATCCACCTTTCCATGAGGAGACTCAGCCAAGAGGAAAGGAACCAAATCAATGGTTGGGACATGGAATCATGGAATGGTTTGGGTTGGAAGGGACCCCAAAGCCCATCCAAGGACACCTTCCACTGTCCCAGCTCACTCCAATCCCCATCCAGCCTGGCCTGCAACACTTCCAGGGATCGAGGATAGCCACACAAGCCACCAGGCCGCGGTTCCTGACTTACCTTTGGTGTCATTCACCGGATCCATATGCCGGTAAATGTATCCTTCAAGGTAGGAATGGAATTTAGGAGTGGGTGGGAAAAAGGCCAAACAAATGGCCATGAGCTCCCAGCCACGGGCCAGGCTCTCGTAACGGAAGTTCTCGGTGGTCTGCCGGCACAGCTGGATGTAGAGCTCGTCTCGCAGCCCCTGCATGCTCCAACCTTTGGTGGCGATCTCCAAGGCCACGTTGAGCTGGTCCGTCTTGGCCCGCCGGTCACCCATGTACATCTGGATGAGCTTGAAGATCTCGCACGCCTCCTTCTTGACATTGCGGTCATTGGTCATGATCATGGGTTTCTTGATGGATTCGCTGCTCCAGGCCAGCATGTTGGCGATGGAGACCTTCCTTCGGAAGAGCCCTTGGGTGTGCTTGTTGAAGTGCTTGGAGGCCCAGTTCTCAATGTCCGTCTCTGAGGAGGGCTTGCGCAGGTTGAAGGTGGGGAAGACGCAGCTGGCGCTCGGCATCATGTTCCGCGTCTGCCGGCTGCTCTCGAACTGCGCGCAGGCGCCGAGGTCCTCGGACTGGGGGACAACAGGTGGGACAGGTCAGCAGTGCTGGTGGGGTGGGAGTGCTGATGGAACGATGATCGATCAATCGATCGTTCGAGCAGCAGATCAAAAAAAGACCAACCAATAATCCAATGAACCAAGCAAGCAATCAGCAGATTAATCAATGAACCAACCAATCAATGAGTTAACCAAAAAATAGATCAATTAGTAAACTGATCAATGAAACAACCAGTAAATCAATCAGTCAATCAACCAACAGATCGATCAATGAACCAACCAACCAATGAATCAACCAACAAACTGATCAATTAAAAAAACAGTAAACCCATCAGTCAACCAAGGGATCAATCAATGAACGAACCAACTGATCAATCAACAAACTGACCAATGAAACAACCAGCCAGTAAACCAGTCAACCAATGAACAAATGGATCAATCAACCAAGCAATCAACCAACAAATCAAACACCAAACTGATCAATGAAACAACCATAAACCATTCAACCAACAATGGATCAATCAGTCATGCAACCAACCAATAAATCAACCAACAAACCAGTCAATCAATCAATCAAGCAAGCAAGCAATCAATCAATCAACCAACAGATAAAAAAACTTACTAACCAACCAATAAACCAATGAACCAACCAACCAACTGATCAATCAAACAACTAGCCAGCAAGCCAATCAACCAATCAACCAACAAATGGCTCAATCAACCAAGCAAGCAGCCAACAAAATAGTCAATCAATCAATAAACCAATAAACCAGCAAAGAAACCAGCAGATCAAAAAACTGACTGACCAACCAACCAGCTGATCAATCCACAAACCAATCAGCCAACCACCCAATGAAACAATCAACCAAGCAACTAAACAACAAACTGATCAATCAACCAAGCGATGAACCAACCAATCAATCAACCAACATCATCCAACCAATAGATCAGCCAACAAACCAATCAACCAACCAACCAATTATCCAACCAATAAATCAGCCAACAAGGTGATCAATCAACCAACTCATCAGTGGAGAAACCAACAGACAAACCAACCAACCTACCAATGAATCGTTCCAACAAACCAATCAACTAATCAATCAACCAAGCAATGAACCGACTGATCCGTCAATGAACCAACCAATCAACCAATCAATCAACCAACAAATCTATCAATCAGTCCATTAATAAATCAATTGATCACCCAACCAACCGTTGCAGCATTCAGAGGTCTTCCCATAAATCTCATCCTCTCCAAGGAGCTTCTCCTCAATCCCATCAAGGCCAAGTGGAGCTGACTCAGTGCCAGCAGCCAAAGTGGGTGGCACCAATTGGCATCAGGAGGGAGGACAAGTGACAGGCTGGACTGTCTTCACACTTGCTCAGTGGAGTCATGGACAGAAGTTGGTGGCAATGTGGGGGAAGCAAAGGGTGAGTGGCTTTGGGTTCCACCCATCCTTTGGGGACACTGGGGACACACCCACCTTTAACAGCCTCCCAGGAAACCCCCTCTACCCAAAATCACCTTCCAGGGTGGTTCTCCAGTGGCCACAGGAGGAGGTTGGTAGCTCCTCCAAGCCATGAGTGACGTGGATGGTCCTTCTGAACATCCTGAGGGACAGGAGATGCTCAGGATTTAACTATGACCTCTGCAGAGCATCCATCTGGGAAGGACACAGAGGACCCCTGTGGACCAGTGTCTTCCTCCTACTGGAACCAGCACAGCTTGTGGATGTCACCCCAGGAGGTGGAGGGACACCCCAACACCTGGTGACCAGCATGGAGGAGGCCAACAAGGGACAATTGGGATGGACAATTCCGTTGTCCTGCAGCCAGCCAAGGTGGCTTCATCATCTCTTCTGCAACATCCAGGCCAGCACTGCCTGGGTTTGGGGACCCTGGGGATGTGACCCATGGCAGGGAAGGACATGCCACATCATCCACAGGTGACACCGCTGTCCTCCCCACCTGGTGTGGAGTTGCCATGTTGGTGGCCCTGAGCAGAGTCCATGGGCAAGGTGACTCCAGTGGTGCCATAGACTTGGTGTTGGGCTTTAGATGAGGAACAGAAGAAAAACAGAAGGTGGAAAAACCTAGGAGGTGGAAAATCCAGGCAGGGACAAGGAAGCCACCCAAAGAGCCACGAGAGCTGCTGGCAGGTGATTGAGCTTTTGCTTCTTCAAACAAGTCAAGTTTCTTGTCTCTTCAACAACTTGTCCTGTTCCAATGTTGAGATCTTGCCATCAACATTGCTCCACTCCCATCTTGACCGCAGTGATGATGAGATGCTAAAAGGTCTCTCACTTGGCAGTCATTGGGGATGTGGCTCTTCCAAAATCTGGTCTGTGAGCTGGACCAGAGCCACCAAGAACACCCAGGGAGAAGGAAAGGACCACATTGGTTAGGGACATCAACCTTTTCCAGCCAAGCAGAGCGTGGTCAGGCCAGGGAGTGACACCGGAAGCGAAATGTGATGGATCCTCTGCTGCCAGAGCCAGTAGGAAATTAACTACAGCCTTAATTAGCTCTAATTAGCACCTAAATGAACTTGGGGGATGCCCTGGCCTACAAGAAGGGGATAAACCATCGGGTCTTAACTGCAAATGGCCGTGACCTCCTGCCTGTCCCATGGGGTGACTGTGGTGTCACCTGCAGAATTAGGGAATCCTCAAGGGAGAAGGTCCTGGAGCCACGTAGATGGGGCTTGGATGCACTTCAGTTGGGACACTCCACTGGTGACAATCACAGCCGTGACCATGGAAGAGTTTGGATTGGAAGGGACCTTCAAGTTCATCCCATTCCAATGGCCAGGGACACCTCCCACTATCCCAGGTTGCTCCAAACCCCATCCAACCTGGCCTTGGACACTTCCAGGGATGGGGCAGCCACAGCTTCTCTGGGAAACCAGCGTAGTGTCCCACCACCTTGGTGTCCCTGAGGTTGAGGACAACAAATGGGGCCACCAGGACAGAAACCTCTGAGGAGTGGAGGATTCCCACCACATCCCAAGCTCCGTGAAGGCAGTGTAAGATCACTAATGGTGGCAGCTTTTCCTCCTGGCATGAAGATCTGGAGCTCTCCAGTTTTGGGTTTGGACCTCCTCCAGCAGCACTGAGTCCTTGGGGATAATTGTGCTTCAGGAATCTTCTGCTGCCTTTGGATGCAATGCTCCACTGATTTCATTACACATTTCCTTACACATTTCATTACACACATACACATGTGGACAGAATAGGAATTTTCCTGATGATTTGCTGTTCCCAGCTCCATATCCAGGGTCTCCCTCCTGCTGACACCAAATTCCATCTTCCAGACAGTTTTCCAGGGGGGATTTATCCCCACATGTGGCATCATCACCTGTTTTTTGGAAGCCCTGACAGCCTTTCCCTGACTTTCCCTGGAGGGGAAGGGACTGATGGAGGACATCCAGAAGCTGATGGAGGATATCCAAAAACCAGGGAAACAGCTGATGGGCTGGAATCTGGGCACGTGGGGTGTACCAGCTTCAGCAATTCCAGGTCAGAGCCTCAGAGTTTCCTCTGGAATGGGAGTTTGGAGCTGGAGGAATCTCTGGACAGGGAACAGGCAGCCTACAACCCAGAGAAACAAATCCTGGAAAACTGGTGTCTCACTTATCCCAAGCTTTTGAGGAACCGCCTTGCTAAGGACCAACATCTTTGAGGGATCACCTTGGCAAAGACCAACACGTTTGAGGGACCACCTTGGCAAGGACCAACTTTGAGGGACCACCTTGGCAAGGGCCAACACCTTTGAGGGATCACCTTGGCAAAGACCAGCTTCCCTGAGGGATCATCCAGGGATGGGCACTCGGGAATCTCCTGGGAGCTGGGAGGATCCAGGATCCCACCAAGACAGAAGAAGCCATGGCACAGAGCTGAGGCCACCATGGCACAGAGCTGCCCATGCTCAATCCTGGTGTGGGATCACCCCAGTGACCATCCCACTGGATCTACACTGGAGGAGAAGCAGTTTCAACCAGGATTGGCCACGTAGTGAAGACCCCCAAAACCAAGAACATTTCAAAGGGCGTTACCTGAGATGGATGCAGGTAGGGCTCGGGGGAGGCCAGGTTGGTCTGGACGGAGACGCTCTTCTCCAGCAGGATCTGGGGGAAGCCCAGCTTCTCGAAGGTGTTCCTCTTCCAGTGCTTGTTCTCCTGCTGCGCCAACGCCTCGTCCTCGCTGAAGGCTCGCACCACCGGGCCCGGCATGGGCAGCGGGAGGGCTCCGTCACTCTCGTAGCCCGAACCGTCCTTTTGGGAATCCCAGCTACTCCGTTGCTTCATGTGGTAGTGGGCCTGCTGCGCTTCCCACGCCAGGCGCGCCTGCGCCAGGAACGGCTCCGGGAAGCCCCGCGCCGCCTCTGCCTCAGCCGCCTTGCTCTCCGTCCGGTTCATTGGTGACCTGTTGGGTCCCGGTGTGGCTCGTTCCTCACCCAGCTCACCCAACACCTCCCGCTCCCCCGAGCCGTCTGTGGAGGAGGCGTTGGCGTCGTGGTTCACCGAAGGCTTCCGGCTTTTCCTCTTCCTGGTGGAGGGCGAGTAACCAGTGGAGGACAGGGTGTCCTGCTGGCTGGACCACGACATGGAGTCCTCACCCTGGGCCACCTGGGCCCCCGTGGGGCCGGGGCAGAAGTCAGGTCCCTCCATGCTGCTGTAGTCGCCCGATTTGATCTCCAGGCGTTGGTCCCGCACCAGGCAGGGGCTGTGCTGCAGCGAGTAGGAGCCGCCGATGGGGTTGGGGGAATATTTGTGCCTCAAGCCTGTCTTCATCTTGGGGCTGGAGCCCGACTGCTCCACATAGACCAACTGCCGGACGTATTCCTTGCCGGCTGGGCTGTATTCCAGGCTCATGAAGCGGTCAGGACACTTCTGCTTAGTGAGCACCAACTGCTGGTAGGGTGAGTTGGAGCCTTGCTTGGGTGACTGAAGGAAAGGGTGAGGCTTCCGGATGGGCGATTTCTGGGGCGACCCGGCCTTGTAGCTCCCGCTGGCTTCGTACTGCATGTCCACGGGCGGCTCATCGTAGATGGGAGCCTGGTATTCCATGGGGGGCTCCTCGTAGAGTGGGGGCTCGTAGGCGTAGCGGGGCGACGAGGGCTGGGATTCGCTG
This sequence comes from Sturnus vulgaris, assembly GCF_052056855.1. NCBI lineage: Eukaryota > Metazoa > Chordata > Aves > Passeriformes > Sturnidae > Sturnus > Sturnus vulgaris. The sequence continues at coordinate 155,738,374 of NC_142243.1, read as the reverse complement.
GAATGTTTGCGGTGCTGGGCTTGGAGCGGCGAGCAGAAGGAATCTCCCCGGCCCAGTAGCGGCGAGCAGCTGCCCACATGCTCGGCCCTCTTCAGGAAGGGTGACTGCTTCCTCTCCGGGAAGAAGACGGAGTTGTCGGCGTCCGAGGAGAAGGTTTGGAGGTTGGGCGACTGTTGGCCACCCGAGGGCCGGCGGGAGCGGGAGCCCGGTTGGTTTTCTGGGGTGTAGCCATTGCCTTGGTGGAGGAGGAAGCTGGGCTCCCGATCCGTCACCTTGATCAGCATCCGCTCCTTGGTGCCGGCGTTCCATCGGAGGGATGAGGTCCTGCAAGGAGAAACATCGGGGGGGGGTGGGTCAGAATTCCACCAGAATTTGGGATCGCTGGTCCCAAACCTCCCGAACCACCACAGAGCCTGGAGGACGGATATTCCCAAGCACCCGAGAGATGGAGATGGGAGGGATCGGATGGGATTGGATATTGGACAAGGCATGGAGGGACAGGACATGGGGAATGGTTTCCCACTGCCAGAGGGCAGGGTTGGATGGAATAATAGAAAGGAATTCTTCCCTGTGAGGGTGGTGAGCCCTGGATTGGAATTCCCAGAGCAGCTGTGGCTGCCCCATCCCTGGAAATGTCCAAGGTCAGGTTAGACAAGGCTTGGAGCAATCCAGGATAGTGGAAGGTGTCCCTGCCCATGAGGTTGGATATTGGGAAGAAATTCTCCCATCAGGAATTCTTTCCTGGCACAGTGGATTTTCATCTCCTCTCTCCCTGTTCCAAGTCCTTGGCACACTCAGGAGGAAGAGCAAAGATGGATTTATGGAGCTGCCTGGTTCACAGGAGGGATCCGAGCTGGAATTTGCTGTTCCCTACCCACAGGGAAGCACATCCTGTCACCAATCCCACGCTGGAACAGAAGATGCCGGAGGCACCGTCTGCTCTCCCAGTTCATCCCTCTCCAATTCTCATTTATTCCCAGCCATTTGTCCCTTCTGTCCCCCAGGAAAAGGTGAGTTCAATCGCTGCCACAAACAATTCCCTGCAGGAGGCACCAGTCTCTCCTTGTTTGTCCTCACTCTAAGGGATTTGGGAACAATTTATTCCTTCCTTTTCCACCTTTGGAAGCACTTTTGAGGCTCCTGGGGTACTTGAGCCTCCTGCCAACTTCTTGCTGTCGAAAACCTGGATGAGTTTGGGTTCCTCCACCTTGGTTTGATGGATCTCAACCCCTTATGGAGCCTTTCCAGACCCTCAAAATTCCGTCCATGACCACAAAATCATGCATTCATGGAATGGTTTGGGTTGGAAGGGGCCTTAAAACTCATCCAGTTCCATCCCCTGCCACGGGCTGGGACACCTTCCACTATCCCAAGTTGCTCCAAGCCCTGTCCAACCTTGCTCTGCTCCTGAAAAATCTGCTTTTCCTGCTCAAACCACGCACAAAAATCTTGGATGTCTCCATGTTTCTTCTATGCTAGAGGTCTTTAATCCTCATGAATAACCTGATTTTTATACACAGATCCCAAAAATTGTGAGGAAAGAAAATGGAAGATCCACAGAGGATTCCCAGGGGAACTGGACTGGAATTCCCAGGGAATCTGTAGCTGCCCCATTCCTGGAAGTGTCCAAGGACAGGCCTTGGAGCAACCTGAGATAGTGGAAGGCATCCCTGCCCATGGAAAAGGGTTGGAATGCTATGGTCTGGAATTTCCCTGTAGAAATCCATGTTTCCACATTTTCCCCACCCCCACCCAAACCCAAATCCCTCCTAAATCCAGGTGTTTTTACTCAAACCAGGTGAAATTCTACTGCGTAATTCCCAGCTTTGCAGCTGGCATTAATATTCCAGCCCACGGCATCTGGCAGCAGCAGATCCGAATAAAAATCCCCAACGGAGCAGCGGCGCTTCCGTCAAATCACCTCGTTCTGGCCAATCCCAAATATTAAATAAGGGGAAGCAATATTCCTGAAAGCTCCATGGATTATGGGTGAGCTCCCCCCCCCCGCCCCCCAAAAAAAGACACGAAATAAATGGAATTTTCTGCCGGCAAAAGGAATCCCAAAAAGGCAGGTTTTGTCCTTAATTTGCTGCCCACGAGCGGCATGGCCACTCCAAGAAATTCAAGGGATCTGGCACGGGGCATCCGGCAGAAATTCCAAGTATTCCTGTTATTTCTGGCTTGGCACTGGGTTCTCCCTGCTGTTTTCTCTGCTTGGGGAACATTTTTCCAACTCTGTACATTTCCATGACAAAACCACTTCCCGAATCCCTGCGAATCTCCTATCCAAGGAATCGATTTTTTGGGAAATTTATGTGATTCCCACATAATTCCCATCTCGTTTAGGATAGGATTTTTCCATGTCCTCTTAAATCTCCTTCCCTCCTTGACTTTCTTCCAACCTTTCCGAAGTCAACGATGCAGGGGAGAGGAGAAACCTGGATCCCTCATCCAGGAATTCCTTTGCTCCCTCATTTACATATCATTATTCATTCTGACCATTCACAGCTCAAAATACCTTAAAATCCCATAAAAACAACCATATTTATGGATTTTTTACATTCCTGATGCTTTTAATGGAGCAGAGGGGCACCTCCACTCCATCAAGGTGGGACTGAGGGAATAAATCACAGCCAGGTTTAAGCAGAATTATTTTTAGATAATGGTTTATTATTTTAAACCCAAAATTATTTGGATTTTGATGGAATGAGGCAGCGATGTGAGGTTTAAAAGCAAGAATATTTCCAAGATCAACCCAAACCACACGTTTTCCCAAGATTTCTTCCCCTGTCCTGGTGTTGCTTAGACTTTGCAGGTGAAGATTAAAATTTAGAGCCAGGATTAAGTGGATTTTCCCCTCCATGGGAAAAGGGGAAGAAACCCTGATTTGAATAATTCAAATATTGTTTTCTGATGGAATGCAGCAGGATTCTCTGGGAAAAGCAAAGTATCCCTGGGTACCCCCCACCATCCCAAATTCCCAAATTCCCACCGCGTCCTCGCGCTTCCTCACCTTCCTCCCCCGGCTGCGGGATTTGGGAGCATCTTCTCCCTCCGCCTTCCACCTGAACTTAAAATTCCTTTTTCCAGGGCTAAACTGGGATGGGAATTGAGGGAAGCAGCCCGGCCCCCCTTCCCTCCCAGCTGGGCACCGCCTGCTCTGAGTGCATCCCACTGGGAAGTCTGGGGTCAGGGATGAGCCGGCGGCGGAAAAACCCTCCCTGTGCCTGGCACGGTGCCCGGCGCTGCTCTGGCAGCAGGAAAAATCTCCATGAAAAAATCAGGGAAAGGTGAGCAGCAGAGCCTGAAGATGTCCAGGCTTCCACCTGAAGCCTCTCGTGATCCATCCGAAATTTTCCACCTGGGAAAAGGTTCCTCAGGACAGGAATCTGGCCTCTATAATCATGGAAAAACCTTGTATTTTATGCTGGTTTGCAATTAAATCAAGCAATATGATGAAATCCTAAAATACTCCATCTTTAAGGTTCCACTGCTCTGCACCTGCAAGTAGTGCTGTTCCCAAAATTTTACGTGGAATTCTTTGGAATTCCATATGTAAGAATATCCCAGGGCTTGAACTGGAATTCTAAATTCTATGTTTTGAAATTTTGAATTTTAAATTCCTGCTCAAGCCCTCGTTTCTCAGTTTTTGTGGGGTCTGGGGTTCTCACAACCCCACCACGGCCTTTCCAATCCTTCTTCCACACTTCCAATCCCTTTTCCCATCTTCAGGAGCCCAGAAGTGTCATTTCCTCCTTGGAATTAATTTTTTTAGGAAGCCTTTTGATTGGTTGAAGCTGATTCCTAGAAAAACTCGAATGAGCGAGGTGAAATTCATGTAATTTTGGCAATAAAATGGATATTTGGGAAGAATAGCCAGGATGGAGTTTTCCCAGGATGATTTGATAGATACAACACAATCCATGGGATATCCAGGAAGGGGAAAATCCAGTTTGGTCTTTCTGGGGGAATTTTGGAGGGATGGGAACGTTGAAGCCCAAATCTTGGTTTGATGGATGTCCATGACCTCCTGAAACTACTCCGCATACAATTCCGTTCTCCAGCTAAAATATTCCCAAAGAATTATACCAAAATACCATAAAAAAAAAAAAATTTCATATTATTTTTCCAAAACTCTCAGGGATTGTCCGATCCCTGTCTCTGGATGGTGCTATGGGATCACTTTTAACTCCAAGCCCTCAACATCAAGTCCCTTCCATGAAACATCTGCGATGTTCTGCTGCTCTGGTGGCATGGGCGCTAATTAACATCCATGGAAGTTGATCAAGACCAGAGGGTCTTGATCCTTGCCATCCCATTCCCTTGCCATCCCATTCCTTCTTTTCTTCAGGGCAAGCAGGGCTGGGAGGATGAATTTTTGAACCCATCGCTTGGTCGGATCGTCAGGTTGGGATGTTGGGGGCCACAAATCTGCAACCAAAGCATTTTATGGGATGTAGATGACGAAGAAACACCAAAACGAACTCGGATGACCACTCCTGATGAGTCCCTCGGCTGAAGGTCAAGTTGACCTTGCTGAAGGTCAACTCAGGGTGGACCTTCCCACACCACCCACCTTGTCCTATTGATGGAGAGCACCTATAATAGCTGAGGGGTCTCCAGTGAGCTCCTATGGGATCAATCCCATCCAGAACCCACCAGGAGGAAGCACAAGACCGACACAACCAAGCCGGGCATGGAGGACACAGGCACCAAATTCTCGGGAGCCAATTAAATGAAATTAATCCCAATTAAAGCAATCCCCCCAAAAATAGTCTCTTTCCCGAAATCCAAATGTCACCGGAAAACAAGAGATCTTTCCAGATTGGAGAGGGAGGAGGGAATGCTGGGAAAGGAGCACAGAAGAGTCTTTATTGTTATGAGGAAGTACAAAGAGACCAGAAGTGACATTTCCCGAAATAGCCGATCAATAGGGAATCTGCTCCCGCTGGCTCTGGGAGCGCCACAAAGAGTTCCAAAAATGGTGATTTTTTTTTTTTTTTAGCTCTTGCCTATTCCGAGTGGGTTTTGCATTCCCCTGTGCCAAAGCTTTTCCGCCTCATGGAGTCTCCAGCCTGAATTGTTCATGCCTGATGGGAAACAGGGAATGGCTTCCCACTTCCGGAGGGCAGGGTTAAGTGGGATTTTGAGAAAGAATTCTTCTCTGTGAGAGGCTGGAATGGAATTCCCAGAAAAGCTGTGGCTGCTCCATCCTGGAGGTGTCTGGATGGAGCTGGATGGGGCTTGGCCCAGGAGGTCCCACCACTGTGATACCCCCAAGAGCAACCATCAACCCTCATCCTTTTTTTTTCCCAAAAGATGGGATTTTCATCTCGTGGCTCCTCACTGGTGTCAATTCTGCTCCTCTTCCTCACTTCCAAGGGAACCAAGGACTGACCTCTAAAAATCAGGAATTTATGAACTCAGAACATTTATGAACTCAAAATCCGGCGTGGTGATTCCTCACCTCCTTCCTGGGCTTTTCCAAAGCTCCTACAAAGCTCTTCCTGAATTTTGGGCCTGGGTTTACACAACTCTGCCAAATTACAGCCATTCCCTGAATCCATGTGGCACTAGGACAAGGATGGAGATGGGCTGAACGTGGCCAGGGCAGGATTTGAAGATTCCCATGGCTGGAGATGAATCCCCTATGAGAGCCAAGAGGTGAAAGCAGCTGGAAAATTACAAATTTTTGACAAATTACAGCTGTCCCCCAAAACAGAGGTGACCCTACCTCCTAAATCCTGGCAGACACCAACTCGCCTCTGAAACCACCTCAGATGCCTCCATGTGAGGTTCTGTGGAGCTCTGAAAGGCAGTGCCGGGATTTTTGAAAGCCAATCCCAATCATCTCACTTCCCCAATTTCTTTGTTATGAAGCAATTCCTGTTGACCACAAAAAGATCGGACACCTCTTCAAACACTCCTGGATGTGGAGTTCCGGGAGAAATTGAGGAAGACCAAGCCAAAGATTTCATGCAGGTGAAGCAGCTGCCATCCTGCTCTCCTGGAATACCCACGGAAGAACTGGGATTCTCCCTGCTCATGGATTGGACATCCCAACTCTCTACAAAGAGCTGGAACACAACAGGGCACCTTCTCCCACTCCAAAGCCTGGAATTGAGGGATTTGCCACAACTTTGGAGAACTTGGGTGCCATCTCTGCTGTCGGGAGGAGAAAGGGAGAAGAACGTCCTTGATGTTGAAGATTTTTGGTCCAAAATCCAGCTTGAGCAGCCTTGGACCTTCCATCCATTGACTGGCCAACGCAACCATGGGATGAAGACAGAAATCTGGAATTTCTCCCACAAACAAGCGGATTTCCCAATGGGAAGATTGATTTTGGATTAGGAAAGAGTTCAACTCCCTCAATGGAATGAGGACATGAAGCAGCTCTGGGGACCAAAAATCCAGAGAGAAAGAAGAGAGAAATGGTTAAGGGCAGGGATCCTGAATGATGGGATTTGGGATTCCGGGGCTTCCTGACAAAAGCCTTCCGGGCAGACAGAGCACGATGTCATCCTCTTAATGACACCCACTAATCTTCATTATACTGGAAAAATCTCCCATAGTAATTGTTGGCCGGGAACTCCGAGGAAGCGGAAAAATTCTTTCCCTGCTCCCAAGGATGTTTCTGCAGCTCCTGGGGCAATCCAGGGAGCTGAACCCCAGAGCTGCACCTGCCGGTGGCGACGATTCCATGGATGAGGATTCCCCAGCTGAATCCCACAGGATTTCTCAGTCAAGGTCCAGCTTCTCTCCGCAAGCCACCTTGATCCCACACTTTGTCCCAGCATCTGGGAGGTCTCCAGCTTCTCCTTTCCCAGCCAGAGGGGATGGAGGAAGGCAAGAACCATGACCTGTCATCACCACACTTCCCCATCCATCCAAGAACCGTGGAGGAGTTGTGGGGCTCAATCCTGTATCCCTCCGCCATTTTCCAGAGGAAAACCTCTAGAATTAATGCCAGACTCAATGGGAAGAGGGTTGGAAAGACCTGGGAAGGCTGTTGTCATGCAGACTTGATTTTCCAGCTGAGCCTGGAACCTCCAGGATCGTTTGACGAACGGGGGTTTGGAAATGGATGAATCTGAGGGAGCTCCAGTGGGAAGCATTTGAGGGATCATCCCACTGCATGATGGATCTTTGAAGCTCTGGTTGGGTTCCATCCTGCTCCAAGTTTGTCATCTCCATGCTGGCATGAACCCGTGGGGACAACGAAAGATCCCCTAACCCCTTGACAACCTTTCCAAACGTCCTGGAGCACCAACCTTCCCATCCCTGGAACTGTCCAAGGCCAGCTTAAACAGGGCTTTGAGTGACTTGGGATAGTGGAAGGTGTCCCTGCCCTTGGAATGGTTTGGGTGGGACTGGATGATCTTTGAGGTCCCACCCAAGCCATTCCATGATTCCATGATTCCATGATTAATTTTCCCCCTCACAATTAATCCCCTTAACAGGAATTCATCACAAGCTCAGATTCCAGCTCGTGGCACTCACGGGGTTAAACCAAAATCCCACCCGGAGACTCGTTCTTCCAGAAGGATGTCCACTCACAGCTAATTAAGCAAAGCTGCTAATTAGCTCCTTGGCTGGCGGCAGGCTGGGGGAAGGGTGGCCAGGGCTGCTCCATGGGTTTTTATGGGATTGGGAAGACAGAGGCGTCTCCTGCGGCACAGCTGATGCCAACAGCTCACGAGCGCAGTGACACTGAAGGTTTTAATTGCCACCAGCCCGGATGGATGTTGTCCCCGTCACTGCTCCGTGTCCCCATCACTGACAAATCCCACCGGATTCTGGCTCGGCTCCCGCTTCCCAAAATTGAAACACCAATCCCTATTTCCCAACCAAACAGCTCCACGCTTCCCAAATCTCACTCCTTCCCACTCTTCCTCGGAATTGCATTTGCCGAGCTCGTGGGTGGGAGATCAGGTTGTCCATGGATTCATGGAGAGTGTTCGGCTGGCAAGGATAAAAACCTGATCCCATCGCCCTGCTGGTTTTCCCTCCTGGAAAGCTCAGAATTCTTTCCCCCCCTCCTCCTTAAGTGGCAATTAATTCCGATGCTTCCCAGGAGGTCACTTGGCAGCAGGGAATGCTGGGGAAAGGGGGGATGGAATGTGGCCAGCGCCGCCAGGGAGATTTTCCACCCGCACGTGTCTTGGATCAGGATGGAGATCAGCTTGGAACAGCTGGAAAATGTGCCAGGAAAAGGGATGAGGAGCATCCTGCTCTTCCCACTCTCCATTTCCAACATGGAAAGCAAAGGAAGAGCTGGAGGTGAAAAAAATCCAAGAATTTGGGGTTTATCAAAACCCAGAGCAACCAGGCAGGGAGTCACTCCATTAATCCCCAAAATCCGATCTCATTCTTGTCTTGAAGTTTTAGGGTTTGACAAGGACCTGGTGGGGTCCAATAGGGACTTTTGGGTTCAGTGAGGACTTGGGGGATTCAAGAAAGAATTGGAGTGGTCTAACAAGGCCTTGGGGGGTGTTCAAGAAGGATTTTTGGGATTCAGTGAGGATTTTGGGGTTCAGTGAGGATTTTTGGAGCTCAAGAAGGATTTTTAACAGTTCAGTGAGGATTTGGGCTCCAAGATGGACTTGGTGGGTTTCAAGAAGGACTTTTGGGGTTCAATGAGGACTTCTGGGGTTCCTTGAGGACTTCTGGGAGTTCCACAAGGACCACACATGAAGGGAAGGGATGAGGAGAAGGATTGGAAAAGCGGGAATAAAACATCAGTGACGTTCACTGCCCCACCCATCCCAACCCTGATGCCGGAGGGAAATTCTGGCTACCTGTAGTGCAGGAGCTGTCCCTCGGTGCTGTAATCCCGATAAATGTCATATTCCTTCTCGAACACTCCGGAAGGTGACGAACTGGAAAACAGGAATGGACCAGGAGTTACCATCAGTGTCTCCTCTAGGATTAATGGAGATGAATCCCATCAGGATGGACTCCACCTGTCCTGGATCTGCTTGAGCTTGGAGTAATGGATTTTTTTATTTTGAGTTGTTGGCCAGATGATGACCAGGCCACCCATGGCCGTGGTCTCCAGGTTCATGTCCAACCCTTCAAATTTTCCCTTAAAACATCTGAGCAAATCCCAAACATCTCCCAGATTCATCCTGCCCTTTCCGAGTGCTGTTCCTGCTCTTCAACAACCTTGGATGGTCAGAGCCAATACGGGAAGAGGAAAATCCCCCCAAACCCCTTTTTGCTACGTTTTTATCTAAATCTGAGCCTGCAGAGCTCTTGTTCCCTGAAGATGGAGAAGGTCGTACTACCAACCTACTCCAAGAGGCACCACACTTGCAAAAACACAGGAAAAAAAGCATCTGGAAGCAGGGGATGGAATTTCCAAGCTGATTTTTGGAGTTGGTGGGGCTCAGTGAAGACTTAGGAATTCGAACTTGGAGTCCAAAAAGGATTTTTTGGGATTCAAGAAGGACTTAAAACCTCTCCTGTAGGATTGAACCCACACTTGATCCATATTTTTGGCTCCACACTTTTCCAATGGCCGTGAATTCATGCCAAGACTCTCCAGAACTTCCCAAAAACTGGGTATTGATCATTGTCTTTCCAATATTATCCATCCCTGCTGCCAATGAGCACAGGAAAAGGTTTATTTTTGCCTTAAGAGCCCTTCCTGGTGGGAATGTGCTCGAAATTTAGTCCCATTTTGAAAACACAGAGGCAAATAATCAGAAAATATCTGGAGAAACACTTTTATGCCAAAAAAAACCCAAAAACAACCCACCCCTAAAATCCACCCACATTTCCTTGTTAAGACTCTCAAGTTAATAATAGCTGGATCCGATGTTGGTTATGAGAGGAAAAAAAGAGGGAAAAGAAACAAATCTTCCTAATAGGATAAAGCTCCAAAATTTGAGTGGTGGAGCAAGGATGCAATAAAATCAAGCTTTTGTCAAAGCTAATTTTAATGGGATTTAGCCCTGGAATTATGGCTGTGTGGAATTGCTTAATCCATTTTTCCTCACCAGCGTGTGAATGGATTTTCTCCTCCTCCTCCAGGATTCCTGAGAGAAAGGCACCGCCTCTGATTCTGGTGCTGTACCCAAATCCATAGTGAAATTCAGATGGATCCCCAAATCCATGGTGGAATTCAGATGGATCCCCGAATCCATGGTGGAATCCAGATGGATCCCATCCCTGCAAGTGTCCAGGGCCAGGCTAGAGCAACCTGGGATAGGGGAAGGTGTCCCTGCCCAGCAACTGGATGGGCTTTAAGGTCCCTTCCAACCCAAACCATTCCATGATTCCAGGATTCCAGGGGAGTTCAGGAGTTGTTCAAGGTCCTTCCCTATGGATCTGCTTCCCAGCATTCCGCCCCCCATCCCTGGGGAAAGTCTGGTGCAAATGTCTGCTTTTCAGTCTAAAAATTCCACCAGAACCCGACCATGGCCAAAATGGACACTGGAATTCCCCACATGGGATGGACCAACAGATCCTCCCACTGCCATTAGCAAGGTCCACACCCCTCCAAGGAGAGAATTCCCACTCCTCCAGATCCCAGGTTTCTGTTCCAAGTGCCAGGCTCAATCTTGACGTCCTCTTCCATCCTTAATTTTGTCCGAGCCCAAGGATGGGTGGCTTTTTTCTTGGAGCTTTTCTGAGTTGTTGCTTCCAAGATCTTCCCAATCCATCTTGGTTCCCATCCATCTTTTGTCCCGCTGTTCCATTTCCCATCAGAGCTAATTATCCCTGTCCAAATGAACTCCACGCCTCCTCCGATCCATCTCCGATGAGGGTTCTGTGCAGACGGAGCTGATGGATGAGCAAATCCATCCCAAAGATTCTGACTGCTGGGAGCCTGGGCAGGGAATATCCACAGGGAGATTGGTTGCACATTCCCAGGGATGGCTGCACTTGCTTTTCCGGGATGAGCTGAATTCGTGGGAATCATTAAAAACCACCAACTGAGATTCCAGCGTTAATGAGCAGCCCCTGGAACTGGCCGGAGAGCCCGGGGCAGGATTCCCTGTTAATTCCTGGTTAATATTTAAACAGCACTGCTGGATTCTGGCTATCCTGACTTCCTGCAGGCATGGATGCGATGGAGCGTGGTCCCTACCCTTGGCCAGCTGTTTTTCCAAGGTTTTTAAGCCAAATCCTTATGAATTTTGCTTGACTAACAGATTTGTTTTATTAAAGGAGGAATTTAATGAAGAGGGTGGTGAAACACAAGAGAAATCTCTGGCTGCTCCATCCCTGGAATATTCCAAGCTGGGTTGGATGGGGCCTGGAGTAACCTGGGATAGTGGAAGGTGGCCCTGTCCATGGAATGGGGGTAGAATTGGATGGTTTGGAGGTCCCTTCCAACCCACACCATTCCATGTTTCAGGTTTTTCTTGCAATCACCACCTTAAACCCAGTTTGTGTCCTCGAGCCAGACATTCCCACCCAACTTGGCCTTGGCCCAACCTGGAACAACCAGGATAATCTGAAAAGCTCAACTCAAATGAATTCCCAAAGTGAGCATCCACAAACACGGGGCTACAGGCACTGGATTGCATCCCAGAAATCCTGACAGATAAAATTCCTGATAGCAGGAAGCAAAACCAGTTCCAATCCAAAACCCAACTGGTTTGGAAACCTGGCTTTAGTCTGGGAAAAGTGTTCTGAGGTCTCCCAAAATCCTTCTCCATGCAAAGCCAGCCCTGCTCCCTCATTTTCTCCTCACACACCCTGTGCTGACCATCCTGGTGATTCCCCCCTGGATTCTCCCAGATTTTTCAGGTTTTGGATCACCCAAAATGACCCAAGCTTGCCCAGTTGTGGTCAAACAAGTCTTTAATCTTCCCTGGACCTTCTGAGGTGTTCCCAACTTCCCTTCCTCACCAGCCCCTGGGATAACACTTCCCAGCATTCCCAGATCAGTGGGTGGCCACTGGTTTGTCCATCCTGTGGCCACACCCAGTCTTGCCGAGCTCCAGGAAGTTCTTCCCAACCTGTCCTCAATCCATAGGATGCCTCAGAGCTCCAGCTTGTCTGGTGGCTCCGCAGATGGATTGGGAGAGGCGTCGGGATGGACTTGGGAGGAGCTAAACTTTGGGAATTAACCTTCAACCACCCTCTGAGCAGGACAATCCAGTTTTTATCCAGCAAATCACGTCCCTGTCTGGATGAGAGATACATCCAAAGCCTTTCTGGGACACTTTGAAGGTGATTTTCCATGAATATAGTTGATATTCCACTAATAAGTGTGATTTTTCTAATGAAAAAGGTGATTTTCCAATAATTAGGGTGATTTTCTGTCAATAAGGATGATTTTCCATGAATAAAGGTGGTTTTCTACTAATAAAGGTAATTTTCCAATAACAAAGGTGATTTTCCATTAATAAGTGTGATTTTCCAATAATTAAGGGGATTTTCCGCTAATGAAAATTATTTTCTATTAATGTGATTTTCCAATAATTAAGGTGAATTTCCATTAAGTGTGATTTTTCCAATGAAAAGGGTGATTTTCCACTCATAGAGGTGATTTTCCAATTATTAAGGTGATTTTCCACTAATGAGGATGATTTTCCACTAATGAAGATGATTTTCTGTTAATAAGTGTGATTTTCCAATAATTAAGGTGAATTTCCATTAAGTGTGATTTTTCCAATGAAAAGGGTGATTTTCCACTCATAGAGGTGATTTTCCAATTATTAAGGTGATTTTCCACTAATGAAGATGATTTTCCAATGAAAAAGGTGGTTTTCTTCTAATAAAGGTGATTTTCCATTAACCAAGATGCTTCTATATCAATAAAGTTGACTTTTCCTCAGCAATTTTCCCTAATCCACAGCTTACAAAGCCTCCAGCACGGACACAAATTTATCCTTGGCACCTTTATCCCGAGAACCTCTGGCAGAACAACAAAACCTAACGGATTTTCTATAAAAAAATCAATAAATCCAGCTGGTTCCCCCCTCACCTGGAACAGGAAGTGGCACCATTCCCCACGCTTTTGGAAAATCAGGGAAAGTGAGTGGCCTGAAATAGCTCAGCTCCATGGCAAAAGCCAGGAATAGAAACGAAATCCCGGCTCCAAATCCTCGGCTTTAATCGCTGCCCTTTCATACTCTTAATTACAGCCCCCACTTCCAATAAAACTTCAAAGATGGTTTTCTTTGGAATTATGCAACCGGAATTTTGCGGCCGACGCAAGCACTCGGAGGAATTAGGCAAATATCCCCCTAATCCGGAGCCTTGTTTTGCAACGGGAAACAGGGAATTCAAGGAAAGGATATTAAAAAATTTTAGCCCCTCCGATTTTTGGAGCAGGAAATACCGGATATGAGCTTTTTTTTTTTCCTGGGAAATATTCGAGGATGGAATGAGGAAGGGAAGTTCGGTCTTGTTCGTGTTATGCCGGGAATGTGTTTTCCACTGTTTATCCCCAAATATTTCCTCAGAAGGTTTCACCCCCCCAGGAGCTTCACGATCTCAATAAACTCAAGGATCATGGCGAGGAATTGAATTAAGGAAGGAGGCTGGAAAATGGGCCCAAGGAATTTGGAAGACTTTTCTGACCTTAACAATTCCAGGGAAAACTCACCCAGATGGGTGGGATGAGACCCAGCACTGTTGGAGCACCCCCAGTGCTGGAAAAGGGGAAAGGAAGCCAAAGGAATTTTGGAGCAGGACAATCTCCCCTAGGGGGGGAAATCAAATCTTTGGATAAATTCGGGAATGCTGGGAGATCCTATCAAAAAATTCCATCACACTCTGGCAGTGCCCCATCCCTGGAAGTGTCCCAGGCCAAGTTTGGAGCAACCCAAACCATTAGACTGGACTTCAAGACCATGGAATTCCCACCCCTTTGCCACGGACAGGGACATCCAGAGCTGGATTTTTGCCAGGAAATAGGTGGGAATAAGCCAAAACCAGGGATAAAACACCACAAAAAGTAATTGAAAAGCTGAATTTGGGATCCTTCCCAACATACTGCCTCATAGTTTGGGAAATTGAGGATCTCGTGAAAGCAGGGGAAGAGTCGGCTGAATTTCCAGGTGATCCATAAATTAAAAAAAACAATAAAAAATTCAGCTGTGATGGATCCATTTCCTTGTCATGGATTCCAGAAGGGTGGGAAGAGGAGACAATTCCATGTCCTGAGCACACAAATCCTTGGATTGTGCAAGGTGTGCCCAACAGAGGTGAAAATGGCAAAAAGCAAAGAAAACAAACACTGAAATGTAATTCCCAGAAAAACTGTGGCTACCCCATCCCTGGAAATGTCCAAGGCTAGACTGGATGGAGCTTGGAGCAACTTGGGATAGGGGAAATTCTCCTAGGGAGATGGAACTGGAAAAAGCAGGGATTTGTTACCACAGGCAGCAAATAAAAGGGAGGGGGAAAAAAAGTAAATCTGAATTGCAAGAATACCAAGAATTCCCTCCAACATTCCCTTCCAGAGCTGGATTCAGGGACTGGGGGCAGGAAGAGCCCGTGGGGTTTTCCCAGCCACTGGAGCCAGGGGGACGTTGATGCTCAGACCTTTGGTAGGGGAGCAAAAACCATCAAATAGTGGAAATTTTATGGGAAAACTTCATCAAATGCTCAAACCCATGGTTTGTGTTGGAAGGGAAAATCCCTATCCCAGGTTGCTCCAACCTGGCCTTGGACAATTCCAAGGATGGGGCAGACACAGATTCTGTGGGAATTCTATCGCAGCACCTCAGGCAGGAATTCTTTCCCAAATCCCATCTTTCATTGTCCTCTGACAGTGGGAGGCCATTCCCTGTGTCCTGTCCCTCCATCCCTTGTCCCAAGTCCCTCTCCAGCTCTCCTGGAACCCCTTTAAGCACTGGAAGGGGCTCTGAGGTTTTCCTGGATCCTTCCCTTCTCCAGGTGAACATTCCCAAGTGCCTCCTGGCTCCTCACACCAGGAGCTGTCATCCACCTGGGAAAATCCAACATTTGAGTGAAGAAAGGCCCGGAATTCCAAACCTTAAGCTCCTGCTGGAGGCAGGACATTGGAAAGGAAGCCCTTGAGGATCCTTTCTGTGCCATGGTCCTTCCACGTGGTTTTTCCGGAGCAACTCCAGCTCCTCGGTTTCTCTTCCTTCTCGTCTTGGAGGAAGGCTGGAAATCCCTGCAGGGGCCTGGAAAACCCTCGGGCAGCAGATGCTGTGGAGATTTATGTCATTGATCCACCTGTTTTCCCAACCCTGGCACGGCAGGTTCCTCCCAGAGCCGCCCAAGAAAGGAAATAAATTCCAAGGAAAAATCGTGGGATGCTCGCATTGGGTATTTTAGAGCTTTGAGGCATCTTTTACTCCACAAACCTGCTTTTTTTTTGGGATCTTTTGGAGTTAAGAAACAGCTGCTGCCTGTAAGGGGGAAGGTTGTTTTTGATCCCAGAGAGCTCTGGTAGGCGCATTCCAGGGACTGGATTTTGAGAGAATTCCCCTTGGATATTCCAGCTCAGCCACACTTAATCCAGGAAGGTGTAAATGCTGCATTTTATCTCCGGTATCCCGGCGCCTTTGGAACCAGGACGTTCGAAAAAAAAGTGGAAATCCTGAAGAATAACTTGGGCACAATTTCCCAGCAGATGGGATTTGGGTGAAGACCCCTCAAATTCCAAGATTCCTGAGTTTTGGTCCAAGGAAAATGCTCCCGATGGTCAAAAATCCACTTCCTTGTCCTTCAAGCTTCCACTTGGAATTCCTCCTTGGAGAAGCAGCCGCAGAGCCGAGTTTTCCATAGAAAAGGCTTCTTTTTTCCCTGCCTGACACCTTCTCCAAGGATTTCAAGGCAATAACCTCAGACATTTCCTGACAGCATGGAAAATCCCAGTGACCTGACACGAAATCCAGCTAACGGCTCCTGCTCCGAGATTTCACGGTTGTCAAGTCACACTCTGGAGAAAAACCACTATTTTAACACAAGCATGGAAAACTCCAGGGAAATGCTGGAAAATCCTGCTGGGAATGCTCTGCTGACCACCAGGACAAAGCTGCTGTTGAGATCCCAGCTTTGATTCCCGAGCTGGTTCCAGCTGCTAATTAGAACAAATCCCACCTCACCATGGAAGTGTGAGGTGATTCCGGTGTCAAATTCCCTGTGGATTCCAAGGGCTGGTGCATCCCTCACCCACACGGGTGGGATGGAACATCCCCCCCATGGATGTGAGGAATGGATTGGGAGCAGCCTCCAACATCTCCAGCCAAATCTGGAGATGCTCCAGTTCCTAAATCCTAAATTTTAAGGGAAGCTCTGGGTGTGAATTCCAATAAAAATTTTCCTAGTTCTTTTCCCTTTTCCAAACAGATGAGCTGACCCTATTCAGAAATCTTTAAATAAGATTGCATGGGATAAAACCTGGACTGGGGGGTTCCACCAGGAAACCTCTGGGAACTCCTTCCCAGCTGCAGATCTGGGAAAACACCCATGGAATGGTTTGAGTTGCAAGGGACCTTCAAACGATCATGGAATTCCACAGCAACACCTTCCATTATCCCAAGTCGCTTCAAACGTGGCCTTGGACACTTCCAGAGATAGGGAAAAGGAGGGAATGGGGTTTCTTCCAGCCAGGATATGAAGATCAAGAGTGGGATGCAGCCACGGTTTGGCTGAGCCAACAGGACTCATCCCTGTCACCTCCAGGGATGCAGGTGGAAAATCCACTCAGCAGGAATTTCTGCTCCCTCTAGTGGCATCCAATTTTTTCTTAATTTTTATTGTATTTTTAAAGCTCCAAGACCAGAGACCCGCTCAATCCCAATCCCTGGAAAGGCCAAGACCTGGAATTCCTGGAGATTCAAGGTCACACAACCTCCCATCAGCCAAACTCAGCCCAGGGCTGAATTCTTTTTCTCTTGCAGGAGATTTCCAGGGATTCAACCTCTTTATTTGAGAGTCTGGCTCTCCTCCCATCTGATCCAGCAGATTTGCATCCCATAATGGGAATGGGGAATGTGTGGGTGGAGGACACCAAGGATCAGTGATCTGGAGTGTCTGTGCTGGGTCTGATGTGGGAATCGGATCTGATGTGGGAATCCCACCAGGTGGGGTGCTGATCCCAGCTTGGGAATGATCCTTTCCCCAGGAAATTCCTGATCTCACCTCAGGACTGATCCTTTCCCCAGAGGAGCTGCTGATCCCAGCCTGGGAATGATCCTTTCCCCAGGAAATTCCTGATCTCATCTCAGGAATGATCCTTTCCCCAGGGGAGCTGCTGATCCCACACCTGTTCTTGCAGCAAATCCCAGGGAATTTAAAATCCATCCCCTGATCCTTGTGAACCTCTCCTCTCTCTCTTTGGGAATGGGATCCTGCTCCATCAACATCTCCTGGGCTGTTTTCCCACCAGGAAAGGGGGAATTCTGCCCCTCTGACCTGCTCAGGTGAGGCCCCACCTGGAATTCTGCATCCAGTTCCAGGATCCATTATCATGAGGATGTGGAGATGTTGGAGCAATTTCAGAGAATTCCAAGGGCTGGAGCCCCTCTGCTCTGAAGCCAAACTGGGAGAGCTGAGAATGTCCAGCCTGGAGAAGGGAAGGATCCAAGGAGACCTCAGAGCCCCTTCCAGTGCCTCAAGGGGCTCCAGGAGAGCTGGAGAGGGACTGGGGACAAGGGATGGAGGGATGAAACACAGGGAATGGCTTCCCACTGCTAGAGGGCAGGGAGACATGGGATATTGGGAAGGAATTCTTCCCTGGGAGGGTGGTGAGGTGTTGGAATAGAATTCCCAGAGAATCTGTGGCTGCCCCATCCCTGGCAGTGTCCAAGGCCAGGTTGGATGGGGCTTGGAGCACCCAGGGATAGTGGAAGGGGTCCCTTCCCATGGAAAAAGCTGAACTTCCATGATCCTTCAGGCCTTTTCCAACACAAACTATTCCATGATTCTAATTCCATGACCCTGGGATTCCACATCTACCTGCAGTGAATGACTCCAGATCCATCTCCCTCCCCAAAACCCCCATTCCCAGGCTCAGACATTCCATCAGAGCCTTTTCCAGGACCTTGGGAGGGTGGAATCTCACCCAAGGTGTGGAGCCGAGGCCGCCTCTGATGTCCCACATGAAAGCACTCACTGAGCTGGGAATTCCTGTTCCTATCCTGCCACAGTTTCTGGGAGCAGGAGTTGGGAACAGGAATTCCACCCCTGCTTGGTCTCCTCAACCTGGTCAGGTCTTTAATGTGGTCAAAGGCATCAATTAACAGAAGACAAATGCATTAATTAATGACCTGCCTCAGGTCACCCAGAAAAGCTGTGGCTGCTCCATCCCTGGAATTGTCCCAGGTCAGGTTGGATTGGTGTCCCTGCCCACGGCAGGAGGTGGAACAAGATGGATTTCAAGGCTCCTTTCCAACCCAAACCGTTCCAAGATTCCGTGATTTGCGAATTTTAATCCATAAAAGATGAAACGACAACGGAGGAGTGACACAAACATCTCTGAATGTTGTCCTTGGGAATTGAGCACTGAGTCCCTTCTCCTTCCTGAGGGAAATTATCCCTGCCAGGAGCTCCTCAGACCTGTGGGACAAGCCGTGGCTGTGGCGTGAATCATCCCAGCTCCTTGGGAAGATCTTATCCAGGGAAATAATTTAAAACCACGCTGGGCTCTAAACCCAATTTCTAAACCCGAATTTCCAATCTTAAAGACGAATTTCAGAGGATGAGAAATTATTCCTTTAGGGAACCTTTCCACAGGGAACTTCTAAAATGTCCCTAAGATGGAGAAAACAGCTTTTCCCAATGTTTTCCCCTCTTTCTCCTTGTTTTACGGAGGATCCAACTCGGTGAAGACCCACCAAGGGTCGAACTGGAGGAACCATCCCCAAAATCTCTTTGCCTAGGACCTGCAGGTTGCTCTTGGAGAGCACCAGGACTGGGAATTCCTGATTTTTTCCTCCCACCCATCACACCTTTACCTTTCTGTTTCCTCCTTCACCACAGAATACTGGCTGGGCTGGCGGCTCGACCGCTGCTCCTGCACCTTCTCGTTGCCCTCCAGCTCCTGCTCCAAGGACGAGCTGGTGCTTCCCTCCCTGCTGACATTGCTGCTCCTGCCAGGGCTGTTTTCCGTGGAAGCCCGCGGCGACTCCGTGTTCTGCTTCAACGTCTGCAGCTTGGCCAGCGGGATGATGTCGCAGTTCTGGGGACGGTGCCACACCGTCCTCTGCGTGGTGGCATTGTAGTAGTAGAAGCGGGAGGTGTTGGGGTCGAAGAGCTCCCACCACTGGTTCTCATTGGTGCGTTTGATCCTCACCCCGGCGGGGGGGTCCCACACGCACTCCCCCGTGATGAGGTTGGCGTACATGCGCTCCCGGGTCCGAGGCTCGATGATTTCCACCCATTCCAGCCTGGGAAAGGACAAGGAGAGAAGGGAAAAATCAACCAAGCCATCTCTGAAGGTCGCCCAAGCCACCCGGCAATTCTGTGATTTGACATGAGTGCAGGATGGAGAAGAGTGACTTCTCAACTCTTCCTTCCACCCCCATTGAGCCTCCCGTGCCCAAGACTTGATGATTTCCACCCATTCCAGCCTGGAAAAGAACAAGGAGAAAGGGGAAAGTTCAACCAAGATCCTCCCCAACCCCAACCATCCAATGGTTCGGTGACTCAGCAAGAAGAGCAATTTGACAACTTTTCCTTCCATCCCCACCCATAAAGTCTCCCAGGTCCAAGGCTCGATGATTCCCACCCATTCCAGCCTGGAAAAGAACAAGCAGAGAGGGGAAATTCATCCAAGATCTCTTCCAACCCCAACAACCCAATGGTTCCCTGATCGCAGCGAGCGCGGGATGAAGAGAGACTTCACAACCCTTTCTTCCACCCCCATCAAATGCCACAGAATTATTTACACAAAACAGAGTTTTCCAAAGGGTCTCTAACCAATCCCTGATTTTCAGCTCCCAGGGAAACTCAGCAAGTCTGTGAAACACACGCCTGGGTTGGAGCACCCCAATGTCCACCCGAGATCGCAGCATCCATCCCGAAATCTTGAAGGTTCAGACTCAGGGATCAAAGCACGATCCATAAGGGAATGGGAAGGATAGAGCAACTGGAATCACCAACCTGGCCATGAACTTCTGAACAACCACCCTGCAGCCTGGATTTGCCACCCAGACCACCAAACTCGGCAGCATTTCCAACAAAACTCCAGAATGATGGACTCAACCGCCCCCGGTCAAGCTGGAGCCGCGCAACTCCCTGGCACTCCGAAGATCCCAAAGCTCCTTCCCTCTGTCCTGATTTCGACACCAGGAAAAGGTGTTGGCTCCGTGGGTTCCACCTCCTGCACCATCCCAAAACCACCGGCCCCAAAACACCTGGGCTGGGTGACAACCACGGGCGGCACCGACACCGAAACCTGATGGTGGTGGGGATGGAGATGGTGAGGGCTGAACAGGCCCAGACGTGTCCTGGCCTCCATGGGGAGGAATGGGATGGAATCATGGGATGGGATGGGATGGGATGGGATGGGATGGGATGGGATGGGATGGGATGGGATGGGATGGGATGGAATAGTTTCCTGGGCAGTGCCACCTTCCCCCATCTCAGGGTGCTCCAAGCTCCATCCAACCTGGCCTTGGACAATTCCAGGGATGGGGCAGCCACAGATTCCCTGGGAATTCCATCCCAGCCCCTCACCACCCTCACAGCCAGAAATTCCTTCCCAGTATCCCACCTATCCCTGCCCTCTGGCAGCAGAAAGCCATTCCCTGTGTCCTGTCCCTCCAACCGTTGTCCCCAGTCCCTCTCCAGCTCTCCTGCAGCTCTTTAGGCACTGGAAGGGGCTCTGAGGTTTCCCTGGATCCTTCCCTTCTCCAGGCTGGACATTCCCAGCTCTCCCAGCCTGGCTCCAGCCCCCAGAGCATCTCCATGGCCTCCTCTGGACCTGCTCCAGCAGCTCCAGGTCTTTCTGCCTTTGGATCCCAGTGCTGGATGCAGAATTTCAGGTGGGATCTCACCTGAGCAGGGCAGAGGGGCAGAATTCCCCCTTTCCTGCTGCCCACGCTATGGGATGAGCCCAAGACAGGGAATTTCCAGGACTAGAGCACACAGATGATTCCTGTGGAGCTTTTCATGCATCAGCACCCCCAAATTCCTTCTCCCCAGGACTGTCCTCCATCCTTTCCCCTATCTGTGTTTTTCTGGAATTGCCCTGACCCCCCGCCCTCACTCAGAAACACAACAAAAGGGATTTTGGGGATCATCTGGCAGCGAATGGGAGCTTAGAAATTCCAAAGAGGATTAAAAGAAGTCCTAATCCTAAGAAACAGAGAATTCCACTGGTTTTTCTGATTACCCCAAACACTGCACTTGTCACCTCTGGATAATCCAGAGGGTACCTGAGACATTCTGGGATCCATGTCATTATTCAAATTCCTCTTTTGCGTGGGTTTATGTAAAAAAAATGGAAGGAATATAATGAAATTATTTGGTATTTATCCTCATCTGCATTTCTAAGGCTTTTAAGGAATGTCTAGAAATAGATGAATAGGAATAAAAAGCTAAGTGAGGCTTATCAAGGAAGGTGCCACTTAAACCTGACACATCTGGGGAGTCAGTCAGTGATGGATCGCTTGGATCACATCCCGATGTGTTTTCCTGGGAATGAACACCTGAAGGCTCTTCAGAAACATCCAATCTGAAAGAAAAAAAGTCCCTGGAGAGGGGGCCCAGATGCCTGTCCCCAGCTCATTTTCCAGTGGGATTTAAACCTCTGGATGGAGAAAAGGGTGGGATTTTCATGGTATGGCTTCCCAGCTTGGATCAAACCCTTCCCAAAAGGATGGAAATTTGTCCAACTCCTCTTGGAAGAGAGGAAAAGCCATAATTAAGCTTTGCCCTGAAGAACAAGAGACCAAAAGCAGTCAGAAAGGAATCGCTCCTAAATCATAGCTCATCTCATTCCGCAAAACTCAGATCCCATCTGGCACGGAACTGCAACTGGAAGCCACTTCCAGTTTTGGAGAACTGGGATTGGCCAAAGAACTGGCCAAGGTGACCAACAGTGCCTGGTTTGTCCCAGCCCAGGGAAGGTTTTGGATTCCCACGATATTGAGGAGCTGGGGCGTGGCCAGGGAAGGGAACAGGATGGTCTTGAAGCTCCCTTCTGACATAAACCATTCCATGTTTTTATGAAGAGCAATTAAAATTCCCGATTCCAGGCAAGGTTTTGGAGACCTCAGAAGCTGCTCCACAGCACTTGGGGGGGGCTCTGCTCTCCAAATTTCCCACTCCCAGGTGATCCCTTTGGATTCACAAATCAAAATATCCAAAAGATCCCAGAACCCAATATATCCAAAAACCCAAGTCCCCCCATCAGTGCAAAATTCTCAGGAAAGGACAATTCCCATCTTATTTCCCATCTTATTTCCCATCTTATTTCCCTGCTTAAAATTAATTAAAACCCTTCCAGAACTTCATAAAAAATTTAAATTAATCATGGAATTATTAAATGGGTTAGGGTGAAAGGAGCTTTTAAAATTCATCCATTCCAACCTCTGCCTGTTATTTTATTTATTATTAATTAATTAATTAAAATTCATTATTAAATCCTTTATTTTATTCACTATCCCCATTATTTTATTTATTATCCACTTCATTAATATTCCTTTAAATATCATACCCATTGTTTTATTTATTACTGAATTTTTGGGAATATTTGACTTAAAAATGGGAAAAAAATCCTTGATACCAGACCTTGGAAAATCCAGAACTGAATCCCTGAGTGTCAGCAATAAACCAGGGAATATCAAAGTCTTCAGGAGCATTTTTCTGCACCAGTAATTCCATTTTTAAGGAATCATTCACCTGAAAGGTAAAATCTTTCTTGGCTTTTCCTGATGGATGCAGCAGGAAAACAAAACAGGGCAGGCACCCAAAGGTGCAGATTCTTCTGGAGCTGCTGGAAAAGCTTGGAGTGGGATGGAGTTAAGGAAAAATATCCCATCTTTTCCCGCAGAGGAGGAGTCACCTGCTCAGGACACAGCTGGGGAGCTGTTAAACGGGAAAAAAAATAATGGAATGAGGACTGGGAGAGGGGTGGATCCTCAGCCACTCCGTGGAGGATGGCAAAAACGGCTCCACTGGTTTTGCTGTTTGCTCTGAAAAATCCAAGCCGTGGAATCACTGTGGCCCCATCCCTCGCTGTGAGATTTTGGGAAATTGAGTGGGCAAACTGTGAGGAAATCCATGGAAAATGAGCATTTCCATTAGCTGGTCCTGCCAGAGAATCAGGAGATGGAATCCAAGAGGGAATCTGATGTTCCCCAGCATTGGATCAAGCACCATCCAAAGGCTCCAAAATAGCGACGCTCTACGAAATCCAAAATCCCATCCCTGCCACAAATGCCCTGATTCCACAGTCCCCGAGATTTGGGGGAAGGTTGAGCCCCACAAATCATGGAATGGTTTGGGTTGGAAGGGACCTTCAAGACCATCTCACTCAAGGCCATTCCATGGGCAGGGACACCTTCCACCATCCCAGGGTGCTCCAACCTGGCCTTGGACAATTCCAGGAATGGGGCAGCCACAGATTGTCTGGAAATTCCATCCCCGGGCCTCAGCACCCTCACAGCCAGAAATTCCTTCCCAATATCCCACCTAAACTTCTGCTTTTCCACTGGGAGGGTATTCTTTGTGTCCTCTCCCTCCATCCCTTGTCCTTGGCTCTCCTGGAGCCCCTTTAGGCATTGGAAGGGGGTCTGAGGTGTCCCTGGACCCTTCCCTTCTCCAGGTTGGACATTCCCAGCTCTCCCAGCCTGGCTCCAGCCCTCGGAGCATCTCCATGGCCCCTTCTGAATCTGCTCCAGCATCTCCACACCTCCTGATGTTGGATCCTGGAGTTGGAAGAAGATTCCAGGTGGGGCCTCACCTGAGAAGGGCAGAGGGGCAGAATTCTCTCCTTTCCTGCTGCCCACTGGGAATTTCTGGGATGTGGCCACACATAGCCAGGTCAAATCCCATCTTTTATCAATCCCTGAGGACAGGAGGGAATGCCCAGAAAAATCAGAGTTCCGGTAGCTCCTGGCCCTGATCCGTAACAACACAAACACCAGGAGCTGAGCGGTTTGGAAGAATCCAGAAAAGAACCTTGCAATTCTGCATTCCATGGGAAAAAAACTATTCCAGGACAGTGGGAGAAATCCGAGCCCTCTGCTCCATCCTGAATCCACAGCAATTCCAGCGTCGGAAAAAGGGCTGACAAGGCACGGCACGGACTCTAAAGCCACCTCAGGGTAAAAAAACAACTCCTCCATCAAAGTGAATCCATCGCTGATCGGCCCCGACCGCTGCTCATTCCTATCCAATTAAATAAAAAGAGGGAAAAGCCCAGCTCTGGGAGGCAGGAGCTGTCGGATCCGGGTGTTCACGTGGCACTGCTTTGACTCCCTGGGCAATGTCGGGAGAAAGTTCAAGGGCAGCGGTGAAGAGATGTCAGCAGGAACATTGTGGGATGGTTGGGAATCATGGAATGGTTTGGGAGGGGCCTAAAGATCATGGAATTCCATGAGCAGGGACACCTTCCCACTATCCCAGGTTTCTCCAAGACCCATCCAACCTGGCCCTGGACAATTCCAGGCATTCAGAGGCAGCCATAGCTTCTCTGGGAATTCCATTCCAGCGCCTCACCTCCCTCATCAAACACATTTTCCTTTTATCTCTTTGGAAACTTCCTTTGTTTTAGTATAAATCAGTAAATCTTGTGTCTAATCCGGGCCGGTATCGACTCTCTCATTGGGAAGAATTCCTTCCCAAATTCCAATCTAAACCTCTCCGTTAATTTGGAATTTTTAATTCCAAACCCCTCCCACTCATCCCTGTTCCTCTGATAACCTGAAGCCTCAACTCTGGGGAAAGCTGATCCTGCTTCAACTTAATTTCTCTCTTTTTGGATGGTTCAGGAATTTAAAACAACTCCTCCAACTTCCTCCCCTCAGAGGTCTTCTCTTGGAGCTGCTCCTTTCCAACCAAAATCCCAAAAATTGATGTGGAAATCTGATTCCATTTCTCTCTGATCCCAAAAAACCACTTGTTCAGCCATTTTTCCCCTCAGCGATCAATACATTCCAAATCATTTTAGGTGTGGAATGCTGGGAAATTTAAGCTGGTCCTAAGCCAGGTTGGCTCACAGAGTTAACCCCATTGCCAGGGGTGACACCGAGGTGACACCGAGGGAGGGGTCAAGTCCCAAGTGGCTCTGAGGCCAAATTAACCTCAGTGACACAAAGTCCAGCTCCTTAAAATCCAGCTTAAATCCAGGTTGAGGAGGGGATTGGAGCGACCTGGTCCAGTGGAAGGTTGGGCTTGGTGACCTTCAAAAGTCCTTCCCAACCCATTTGATGTGTCCATGATCTTACAAGACTTTAATGACATTATTATCAGGAAAATTCCCAAAAACCCATTATCCCACAATTGTGGCCAGTTCCTCTGAAACATCAACACAAGGAGTTTTTCTGGTCGGGAAAAGAGTCTCCAAAGGCTGATCCAACAGAAAAAATCCTCCTCTGGATGTCGATGATGATGAAGAGTTTTGTCCCTGCCTTGCTCAGCAGTTTCCTGGCTGGTGACTCCCGGGAACAGGAGTCAGATTGATCCCTGGGCAATGAAATAAATCCATAAAGGACTGGGCAGAAATCTGGGAGCTGATCCAGCTCCTGTGAGAGCTGAGATGGGAAAAAAATCCAGGGCTGGGAATGCAGAGATGGGAGAAATTCCAAGGATGGGGATGTCAAGGTGCTTTAAAAAGGACAGGGAATCATTAATTAATGGAAAATAGTCTTAATTAGAGCTGCCCCATCCCCTTGGGGCGGTCACAGCTTCCCTGGGAGTTCCATTTTAGGGTCTCACCACCCTCAGGGGAAGAATTCCTTCCTGATGGGAGAAGCCTGGGAATGATGATTCCCAATTTAACACCATTGAACCGTCGCGTTTCAGGGAACCATGGAATGGTTTGGATGGGAAGGGACCTTAAAGCTCACCTGGATGCAGGTGGTGACACCTTCCCCCATCCCAGGCTGCTTCAACATGGACTTGGACACTTCCAGGGATGGGGCAGCAACAGCTTTTCTGGGAATTCCATTCCAGGGAAGAATTCCTTCCCAATATCCAAATGGATCTCTCAGTTTTTAGGCTCAAATTCCCAATTTGATGAGAGCAGGTCCTTCCTCTTTCCACCACCATTCCAAGGATGTTGAGGGTCCCTTTTCCTGCTCCATGGGGAGGTTTGAAGGCATCTCAAGACCTTTTGTTCCACCCTGCACCATCCCAACCATTCCCTTCACCGTTGACCATGACAATTGGAAAACCATCAGATATTTAATTGTCCCAAAGGAATTTAACAGCAAAAAAGGAGTGGTAGCACCCTGAGGATCATTTATTTATCCACAGGCCACCAGAGACCCAAATCTGGGACATTCCTGCTCATCCAGCTGCTCTGGAAGAGGCAGAATGTGGGGATAACATGGCCCGACAGATCCGAGCTCAATACCCTCCTTTGATTTTGCCAGAGATACAACCCTGGGATTTGCAACTTGGGAATGATTTGCACCCCAAATGACACCCCCGGAGTAATTCCTGGCCCTGGTTAAACCGGGATAACGTGTCCTGGGATATGCCACGGCTTGGAATGTGCTCTGGGAAAGCTCCCGGCACACTCCTGGCTGGCCAAGCTCTTCCTCAGCACTTTTGGGAGCCAAACCACGGAGGAGGAATTTTTTTTGCATAGGGATGAAGCTCCCAGATTTCTCTGCCAGCTTGGAATTGCAGATCCTGCCAGCTTCTTCCTGAAGGAATAAATACCTGGGTAATTTTAAATACTGATATTCCGATGGATCTGGGAATTGCAGAATTTGCCAGCTTTGGTGCTCAAGCGACTGAGGGTAGCTACAAATGGAATTCATGGAATTATATCTTCCCTGAGTCTGGGCAAACTGTGAGGAAATCCATGGAAAATGAGCATTTCCATTAGCTGATTCCACAGGGGAATCAGGAGATGGAATCCAAGAGGGAATCTGATGTTCACCAATGTTGGTTCAAGCACCATCCAAAGGCTCCAAAATAGCAACGTTCTACGAAATCCAAAATCCCATCCCTGCCACAGATGCCCTGATTCCATTGGGAATCAAAGTCCTTGAGATTTGGGATGAGATTGAGCACCAGAATTATAGAATGGTTTGGGCTGGAAGGGACCTTCGAGACCATCTCACACAATGCCATTCCATGGATGGGAACACTTCCACCATCCCAAGTTCCTCCAATCCTTTTCCAACTTGCCCTTGGACACTTCCAGAGATGGGACACCCACAACTTCTCTGGGAAGTTCCACAAATCACACCCTCAGAGAAAAAAAATTCCCAAAGAAGCCTTAAAAACAACCAAAGACTATTTCAAAAGTGTGAAAATCCAATTTCCCTGTTATTCCTAAAAAGCACCATGGAGAAGAGGAGTAGGGAATGATTCCACACCTTTTCTTCCTCCCCTTTAATTGGTTGCTCTGGAGTTTAAAGGACAACTCCAGGAAATTACTTTCCATAGCTCCTAATTAAGCCGTGGAATTCGGCAACGCAGCCAAATCCCATAAATCGGTTCAAAGGAGAATTAGACAAGTTCAAGGAGGACAAGAGCTTTCAGAAGGGACATTCCAAGGTTAGGAAATCCCCAGGAGCAGGGAAGGATCACCCTTCGCTTTTTTGGAGGAATTTTTCCCCTTTTTTGGAGAAATTTTTGCTATGGAGAACAGAACAAAGCCACGAGAAACATTCCTGCCCCTCCCATCTCCCAACATCCCACTTTGCATCCCTGTCTTTGGCATCGTCCCATCCCTTCTGGCCTGGAGGACACGGGGATAAGACTCCCCAAAAAGCCCCTGGAGGCTTCAAAGAGCAGCTTCAGAAAAGGGAAAGGACGGATTTTTTTCCATCTTATCCGACGCTCCTGATCCGAACTTCACAGTGCTGACGATCTCCTTTAAACTCCAAGGAAAAAAAAAAAAAAAAAAGGGAATTTAGGAAGCTGCTGGAGAGCTGATAAGGCAAACAGCCCAGGATGAATGGAGGATGCGAATGAAAGCAGCGAAATTGCCAGGATGACCTCGAGCCTCTCAAAGGAGCTCTGGAATTTTATCCGGAGGCTTTTGTGATCTGATATCTCTCCCGACGCCAATTAATCACTTTTTTAGCCTCTTGCCTTATTAAACCTCGGAGAGGTCAAGGGCTTGGGGATATCAGCCCTGGAAAAGATTGGATTTAAAGGGAAGAGGACGAGTGAGGACAGAAGGATGGGAATTTTTTTTTGCTGAGGGGTGGGATTGAGCTGGAAGTTGTTTCTCATCCCAAAATGGTGTGAGAGGAGCTGGAGGACACGATGGGATGGGATGGGATGGGATGGGATGGGATGGGATGGGGGGAAAGAGGAGCTGGAGATCCCAGGGAAGGGGCTGGGGTGGTGCAGGATGCCCATCCAACATCTTCTAGATTCTAGGATGGCATTCCCAAAAAAACCTTGGAGTGTTTTAATTGATAAAAAGCTTCATGAACTGAAGATGCCCCAGAAGAACCATTGTCCCAGGAGAAGTTTGTGATCCATGTTTTTTAAAATAAATCTTTAGGTCTTCATTGGTTTCCATCCAAACCAAATCCAAACCAGATCCAAACCAATGGATCCGAATTCCGCCTTTCCAACCAAGAGGACACCTTCCCTTGACTTGTCTTCTTGTTCCTGGTTTTCCAACCTCCAAGGTTGGGGTTGGGTGAAGCTGGAGCAGACGATTCCCACCTTGAGGATGGATCAGTTTGGCATTCCATGAAATCCTACTCCTCAAACCAGCTCTAATTTGCTCCCAAATCCCAAATTTTCATTCCTGAGCTTTACAAAAACCAGAGTGACGATTATCTGACTCAAGTACTTCCTAAAAACCCGTAATAAATTAATCTCATTTTGCTTTTTCAATTGGAATCTTCCAAGGAAAAGATGATTAATGGGAATAAGGTTTTTGGAAATGGGGAATATTGAGAGGAATGCTTTGAACTCTGAGCCAAAAGCCTGGGAACAAGCAACAACCTTCATCAATCCAAGAAAAACCCAGAGTGATCAGAATCCAGGGAAGAAAATTTTTCCCTCCACCCCAAAAATTCCTGCAGAAAAAGGAATTCTGCTGATCTCAGGTGTCTCCATTTCATTTTCCTTGTAAAGAAAAACATCAAAAGCCAGAAATCCAATGCCACAAAAACTCCTGGCCAGAAAACTCTGTAAAAATACTGGAAAGGATGCTATTTTTCTTTACTTTCCCAGAATTCCTGGAGGCTTTTCTGCTGCCTTATGAGAAGGATTCGTGCAGGGACCACCCTGGCTCAGCTAAACTTTTTTTTTTTTTTTTTTTTTTAATATTCCAAATTTTTGCCCTCTTGGATCATCAGGACACAGGGAACAGATTCCCACTGCCAGAGGGCAGGGAAAGATGGAATATAGGGAAGGAATTCCTCCCTGGGAAGGTAGGGAGGCCCTGGAATGGAATTCCTAGAGAAGCTGTGGCTGCCCCATCCCTGGAATTGTTCAAAGCCAGGTTGGAGCAACTTGGGATAGTGGAAGGTGTCCAGGAGGATGGGATGGGATTTTCCTTTCCCACCCAAACCATTCCACAATTCATATCCCTGATTTTCCTCTAAGGATGGGTTTTTTAAGGGAAAAAAGGCCAAGTTTGGCTTTTTGGGGCAGTGGCAGCTGGGGGGAGGCAGAGAAGGAGAGGAACAGGGAAAAATTCTGGTTGCAGCTGCTGAATCCCAACCCACCTCACCACATGTCCAAAACATCTTTTCCTTGAACTCCTAATTTTTAACTCCTTAGGGAAAACCTCATTTCCTTAAAAAAAATTCAATTTTTCCCAATCCTGAGGGAAAAAGATTCAATTTAAAGCTTAAACTTAAAAAGATGGAGCCCGGATGGGGGAAAAGCCCAAGTGTGGATGAGGATTGGAAATTGGGGTCCTCAAAGTCACAGAGGTCGGAAAACAGCAGGAAAAGGACAAAAATTCCAATGAAACAGTAAAAATTCACTTTTTTGGGGGGGAATTCAAGAGATATCAGAGCATGGGAGGTCGATGTTTTATGGATTTAATGTGGGGAAAATAAAATCTGAATACACATCTTTAAATTAAATTCCATGAATGGAATAACTTCAAATCCCAAGTTTATAAAGTTAAATAACTTTAAAGTTCCAAGTCTGCCTTTCCTGAGATTTCCCACTGGGAGGAAAAAGGGAATATCCGATAATGGCAAAAAACAAGGAATAATCCACAACAAACCTAAGAGAAAAGCAGCACCGAGGAAAAACTTGGGAAAAAGTTTTGTTTTCCTAAGCCCAGCCCCAAGCAGAGGAAAACGAGGCTCTGAGCACATCCCGTGCTTTTTGAACTCCAAAATATTCAAGGAATGAGGTCGGAAAAAAGAGCAGGGAACTATGAACAGCAGATCTGAGCCAGAGAGAAAAATATTCCTCCTCCTCCCTCCTTTGCCAGAGCCACAGCAAACATTGGGCACAGCTCCTGCGGGGGGGTCGAATTCCTTGGAAATCCTGAGCTGGGGCTTTGGAATGGTTTTTCCTTGTCCTCAGGAAGCGGCAGCTGACAGGGAGCAGGTGATTCCGAGGCCACCTGTTGTCATTTGATTCCCCCACTGCTGCTGGGATGGGGATGAGGGAGGAATCCAGGAGGAGGAGGATTTGGGGAGAAAACACGGAATCCTTGTTTCCCCAGGACGTCAACTCCGTTTAACCCCCCTGTGGAATTCAGTCCCCCCCCACTCCCAAAGAAAAAAAAAAAAAAAAATCCCTGGGATGACGGGAGCAATCAGAGGGTGTAAAATGAGATGACCTTCCCGAGGTCACCACCTAAGTATCCGATGACCTCCCGCTCCTTCTCTGAGAGGGAGGAAAACATGGAAGCGGCTTCTCCCCCTCTTCCCGACAGCGCTGCTGGGATATTTTTAGGACTGGGAGATAAGGCTGAAAAACATTCCAAGCTCCAAGACAGGCGCTCCAGACAGCAAATCCCATTTGGGAAAAGAACTTCCCCCCCCCCCCCCACCACCACCGCTGAGCGGAGCCGCAAAATCCTTCAATCCTTTGTAGGAGGAAAATTACGGGAGCGGAGTTTGTGCTGATTCCCTACTCTCTGTTCTGCTCCCAAGTCCCGAATAAAAGAGCCTGGATTGTTCCCCTGGACATAAATTGGGGATGAAAAGCAGAGGGAAAATGGAGGGGAGAGTTTGTTATTCGCAGGGAAACGGGGCCATATGTTCTGTGGATATAAATCGCTCCGATAGCGTGACTCGTGCCCGGGATCCATGATCCGAGGGCTCGGCACAGTTGGTGTGGAATCTGTCGTTCCGGCTGCCGGGCAGAGGGGAAGGGAGGCGGAAAAACGGGATGTTCCCCAGCTTTCCACCCTTTTCCCAAACCTTCTCCTCATCCCGGGGAAATACTGATCTGTACCTTCCCGCTGGAGCTGTGGGAAGAGGGAAAAGGGTGGAATTCTGCTCCTTGGTGAGATCCCACCTGGAATTCTGCATCCAGCTCTTGGGTCCAACAGCAGAAGGATGTGGAGATGTTGGAGCAAATCCAGAGGAGGCCACAGAGATGCTCCGAAGCTGGAGCCCCTCTGCTCTGGAGCCAGGCTGGGAGAGCTGGGAATGTCCAGCCTGCAGAAGGGAAGGATCCAGGGAAACCTCAGAGCCCCTTCCAGTGCCTCAAGGGGCTTCAGGAGAGCTGGAGAGGGACTTGGGACAAGGGATGGAGGGACAGGACACAGGGAATGGTTTAAACTGGCAGAGGGAATTTGGGATATTGGGAAGGAATTCTTCCCTGTGAGGGTGGTGCGGCCCTGGGATGGAATTCCTGGAGAAGCTGTGGCTGTCTCATCCCTGAAATTATCCAAGGCCGGGAACTGGAGCACTCTGGGATAGTAGAAAGTGTTCCTGACCATGGAATTCCGTGATCTTGACGGTCCCTTCCCACCCTGCTGCTGTTAAACCACATTTGGAGCATCCAGAGTTTGTATCCAGAGCTTTGGGAGCCACCAATGGATCCATCCTCGCATTCCAGTGGATCCCAGTGGATCCAGTTCCCTTTGGATGCTGCAGAAAAACCCCCTCTTAAAAACCATCCTTGGAGCTCTGAGGGATCCCACAGGGAATAATGACTCCATTCCAAAGTTTTAAAGGGAATCCAAACACACCAGACCAGCTCATAAACTCTGAGGAAAATTCCAAACAGACTTAAATATCTTTGAAACTTCAAAAAAACCCACCCAGAATGCCAGAAATAAATGTAGGGATTTCCCCCCTCCAACCCATGGATTAAAACATGGACATTTCACTTAGGGAACTAAATCAGGGAATTCAACAAGGAACATTCCACCTAAAAATGCTCCTTTGGCACCGAAATCATGCAAGGAACCCAAACATTTCCGTGTTCTGCCACTCCTTGGAAGGAACTCTGCTGCAGGAATCTCCAAAGAGCAAAACCTCGTCCCAAACCCACCCGGGGAGAGTGACTTGGCAGGTGCGGGAGCATCTGCTGCTTCCAGAGGCTCCTCTGGCAGGAGGAGCAGATTCCAGGGGCTCACACCCATTGGATACTCCTCAAAACTTGGCCTGGATGGGGCAGCAAGGATGAGGAAGGCTCCTTTCCCACTAAAAATCTGGGATGTTTGTGCTGCAGGAGCTTCCCTGTGCACAGGAGGAAAGGAAACCTCAGTGTCCCAACTGGAGTGGGAAAACGGGGAAGGAATTTAGGATGAGGATGCAGCAATTAAGGAAAAGAGCATCTTTCCCAAAAAAACCGCAAGAACAAACAACCAGGAGAGCCAGAACACCCCCTCCTCATTTTTTCAAGATTTCAGTCCTTATTCCAGGTGGGAGATGGGAAATTGCAGTTCCCCAATACCATTTTTTTCCCGTTTATATAACTGCATTCCCTAATATTTTAGGATGGATTTGGAGGTAACCCGGGCCACCTTCCCTTCCTCCCCCAAGCACAGGAAACTTGGAAGTCTCCTATTCCGCGTCCAAATTCCACCGTCTCCAAGGATGGCCACCTCCCCAACATTCCTGCTGACCAAAACCATGGAGAATGACCCATGGGAGACCCCTCCGTGCTGCAGCTGTGCATCCCTTCCATGGAAAATCCTGGCTTTCCCTTTCCCACCATCCCTTTAGGTGGAGAGGACCCTTGGATCCATTCCCAGTCTCCTCTCCAGGATGGAGGAGCTCGTTTAGAGCCGGCATTAACGTGGTACCCCCTCGGAATCCACAGTGGATCCATCTCTGTTTTTTTGGGATCTCTGCTATCCAAAGTAATCTATATGTGGTTCTGTTATCTCCAGAGGGGAGAAAAGCAGGAAAAATCCATCGGGAAGGCTCCCAGATTGTGCAGCCCGTGGAAGCTGGACTTGTCAGATTCCTGCTCCCATGGCGTGGTCTTCATTCCCATTTTTTCCAAGGGGTTTTGTGGGCAGGAATCCCATTTGGAGGATTTAGAGCTGTTCCTGTGCTATCTCCAGGCTGGAAAAACTTGGCTTCACCCCCAGATTCCTCCTCCCTTCTCTGGCGGTGCTGGGTCAGCCAATGGGAAAACTGGGGAGACTCTGGAATAATGGCCAAGGAATGTGGGAGGTGGAATAAACTCATCCCAGGCATCACAGGTTTGGATGGGAAGGGACATTAAGGATCATGGAATTCCACCTTTTCCATAGCCAGGGACATCTTGCACTATTCCAGGATGCTCCAAATCCCATCCAACCTGGACTTGGACACTTCCAAGGATCCAGGGGCAGCCACAGATTCCCTGGGAATTCCAACTCTTCACCACCCTCACAGGGAAGAATTCCTTTCCAATATCCCATCCATCCCTGCCTTCATGCAGTGGGAAACCATTCCCTGTGTCCTGTCCCTCCATCCCTTGTCCCAAGTCCCTCTCCAGCTCTCCTGGAGCCCCTTTAGGCACTGGAAGGGGCTCTGAGGTTTCCCTGGATCCTTCCCTTCTCCAGGTGAACATTCCCAGCTCTCCCAGCCTATCTCCAACCCTTGGAGCATCTCCACAGCCTCCTCTGGATCTGCTCCAACATCTCCACATCCTTCTGCTGTTGGACCCAAGAGCTGGATGCAGAATTCCAGGTGGGATCTCACCTGAGCAGGTCCAAGGGGAAGAATTTCCCCCTTTCCTGATTCCCCGCCGTGGGATCAGCCCAGGAGAGCAGGAATTTCTGGGATGTGAGTGCACATGGATGGGGTGTGTCCCATTTTTCACCCACCAACACCCCAAATTCCTTCTCCTTGGAACTGCTCTCCATCCCTTCATCCCCCAGCCTGGATCCAGGAAGGAAAGGAAAAGCTGCTCCAGCACTCCAGCACCTGGAGGACTTTTCCATATTTCCCTCTATCCTTATTCCAGAGAGAATTTCAGATGCTGAAATATTTTTTTTTTTTTTGGTTGAAGAGGAATTCTCCAGCCATGGGGAGGCAACAACAGAATATTCCAGAGTTGAAGGAATCCTCTGGAGAGCAGCAGGAGGAGAGGCCCAGGTGTTCCACTCCCTTTAAACCTCCTGCATCTGTCACATCCCAAAATCCAAGGAATTGGCTGCAGCCACCACGGGAGTTCCTGGGAGCCACTCCCTCAATCCCAGCTGTTGATCCCATTTATGGAGATTTTGTGCCCATCCCATTCCATGGGATCGACAGGGCCCATCAAACATTTAATGATTGACAACTCCAAGGATCCAAACCCTCCACAGGACTCTGACAGGGAATAAGTAACCCACCATTAAATCTCGTTTTTCCAGGGTTTGGAAGTGGGCTGGGCACAATCAACAGCTCCATGCTGATTCCAGAACTATATCCATGGCTCAGGGCTTTTGTTCCTGTTCCTCCTCCTCCTCTCCCGAAATTCTGGGAGAGCCACAAGGGAATCAAAGAGCCGTGTTCGTTAATTTGGGATTAAACACAAAAGAAATGGGGGGGGGGGGGGGGGGTGGAAATCACAGAGGCCTCCAACTTCCTGGATTTTCCATTCATCCCGAGCTATTCCGGGCTCTGCCTGCTGCTGGGCACCCTCAGAGAAAACCATTCCCAGAGTAAAATCTGATGGTTCTGCTGGCGCCGCCCCAAAAATTACCGCAGCAGCTGCTCTGGGCCTGGAGTGGCAGCGGCTCCTCCTTCCCTGTGGCAGCTCCTCAGGTAATTCCTTGCTCCTGCTGGGACCCAAGGAAAAGCTTTTTGGTTTTTTTTTGTTTTTTTTTTTTGTTTTTTTTTTTTAATAATATCCGTGTTTTTTCCATCGAAGAATCGGCATCAGCTCGTGTGGAATTGCGTTGGCGGCAAGTGGAAAAAAATCTCAAAGCGTTCTCAAGTCTCGATTCAGTGTTATAGGTGGAGGGAAAAAGCTTCTGGAATTTAAAGATTGAGGTTTGGATTCTAAACCTGAGGTTTGGACCCTAAAAACCTGAGGATATGATGCCAAACTTGAGGGTTTTGATCCTAAAATTGGAGGTTTCCATTCTAAACCTGAGGTTTGGATCCTAAAATCTGAGATTTTGATCCCAAATCTGAGGTTTTCATACTAAATTTGAGGTTTGGATCCCAAAATGAAGGTTTCTTTCTAAACCAGAGATTTGGATACTTAACCTGAAGTTTTAATCCCAAATTTGAGTTTTTGATCCTAAACCTGAGTTTTCAATCCCAAACCTGAGGTTTTGATCCCAGACTTGATGCTTTCCTCCTGAAATCTTAGGCTTTGCTCCTGAAATTTGAAGTTTTGATCCTAAACCTGAGGTTTTGATCCCAAACTTGAAGTTTGGATGCTAAACCTGTGGTTTTGATACTAAAATCAGAGGTTTTGATCCTAAATCTTAAGTTTTCATACTTAACCTGAGTTTTTGATCCTAAACTTGATGTTTGGATCCTAAACTTGAGGTTTGGATCCTAAACTTGAGGTTTTGATTCTAAACCTGAGGTTTTGAGGTTTTAATCCCAAACTGGAGGTTTTGATCCCAAACCTAAGGTTTAATCCCAAACTTGTAGTTTAAATGCTAAACCTGTGGTTTTGATCCTAAAATCAGAGGTTCTGATCCTAAATATTAGGTTTTGATCCTAATCCTGAGGTTTTGATCCTAATCCTGAGCTTTGATCCACCACAAAGGCCCCAAACCGACGTCATGATCGTCCTTGGTGGGCCCAGATTTGTTCTGGCAAGGTCCCTGATAAGAAGGGCCCTGTGGCTGGATTCGTTATCAGCTCTTAATTGATAACGACTTTTAATTACCTAAATATGCTTAATAACTCATTTCCCTCAAACGAACCAGATCGACGGCTCTGATAGCACCAACTCCACTCGGATTCCTGGTTTCTCACCCACTTCTTGGGGATATCCCACAACTTCCTGGGATGTGAACATGCCCGCGCTCCTCCAATCTCCCAAAAACTCTTCCCGACATTCCCAGCTCGCCAACAAAACGGGAGGAGCGATCCTGATGGTTGTTTTTTTTTTTTTTCCCCCTCAGGATAAGGAGCTGAACAAGATGTGGATGAATTCCTGCTTTTTTTTTTTTTCATTTTTTTTCCAGGGACAGACAGAGCAGCTGTGCTCTGTCCTCGGATCCGTCTGGAAAACGCTCCGGTGTTTTTATCGGGATCTCGGAGCACATGGAGGGGAGGTCGGCCAGCTCCCCCTTCCCTCTGTCTGACAGACGGCTTGGGCAGCTGCCAGAGCATCCATTCCTGCTTTTCCCCAGTCATTCCCAAGCTCCTCCTGCACCTCCCTTCCCTTTTTTTTCCTCAGGTTGCATCCCAAGGGACGCATGCCTGAGATTGATTCGACATCAATCCACCTTTCCTTTGCTGTTGGAATGATGGCAAAACAAGTTGGAAATCTTTGCAGCTTGGTTAAATTCCCATATTTTATCAGGAGAATCCCAAATCCCAACAGCAAGGGCTGTGCCATGAGGGCCAGTCTGGAATTCCCACCTGGAATTCCCACCTGGAAGCTGGATCTAAAACGACTTTAAAAGTTCCTAAAGAGATCCTGCATCATTCCGAGTTGATTTTTTTTTTATAGAAGGCAGGGAGTAAAGGATGTTAAGCAAAGAAAAATCCTGGACAAATAAGGAAATAGGAAAAAAGAAGGAATATGGAATGAAGACATAAGGAATCGCATGGCAGAGAAGAAAACTGAGCTGGCAGCTCCATTTCCTAAGGATTTTCCCAGCAAAAATCCTGGCCTTTGGCACTCTGAGTTGCAGATTTCCCCTCAGATGAAAATAATTCCCTGTGGCACCTTTCCCTGCAGAATTTTTCCAGGCTATGGCAAAGAATTCCTAGGAAGTGCAGACCCCTTCCTTGTTTGTTTTGTTGTTTTTTTTTTCCAGCCAGAACCATCATTTTTCTGGAATATTTGTGAAATCTGCAGCCAGGAGTTGACGTTCATGATTTGGATTGGGAGAGATCTTGGAATATGACCCCATCCCACCCTTTTCCATGGGCAGGGACACCTCCCATTATCCCAGGTTGCTCCAAGCTCTGTCCAGTCTGGCCTTGGATGCTTCCAAGGATCCAAGGGCAGCCACAGATTTCCTGGGAATTCCATTCCAGGGTCTCACCCCCCCTCCCAGGGAAGAATTCCTTCCCAATATCCTAAATTCTCTCTACAAGTTTAAACCATTCCCTGTATCCTGTCCCTCTATCCCTTTTCCAAAATCCCTTTCCAGGTCTCCTGGAGCCCCTGGAGGGGAAGCCTCCCAGGGAACAATTCCCAAAGCCTTTGGATTATGGGAATTCACATTCTTGGTAAACTTCCAGCTCTCCTGGTACTGTTAAATCCCTAATTTTCCACAGCTTCATTAGTCAACCACATGCAAATCACTTCCCTTTTGCTCTGCCTTCTATGGTTCAGCATTCCAGGAAAAATCTGGGAATGTGCTGAAGACCAGAGCACTTCCGTGTCAAGCCCAGGCATGGAATAAATCCTCCCAAATTAATTCCAAGTGCCCAGGGAGTGACACACCGGGCACCTGCTCAACTCCAGGGCGTGTTCAGAATTAATTATCATAAATCCTGGATATTTATTAGTTGAGTCAAACAGGGAAATACTTCGAAAGCAGAGGAAGGAGGGGGAGGGAGGGGGATGATCCCGATCTCATTTTATCCAATCCCATTTCTCCTGTGGCTTGTAATGGGGAAAACATTTTAGAGTGGCAAAGGGGGGAATTCATCTCCTCTGCTGGAATTCCCACCTGGAATTCTGCATCCAGCTCTGGGGTCCAGCAGCAGAAGGATGTGGAGATGTTGGAGCAGATCCAGAGGAGGCAGTGGAAGTGCTCCAAGAGTTGGAGAGAGGCTGGGAGAGCTGGGAATGTCCAGCCTGGAGAAGGGAAGGATCCAGGGAGAGCTCAGAGCCCCTTCCAGTGCCTGAAGGGGCTCCAGGAGAGCTGGAGAGGGACTTGGGACAAGGGATGGAGGGACAGGAAACAGGGAATGGCCTCCCAGTGGAAAAGTGGAAATTTAGGTGGGATATTGGGAAGAAATTCTTGGTTTTGTGTGTAGTGAGGGGCTGGAATTGAATTCCCAGAGAAGCTGTGGCTGCCCCTGGATCCCTGGAAGTGCCCAAAGCCAGGTTGTGCAGGACTTGGAGCCCAGATGGGATCAGCAGGATCATTTATTCCTGTGATCCCGAGGCTGATCCCGTGATCTCTCTCTACAGCGAGAACGCTCGTAATCCTCGGTGGAACTTCCAGGAACCAATTCCTGCGGCTTTTTCCTCCTCGTTAATGGGATTATGTTCGTTAGTGCTGCACTAATGACCTCAGAGCGGACCTATTGAGGGATCCTGACGTGTTTGAGGCTGTCCAACAGCTCTTCTTATTCCCACATATTCCTGGATAATTTACTTGTGTCCAGACACAGCCCTGGTCCAGAGAACCCCGAGGGGTGGAGGACACGACTTCCAACTGTCCCTTCTAAACTCAGCACCTCCTGATTCCATGGGATTCCGTGTTTCCCACCAATTCCTACAGCCCTGGAGGCTCCCAGGGAACTTTCCCCCATTAGAATGCGAAGCCAAGTCATTCCCAAACACTTCCAACAATCACAGACCACCCCAGCACTGGTGTTTCCCCATTTTTGCCACATCCCTTAGGACACGTCCAATCTCCTTTGCCCTAAACCTGGATAAGGCTGGAGATTGGCTGGAATTTCCTCACAGAAAGTGGGATTAGACCTTGGAATAGGAATCACCATCCCTGGAGGTGTTTATGGAAAGACCCTGGAATGGGAATCACCATCCCTGGAGGTGGAAATCAGTGCCACAGTGGGACTGGGTCACAAGTTGGATTCTATGATCCTGGAAGTCTTTTTCGACCTCACTAATTCTGCAATTCCATAAATAAACTCGAGTCCAAGTGGTCCAGGCTCCGAACCTGAAATCTGAGGTTTGGATCCCAGTCCTGAGGTTTTGATCCTAAACTTGAAGTTTTCACCCCAGAACTGAGGTTTCAATCCCAAACCTGAGGTTTTCCTCCTGAAATCTTAGGAGATCAAGGAGATGTCGGAGCCGAATTTGGATCTAGGATGGGAAGCAGGAAGTGGAGGGAGGACACAGTGGTGACACCAGGGACATCTCCTGTCCTCTGTCCCCTTCCATGGCTCCCCACTGGCTCTCTAGACAATGCAGGAGGAAAAACTGAGATAATCAGATCCCTGAGGAAAACAGGGAGCAGCTGCCAGGGAAATTAGTATTTCCTTAAAAAAAACAAACAAAAACCAAAAACCCAAACAAACCCAAAAATGGGATCTCAGGTGCCACAAGTGACAAACTCATCTCTTATTCTGACCTTTTGAAGATTTGGGAATTCCCTGGATTGGCTTTAAGGCAAAAAGAGAAATATCCACAGCTTTTCCTAGGAAAGGATTTCTTCCCTTTTAGAAGTTGCTAATGGAAAGCTTGGGGGAAAAAAGGAATTCTATTCCTAGCCTCCCACAGAGAAGAATTCCTTCCCAATATTCCAAATATCCCTCTTCTCTGGCAGTGAGAAACCATTCCCTGTGTCCTGTCCCTCCATCCCTTGTCCAAAGTCCCTCTCCAGCTCTCCTGGAGCCCCTTGGACCTCCAAGGTCTTCCTGGATCCTTCCCTTCTTCAGGCTGGACATTCCTACCTTTCCCAGCCTGTTTTTCTCTCCTTTATTAATAATTTCCAGCCATCCACCCCCAGGTTGCCGGGACAATCACCTGGATCTTTCCGTTTGCCCTTTTTATTGGTGTAAAAATCAGCTTTTATTCAGATTGTCTGGTTTCTTTTTAATTTCCAATTCTTTTCAATTTCTAATAATTTTCTGGTCTGAAGAGCTTTTCCTACAGTTGCTCCATTCCCATAAAACCTTGGATCTTTTGAGGTCCCAACCTGGCCCAGTCTATGATTTATTTGCTGTAAATTATCTGACTTTTTAAAAAATTCACCTAAACTTGACCCTCTGCCCCCATTTTCCAATATCCCATCCAAATCTCCCCTTTCCCAGTGGGAAGACATTCCCTGTGACCAGTCCCAAGTTCCTCTCCAGCTCTCCCAGCTACAAATCATCCCAAATTTGCCATTCCAATGAAATCAACAACCACAGTTCCCGGGAACCACAGATTTAAATTCCTTTGGCAAACCCAGCTCCCACAGAAAGTCGCAACCAGCTCCCAAAATTGTATTTGTTTGGTTGTTTTTCCCTTTTGTTTGTTTTTAAAGGAGGAGGATGGGGGATACCCTTCCCTTCCCAAGTCTCTGTGGTCCTTTCCATCTCCCAGGCCTGGCTCATCCGGCAGCTCCTGAACTCCCACTGGGAATTAGGGGCGGAGGCAGCATTTTCCTGGCTCCTCAACCTCCCCCGTGGGGCTAATTAATATTCCTTAAGCACCACACCCCTAATTACAATAGACAGAAAAGCGCTTTGGTCTCCGAAGTTCTCTCGACTCTGGATTTTCCCGGCGAATTTACATCCCGCAGAACACCCATTAACTCCACGTTTTTAATTACGGCGTCAAAACCTTCTTGATTAGAGCACAAAAAAAAGCGCCGTCGACTCTCAAATTAAGAGCACAAAAAACCTCCCCCCTCAGCTCATTCCCCTGGTCCCAGCTCACCAGGAAAACATTCCCAATCCCGAGCAAAGCATTCCAGACGGTGACACACGCGCCATGGAAGAGCTCGGAGATGGGATGAGAGCTCCCCTCATCAGCATAAATTAGGGTAGAGCAGGATAATTTTTTTTTCCAGTATAATTCTGTACGGATCGTGGCCCTTGACCACATCCGCCGGGATGGGAACAGAGCCTTCAGTGTTTCCCTGAGCCCTTTTCCATCCTCACTCAGCATGGAAAAGGGCTTGGATAAAGCTGTCCCCCTGCAAGGGAGTGTTTTGCTCCCAATAATCCTTAACCATTCCCAAAATCCGTCAGTCCTGGGTGTATTTGGGAGTTGACTTTCTGAAGGTTTAATGGGAAGCATTAAATATGAAGGAATATTTGACATTCTCCTGCCTCACTTTAAACACAAATTCCCCCAAACCATGATCCTAATCAAAGCACCAGGGGGAAAAAAAACCCCATGGAAAATGGATTATCAGCACCAAAAACAGCAGGAAAATTGTGCTCTGCAGGAATTTCAGGATGGAGGAGAAGCTCAGTCCAGGAACTGTCAAAACTGCTCCACCTGCCCAGGAAAAGGGACTCTGGATGTCCCCTCCTTCCGCCATTCCTACTCTCCCTGAGGCTGATTCCGGCTTCAAAGAAGGAAGTTTGGGAATTACAGCTTGCAGAGTGGCACCGAGGAGGTTTTGGGGCAGCACGAAGCTGGGGAAGACCAGTTTGAGTGAGAAATTAGAGAGGAAATTCTTCCCTGGGAGAGTGGGAAAGGCCCTGGAACGGGATTCCCAGAGAATTCATCCCTGGAAGTGTCCAAGGCCAGTTGGATAGGGCTTGGAGCAACCTGGGATACTGGAAGGTTGGAAGCGGCAGGGGGGTGGAATTCCATGAGCTTTAAACTTTAAACTCCCTTCCAACCCGAAACCACTCAACTCCACCTTTTATTACCCCAGTTTTCTCCTCCCGAAGCGTCACCGAGCCCAAGGAAGCGGGAGGAAAAGAAAAATCCCAAAATCCGCCAAAAACAACCGCGCCAAACCCACTCCCGGTGCCGCCGAGCCCGACGCCC
Source organism: Sturnus vulgaris (assembly GCF_052056855.1). Lineage (NCBI taxonomy): Eukaryota > Metazoa > Chordata > Aves > Passeriformes > Sturnidae > Sturnus > Sturnus vulgaris. The sequence goes on along the minus strand of NC_142243.1, from coordinate 155,696,161 downwards.
ACCTCCTTCCACGGAGAGATCCCACCATTCCTTCATCTGCCATCTCCCACCATCCCTCCGGGGCTTCTCAGGACACTCCGGGGCCACCTTCTCCCTCCTCTCTCCGTTAACGTCGCATCCACCCCGAAGGGTCTAATTTGGGGGGGTGATTCCCAAATCCGAGAGCGAGCCTCCGCACGCCTTTCCCGAGGAGATGGAGTCTCCAGAGGGCCTGGCAGAGAGCCCTCCCCTCCGGAGCCGTGTGGGTGATGGCGCTGCCCTCCCCGATCCGGCCTCCCCCGGGATTTTGCAACAGAAAGGAATCACAGAGGAGTTTTTTTTTTTTTTCCAGCTTTTTTCAGAAGAGTTTAATTAGCTGGGAGATAGGAAACAAAGGGTTGCTTTTTTGGTTTTTTGGTGGTGTTATTTGGGGTTTTCTTATTTTGTTCCTTTTTTTTTTTTCCCCTCCTTGGACAGTTTCTGATCTTCCCACTTCAAGGCTGCTCTGAGAACCTGAATGGGTTCACTACAACCAGGAGGGGACTCCATGAGTTATTCCCAAATCCTGATATTTAAGACAAGACCGCCCTCAGATCCGCCTTTCTTCAGGAAAAATAATTAAAGGGGGGGGAAAGAAAAGGGAAGTTTGACCTCGCTTTAGTTCTGAACTCGCAGCTGCAGCAGATGGCTCAGGAAGGCAATGGAGAAAAGGCTCCAAAAATTAAAAAATATTGGGAAAAAAAGATTTGACACGAGCAGAGGTTCCCCTGCCAAGCCACAAGGTGAACTACACACAAGGTAAAATCCTGTTTTCCCCAGGAAAAAGCAGTTCAGAAAAGACCTGGAAAGCCTCAGAGCTGTGGAGAAATCAAGATCAAATCTGGGATTTGAATCCTAAATATTTAATAGCTCAGGCAAGGAGTCTAGAAATGACACCGTGTAATCCATTTTTAATGCTCCGTATTCTTCTTCCTGACGTCCCTTTCCACCTAAAAATTTTTAGGAGCTACAATTTATCTGGAGTGGTGCAATACAAAATTAAAATTGTGGTAGGGGAGGGATTGGGAGTTTAAGGATTCTCTCAGCTGGAAGGAACCGTGGCATAAATGAATTATTTCTTGAAAGAGTCTTTTTTTTATTCCTTCCAGGCAAAGAAATTCCAGGGAGTTGATACCGGCGTGGATTAGACACGAGATTTATGGATTTATACCTTAAAATAAAAGGGAAGATTCCGAGGAGATAGAAGGAAAATGTGTTTGATGAGGGTGGGGAGCTGCTGGAATGGAATTCCCAGGGAAGGTGTGGCTGCCCCTGGAACCCTGGAAGTGTCCAAGGCTAGGTTGGACAGGCCTTGGAGCAACCCTGGGATAGTGGGAGGTGTCCCTGCCCATGGAAAAGGGTGGAACTGGATGGGCTTTAAGGTCCATTCCCACCCAAGCCATTCCATGATTATCCATGCACAATTCCAGAAGGTACTTCCAGAAAGAGCAGTTTATTAATCCAGTACTCCCGAGCCTTAAGTTTGGTCACAGAACCATGGAATGGTTTGGGTGGGAAGGAACCTTCAAGACCCTCTTGCTCCCAAGGCCAGGGACATCTTTGCCTATCCCAGGGTTGCTCCAAGCCCTGTCCAACCTGGCCTTGGACACTTTCAGGGATGCAGCAGCCACAGATTCTCTGGGAATTCCATTCTAGGGCCTCACCATCCTCACAGGGAAGAATTCCTTCCCAATATCCCACCTAAATTTCCACTTTCCCAGTGGGAAGCCATTCCGTGTGTCCTGTCCCTCCATTCCTTGTCCCAAGTCCCTCCCCAGCTCTCCTGGAGCCCCTTTAGGCCCTGGAAAGAGTTCAGAGGTTTCCCTGGATCCTTCCCTTCTCCAGGCTGGACATTCCCAACCTCATCTGACAGAGGTGGTGACACTGCACTGATATTCCATATCCTGGAGATCCCATGTTCAGACATTCCTTCCTTGCTGTATTTCTGGAAAAAAAAAAACAAACCCAATCCAACAGCAGCAGCTCAACCATTCTAGCTTTTCCTCCGGGAAAATTTGTGGTGGCATTTTCTACAGCTTAAAATGCCCGGAGGGATCTCTGTCCCATTTTATGCAGCCCCAATTCCCCACTCTTTCCTTCTTTCAGGCCGTATCCCAATCTTACAGCTTTTTCCCCCATGGGAAAAACCTATCACTTGTTTTCCTGGATTTCACCAATATTTATTTTAATCAGGCCCTGATAAATTGGAATTATTTTGCTATCCCTGAAATTCCAGTCTTGGAGCAACACTTGCAACCACTTTCACGCTTCCAGTTGTCTTCAACTCCTCAAAAAAAAAAAAACCCTTGGAAAAAGTCACTCCGAATAATGTCTCCGCTTCCCAAACCATCCAACTGGGAAAAGCCTGACCTACTTGGCAGGAGCGTGGAGAGCCTGCGCTCTTCTCTTTACTTTTTAATATTTTTTTTTCCATTTTTTATTTATTTTTAATGATTTAAGAGAATCCAAATGGGAGGCGCTGGAGAGGCGGGAATTCTGCAAAGTCATTAAGAGACCACCAGAATGCTTGGAAGCCCCTTATCCACATTTTTCCCCTGTAATCCAAATTCCCTCTGTTGATTTCCCAAAATAGGGAAGTTTATGCTGGGTGTTGACAGCTCCCAAACTGAGGTTTGGGGATGAGGAGAGGAATCTGGAGGAAAGGGCAACCACCTGGAAAATCAGGATGGAAATTTATCAGGAAACACAAAAAATAGATGGGGAAAAAAAATAAAAGGAGAGGCCTAAAATGAAAGGGGAAGGGAAATACCTGGAGTTTGTTCCTTTTTGGTCCTTCCTAAACCACTGAGAGGAAGCAGGAGGAAAAAGACTGGGATAAGATGAGGTGGAATAGAATGAGATTCCTTCTCATTATGGAGAAGGGAAGGATCCAGGGAAACCTCAGAGCCCCTTCCAGTGCTTGAAGCAGCTCCAGGAGAGCTGGAGAGGGACTTGGGATGAGGGATGGAGGGACAGGACACAGGGAATGGCTTCCCACTGCCAGAGGGCAGGGGTAGGTGGGATATTAGGAAGGAATTCTTCTCTTTGACGGGCTGGGATGGAATCCCCAGACAATCTGTGGCTGTCCCATTCCTGGAAGTGTCCAAGATCAGTTTGGAGCAACCTGAGGTAGTGGAAGTTTGGGGGTTGGACTTCCAGGATCCTTTACATCCCTTCCAACCCCTGATTCCATGGTCCTACCACATCCCTCTCTTCACCCACATGGAAAAGGACAGTGTTAAAGACATAACCTCCTCCTGGTTATCCATAAAAATGAGATGAGGGACAATCATTAATCCCAAATAACTCTAATACTCTAATGAGTATTAATACCCTAAACGCTAATGAGCCACAGCTTTGGGCATGCAAATAGGTCATGGACATGATGCAGCACCTCAGAATTCCCAGTGGGAGTGGCGGGGGTGGGATAAACAGGAATCTGCTCTTTTCCCAGGAGAATTTGGCTCCTTGCACTCAAATCCCTCCTGCGAAGACAAATTCCTCCAGGAAATTCATCCTGCAGCGCTCAGGAGCAAAAAACAGGGAGAGATTTGGATCCTGTGGATGGAGATCCAGGATAAAAGACCAGGAAATTGCCAAGTGCTGATCCTGCTTCTCCCAGAGTGTGGAATCTTTTCGGCATCTTGAGCTTCCGGGGTGAAGGACGGTCCTTCAAGATGAATAACTCGAAATAACGGCACAGAACGCGGCAAATTTAGCAGGTTTTTGTCCAACTCCACGTCAGCTGTCTGCAGCTAATTACAGGGATGTCAGGGAATTTGGGATTTGTCAGCTGGATTGAAGATGCCAGAAAGTTGCTTGGAAAAATGTCTCTATTAAACTGCAGAAACCCTGCAAAAATCCCGCAAAAAGAACAGGATCTTTGCAGGGATTTGGGAGTTCTGACCCAAGGTTTTTGTTCTGGCCTTGGACATTTCCAGGGATCTAGGGGCAGCCATGGATTCTCTGGGAATTCTGTTCCAGTGGAATTTCCACTCTGACAGAGAATTCCTTCCCAATATCCCATCCATCCCTGCCCTCTGGCCGTGGGAAGCCATTCCCTATGTCCTGTCCCTCCATGCCTTGTCCCCAGTCCCTCTCCAGCTCTCCTGGATTTGCTTCAGGCACTGGAAGGGGCTCTGAGGTCTCCCTGGAGCCTTCCCTTCTCCAGGCTGGACATTCCCAGTTTTCCTAGCTTCTCTCCAACCCTCGGAGCAACTCCATGACCTCCTCTGGATCTGCTCCAACATCTCCACATCCTTCTGATGTTGGACCTCAGAGCTGGATGCAGAATTCCAGGTGGGATCTCACCAGAATGGGCTCGAGGGGCAAAATTCCCCCCTTTTCCTGCTCACACTGTGGTATCCAAACATTTTACTGAATGACAGCAGAGACCAGCTGCACCTTCACCTCTCCAGGACCAGCTCAAACTCAGGGAATCTCAAAGCCTGGAATTGCAGAGATGGAACGGTGACAAATCAAAGCCTGGAGTTGAATTTCCATCAACACCCAATGCCTCGAAGTTCAGGGTCATAGTGTCAACCCACTTAAGCGTGGCCTAAAATAGTTAAGCAAGAGCTGAGTCTGCACCTGAATCCTCCTGACCTTCATCCCATCCCATTAATTTCATCCCATCCCATCTATTAATTTGGATCGCTCCGAGCGTTTCATACTTGATCGCCAGGGAAGATAATTTGCTGTGCGAGCCCTGCTATCAAATCCCAGACACTGAGCATGGATTTGAGGCAGGGTGATTCAAAAAACTCCCCAGGGACAGGCATTCCCAGTGAGGAATGTGCAGTTTCTTCCCAGAGAAGCCCACCAGAAATCATAGATTAATGGGAAAAACAGCAAAACCAGGAAAAACAGGCCAACTTTTTGATGAGAGCGACGCAGGGAATGCAGAGATTCCTCCTCCTGGCAAACCTCAACTGGTGGAACGAGTTTTCCCAGTCCAATTCAGATTTGGTGGATCAAGAAAAGGGTTGGAATTGCTTCCAAAACTTTCCTGCAACGATTTTAATGAAGGCAATAAAAATTCTGTTCACAGATCCAATAAATATTTTTTGGAAATGAGGATTTTTCCTCAAAAGCCTGGAAATATTTTCTGGAAATCAAACCTGTGAGTTTTCTTGATAAATCCTGAAAAATAAATTTCCTGGTAAATCCTTCTGGTGACTAAATGGGATCTAGGAGAACTGGAGAGGGAATTCACTTTGGAAAAGTGATAGGACACAAGCAATGGCTTCCTCCAACAAGAGGGCAGGGATAGGTGGGATATTGGGAAGGAGTTTTTCCCTGGGAGGGTGCTGGATGCCTAAATCCACACCCTTGAAAAGGATTTTGTCCTGGAACCACTTCATGTCCTGCTGGAACTCAACCACTTTAAAAAAATTACAATATTCTGCAATATTTACAGAGCAGAACTGGAATCGGGACAGGTCAGAAAGTGCTTGGCCACCCAAGGGGAGCTGATTTTATTCATTTCCATGACGTTACTTCAGGCCCTGGTTGCTGATGAGCATTGTTCTCCACGGAAGTTCCGAGGGAAAACTGCATCCATGGATGGCATCGCCCCCGAGGAAAATGAGCTTTTATCAACACCCACGACGGCGTCAGAGAGTGGATCTCGAGTTTTTTATTATGCAAAAAATGCATCATTCCCTGATTCCACAGGGGTTGTGCTCTCCACGGCGGAGCTTTATCTGTTTCCAGAATTTTATTTCCAGTTTAGCATCGGGAATTAAGCACATACTGCGGGATGAGTGGGAAGAAGCAGGAGGACAAAGGGTTGGAAGAAATTAGGTTTTGGAGGAACTCAGGGAAGCTGTGGCTGTGCCACCCTTGGAAGTGTCCAAGGCCAGGTTTGACAGGGGTTTGGAGCAACCTGGGATACTGGAAGATGTCCCTGCCCATGGAATGGGAGTGTGATGAGATGGTCTTGAAGATCCCTTTCCAACCCAAATCGTTCCATAGCTTTTTCCCCCTGATTTCTGCATCTTAAGGAAGCCCTGCTTTCATTGGATGATTTAAAGAGGGGAGAAAAAACAGCACCAGCTTCCCACCCAGTTTTGTTTCTCAGTATTATTTAACATCATCTCCTACAGAAAAACTACAAACATCAAATTTAGAGGTGAGACAATTCCCCTCCTGATTAAAAAAATCCAGGAAGTAACTCAGATCCTCAGCCAGACAAGAAAGCAGGAGATTTCCCAAAGACAGGACTTTTCTTGGCCAAACTAGGGGCTCTTGGCTTCAGAGAGAGAGGTTGACAAGTAGAAAAGCAGGAAAATCTCCTTAATGGCTCTCCCAACCACAAGTTGTGGCGTCCCCTGGGTCCTGATGCTATCAGGGCTTCAAATATCCACGGGAGGGTTGTGTTATCCTGGTTTAATTCCCCGGCTTTGGTCTGGCCGGGCAATTACAGGAATTTTGCAAACACTTAATCCTTAAATGAACTCGACTCCCAGTTTAGCTTCCCGCAGAGCCCAGCAGGCGCCTCTCAAAAAGGTGATCTGTGGAGAAGCCGGTTGGATCCCATCATGCCGAGACGGAGCCAAAGCACTCCAGGAAAAATAAACAACCTGATGCCATCAGGCCTCTGCCTGCTCAATGCAATCCAAAGGCCGGGAGAATGAATGGAAGCATTGGGGTGAAACTTCACCCCCCTATGCAGGTGGTGATTATCCAAAGCTGTCAGACAGGATCCAGGTCCTGCTTCCAGCCTTCCCAAAGACACAGAGAGGGATAAAACAGCCCCATCCCATTTTCAAGAGGCTCAGGAGTTCTGAGTACACAAACACTGCCACTTTTGCTAGGCTGCGGCTTTGTTTGGATGCACCAGATCCCTGGAAAGAAATAAAAACCCAGCTTTGGCTGGGAATTAATCTGCCTTGATAAGAATCAATGTGCCAGACAGCATCCAGGTCCTGCTTCCCAAAGAGGCAGGGAAGGATAAAACAGCCCCATCTCATTTTCAAGAGGCTCAGAAACTCTGAGGACACAAACGTGGCCACTTCCGCTAGGCCGCAGCCTTGTTTGGATGAGATAAATCCCTGGAAAGAAAGAAATAAAAACCCAGCTTTGGCTGGGAATTAATCTGCCTTGATAAGAATCAATGTGCCAGACAGCATCCAGGTCCTGCTTCCCAAAGAGGCAGGGAAGGATAAAACAGCCCCATCTCATTTTCAAGAGGTTCAGACCTCCTAATTTCTGCTAGGCTGTGGCCTTGTTTGGATGCGCCAGATCCCTGGAAAGAAAGAAAAACCTGGTTTTGTCTGGGAACTAATTCTCTTTGATAAGAATCAGTGTGCCAGACAGGGTCCAGGTACAGCTTCCAGCCTTCCTGACGAGGCAGGAAGGGATAAAACAGCCCCATCCCATTTTCAAGAGGTTAAGTACCTTCTAACTTCCGCTAGGCCATGGCCTTGTTTGGATGTGATACGTGTCTGGAAAGAAATAAAAACCCAGCTTTGGCTGGGAATTAATCTGCCTTGATAAGAATCAATGTGCCAGACAGCATCCAGGTCCTGCTTCCCAAAGAGGCATGGAAGGATAAAACAGCCCCATCTCATTTTCAAGAGGCTCAGAAACTCTGAGGACACAAACGTGGCCACTTCCGCTAGGCCGCGGCCTTGTTTGGATGAGATAAATCCCTGGAAAGAAAGAAAAACTCAGCTTTGGCTGGAAACTAATCTGCTTTGATAAGAATCAGCGTGGGAACTGGAAGCTCCAGTAACAACCAGTCAAAATCTATTTATACGAGACATCCCTGCCAGGGATCCATAGGAGAACTGACACCGGGAAGTCTGCAGGGGGAAAAAATCTCCGTTAATGCGCTCGTTTCAGCAAATGAGGATCTGGGGAAAAGCAGCTTCAGCAGTTTCATGAAGCTCTGTCTAGAAACTGTTGTCTCACCGGATGTTTTTATCATGGAATTATAGATTTTGGATGGTAGGAATTGTGATGGTGAGGCCAATATCCAATTATTTGGAAATAGGATGAGTTTTGCAGTCAAATCCAGGTCTCACTCTGGGTACCCATTCAAGGCTTTACCACGAGCTTGGGTGAACTCCAGGTGCTTTTTCATTTCCACACCTGTACAGCCATGGAATCCACCCTTTCCTCTCCCTTTTGTATGGAATTCTGACTGATCAGGCCTTTCCAATTAAAAGAATATTAATTCCTTCAGGTAGATTTAGAGAGAAGAATCCCAGACAACATGATAACTCCAACTAATTAATAATTTTATTTTGTTTACCCCTACTTTTTTTGGACCCTTTTTATCCAAATCCCAAATTCTTCAGAGCAACTCCTCTACAACACCCAAAGTGTGAGCACTGAGCTCTGCATCAGGAATTCTGCATCCAGTTAACACCAACTTCCTTCCACTGCATCTCTCTGAATGTTATGAAAAAAAATCCGGATAATTCCTGAGGCAGACAATTATATTCCAGCTTTACCACCTGCAGCTCGGGGACAATTTCATTAGGAATCCACAACACTGCCTGCCTTTGAGCCGATTATTTTATTGTGGCAGTCATATTCCTGCTCGGAGCTGAGCACGCATCAGAAAAATACACAGATGGGTTTTTCAGGGATAATATTTTGCCCTTTTAGAGGCAAATCATCTCAAATTAAGATACTGAAGAAGATAAGGCTGAGTCACTCACTGGAGCCAGGCTGGGAGAGCTGGGAATGTCCAGCCTGGAGAAGCCAAGGATCCAGGGAGAGCTCAGAGCCCCTTCCAGTGCCTGAAGGAGCTCCAGGAGAGCTGGAGAGGGGATTTGGACAAGCAAAAGAAGGACAGAATACAGGGAATGGCTTCCCACTGCCAGAGGGCAGGGTTAGATGGGATTTGGGAAGGAATTCCTTGCTGTGAGGGTGGTGAGGTGCTGGGATGGAATTCCCAGAGAAGCTGGGGCTGCCCCACCCCTGGAAGTGTCCAAAGCCAGGCTGGGGCAACCTGGGATGGTGGAAAGTGTCCTTGCCCATGGCAGGGGGTTGGAATGGGATGATCTTGAACATCCCTTTCCACCCAAATCATTCCATAACTCCACATTAATTCCAAACGTGATGCGACACAACCCCAGCCATTGTCCCTGAACAATTTCGGATTCTTTTCTCCCAGAAAACAGCTCCAAAAAATCACTTTTGGCAACACACAAAAATACGAGGGTTGGCTCTCAAAAGAACAACCGATCTCCATCTGAATTTTAGGCATTTTTGACATGATCTCTCTGCTGTCAGAAATCAATCCCAGTTCCTAATAATTCATCCCACTCTCCCGTAGTGACTGCTTTGATGTTTCGTTATTCCCTAAAATCATCTGCACTTTTCCTTCTGCGATGCAACTTTTTGATCAACAAACTCATCAGAGGCGCCGTCACGTGCTTTAGAAGTGCCCTCAGGTTCTAAAATAAGAATTTTATCTTCAAAACCAAGGATATATTGAAATTCCGAGATAATTTCAGGAGGGTCCGGTACCAGGTGATACAAATAAAAAAGTCCTTCAGATTCCTGCTCTGAACTGAGGCTTTGAAACTTCAAATCCCCTTTGGGGTGCATTTTGTGAGCCTGAAATTCCACAAAAAAAATCGCATATTTGAGTCTAAATCAAACCTGTTATTTTTCTAGCCCCTCACATTACTATCCCAAGGTCTCCCCTGCACTTTATTATCCATATCCATAATTCTCCTGAGCGAGGCTCTGACGGATAAATCACTGTTTATTTCCCTGTTAAGTTATGAATTCATAAACAATTCCTCTGCTCCGCTCTGGCACTGTCACTGGCGAGGGAGCTGCATGGAATTAACAGGAAATGGGGTTGGGATTCGAGAAGAAAACTCAAATAATCAAGCGCAAGTTTATTGTGAACTTCAAATTACCCCAGACATTCCTCAAGTGCTGGAAATTTCAGAGCTGCGGCTCTGGAGGGAAAATCAGGGCTGCATCCTTCACCTTCTGCATGGAATAAAAGCTTCCCCTTCCTCACCTGCCTCTGGGATGTGTGGAAATTTAGGACAATCCCTTCCTTGGTGCTGAGCAAGGATTCAAATCTCTCAGAAAAGAAAATTAAAAGGTCTCAAAATGGAGGGGAAAAAAAGTTGATGTGAGACTGTCAAAGCACTGCAAGAGTCAAATTTAGATTTTTTATTTTTGTCAATCAGGCAGTTTGGATTTTTTTTTTTTTTTTTTTTTTTTTTTTTTTTTTTTTTTTTTTTAGTTTTTAATTTATTTATGGAATAATTCGGTAGGGATAAAATGATTAAGCAATGGTGAAAATTCCTGAAGTTATAATGAAAAATGTGGAAGAAAGCAATGAGCAGAGCCTTGAACTCTGTTCTGGCTGTTTGATATCTGAAAGCAGCATAAATTCTCTTATTTTAAAGCCAACTTCATTTTTAAGGGCGGCCTTTAATTACAATGATTTCCTTTAACCTTGGCAGCTTTCCATTTTATTGGATATTATTGGATATTAGCTGGGAGAGCTCTTCATCTCCCCCTCGGAAGTTACAAAGTAGTTTCTCGGAGAGCGTAATAAAACTCCATTTCCAATTTAAATCCAATTTTAGAAGGGGAATCGTGCACCCACACTTCTGCCCCTGCAGATCATCAGGAGCTGCTTCTCCTGTAAAGGACATTCCTGTAAGGAATGGTGGGAAAAAACCCAAAATCCCAGAATGATTTGGATCCGTGGGATCATCAGTTCCCTCTCCCACATTTTCCCACACTTTCCACTATCCCAGGTTGCTCCAAGCCCCATCCAACCTGGCCTTGGACAATTCCAGGCATGGGGCAGCCACAGCTCCTCTGGGAATTCCATTCCAGCCCCTCAACACACAGGGAGAAATTCCTTCCCAATATCTAACATTAACTAAATATTTTTCCAGGCCAAGCCTCTCTCCAGCTCACGCGGATCCTCAGGGTCACCTCTGGCTCAGTTTATTCTGGAAACCATTAACTCGAGGATCCACGTGGGCCTCTCCAATCGTCCTCCACAGAAATGAAAACAAGAAATAAAATCAAGGAATTGCAAGGCAGCAATTCGAGCACCAGCTGAAGAGTTCTGACACATCCAAACCACGGAATTTAGTTGTTTATTGGTGAAGATGGGAGACACTTTCCCTGGACTGGAACAGCTCCATAATTTCCCGGCTTTGGCAGGAGCAGAGCTGTTTCATAGGATTATGGAATGTTTTGGGTTGGATGCAGCCTTCAGATCATCCAATTCCAAAGGCAGGGGCACTTTCTGCTATCTCAGGTTGCTCCAACCCCTGTCTAACCTGGATTTGAACACTTCAGGGGATGGGGCAGCCAAGGATTTTCTGGGAAAAATTCGCCAGGGTCCTCTCTCTTGTTGCTAATTTATCTCCTGCTCACTCTTGTGACATTCCCAATTCCCAGCCTGGGAAGTTTTGAGTCCCTCTGGATTTGCTGTACCATCATCCTCCTGAATCCACAAACACCCTACTCCTTAATCACCCAACTTTTTCATAACTGGAGCAGCTCCAGCCTTCCCACAGCTGTTATCATTCTCTATCCAGACAAATCCCTAATAATTCCCAAAGAAAAAGGTAATTAATCCTTGTCCAGGTTGTTTATGGCGCAAACATCCAACACAAACATGTTACTCTGGAATCTGATTTATCTCCGTTTCAGCTAAAAACCACAATTCAACCTCAGTCCTCGGTGCAAAAATCAGCTCCAGAGGATTCCTCTCAGTGGATCCACACAGGAGGCACTGGGAACTTCCCAAAAAACACAGTGGGAGAGCTCCTGCCTGGGTAGGATGAGTTGGAAAATCTCCCACACCCCCAAGAACTGAATCCTGCATTTTAAAAGAGCTTTTTTCATGGAATGAGAGAATTTGGGGCTTGCAGGCACCTCTGGAGATCACCTAATCCAGCCTTCCTGCTCATGGAAGGCCCATCCAGAGTGGATGGATCAGGATTGTGTCCAGTTGGATTCTGGACATCTCCAGGGGTGGAGATTCCATGAACACTCCAAATTATCCATGCACCTTCCACCACTTTCTCCACGGATAAATAACAGAAAAGGATTCACACCTTGAGATTCAAAGCATCTGGAAGAACTTCTAGAAGGACCTTCAAGGAAGAAATTTGGGAGGAACGTTGGAAGGAACCACAGAATGGTTTGGTTTGGAAGAGAACTTAAAGATCAACCAGATCCAAGCCTTGGGAATTGTGGTGTTACATGAGACACCTGTAACAATTGTACAACGACGAAACCTGGAGCAAAATTTCCTAACTTAGGAAATTTCCAAAATGTCCAGATTTAGGGAATTCAAATGAAGTTAGGAAAATCCGAGACAAAGTAACAGCTTGGACAAATGTCACCTCAGAAATTCAACCCACAGAACGTTTCCCCCCAGCTCCCCCAAAGATAAAGGAAGTCAGGACTAGATTTCTCTTTTTTTTTAGGGAATCCAACAGATTGAATCCAACAGATCCCTCTTCCACAGAGACACCTCTTTTATCCTGCCCCAGGATTTTCACTGCCATGAGGAGCCTCCCACCCGGCAGCTCCATCATCCACCACGATCCTCCCTCCTTGCCCTGGATTTCAGTCAGAACTCGGGCCCAGGAAATGAAAGGACTATTGTGAAACTCCCTGGAAACATCTGGCCGAGCACCCACTCCCTCAATGCCTGCCTTGTTCCACCCGCCACATCCCGGGATGAGCCATTCCAAGGGGGTGAGGCAATCTTGGAGAGGTTCACAAATTTTCATTTCTCCAACTGAGACCCGGGAATTTCGAGTCCTCAAGGAAGAGCAGAGCCGCAAATTTTAACTTTTCCACAGACCGTCAGCCCAAATTCCTGGGTTTTTTTGTTTTTTTTTCTCTCCATCCTCACTTAACCTTTCACCTGGAAGAACTGAAATATTGAGAGGATGAGGAATAAAATATTCAGGAGGGCCTTTTGTCTCCTCCCTCCCATCCCTGATCAATCATCACCAGGGTGATGATTTAAAGAGGTCGGGATGGGCTCATTTATCCATCAGCTGGGATCTTGGGAACATCAGGGATAAAGTTACAGCTGTTGCTCGGCACCACCTCTTTATTTTGAGAGGAACTAATTCAGACCTTTGTTTAAACACAGAGATGCCCAAGGAGGGGGAATTAAAGCAGCACGATGCTCTCTGAGTTCACCCAACTCCACCAGAACCAGGCTGGCAACTCCAAATTCCTTGTGTTTTCCTTCTTGGAGCTTCCCAGCTGAGCCTGGACACCCTGAGGTGCCATCATTGTGACGCTGGTTAAAAAAAATAAGGGATTCTAAGGAATTTTGTGTGACCTTGGAATAAAATCCATGTCCAAAGCTCATATTTGGGACAAAACAAGGATTTGGGACAAATATCAGCTTTTAAGCGGCCCAAAAATCCAACCAGTACATTATTTACCCAAAAGTCTCAGCAAAATAATGGAAGAAGACCCAAAACCTGCTCTCCCAGCAAATGCATGATTCTCATATGCATTTTCCATGATTCCAGGAATTTCCAGGCTGAATGCTGCACCCAGACTGGTATCAGATTAAGTCAACAGGGATAATGGATATGGCAAGGAATCAGGGAATCATGGAATACCCTGAGCTGGAAGGGACCTATGAGATCAAACCAGATCCATACCCCAGGAATTACTGTGTTACATGGGACACCTGTCCCAGGTGTAGAACAACAAAACCTGGAGAAAGTTTAGGAAATTAATGGAATTAGGAAAATCTCAAAAACATATTTCAAGGTCACATGAGGTCAGTTCCTGCCAGTAAATTTCACCCAGAATCTGGGATATGTGGATCATTAAGTTAGGGAATCTGTTCTGTCCCTTCCCATCCCATCCCATCCCATCCCATCCCATCCCATCCCATCCCATCCCATCCCATCCCATCCCATCCCATCACCATCATCACGTGCCACAGAAATAACACCCAGTAAATACCCAAAAATGGGGTTTAGTCCTTAAAACCAAGAGACTAAATCCAGTCTGCACTACAAAAGGGTTTAGCAAAGCCAGGGATGAGATGTCATCCATCCGAGAGGTCTCTCAGTTTTTCTGGAGGATTCCTTCCTCCTTCCAACTTTGCAAGTTGAAGGATGGACCTCGGGACAAATAAAGCCTGGAAAAATCTCTTCCCTAGGGCAGATTTTGGCTTTAAATAATGATTTTACGAGGTTGAATTCCAATGGAAAAGGGCTGAGAGAAGGAGACGTGGGTGATGCTTCCCAGTGCTGAGATCCAAGTTTTACCCAGAGTCATTCCACAAAATTCCAAATATTGTCACCAGGAGCCACCAGGGATGAAAAGGAGGTTTCTACAAATCAGGAGAGTTTTGCTTTTACAACTGGAGACATGGAAAGTATGGAATCACAATAAAGTCATGGAATGGTTTGGGTTGGAAGGGGATCTTCAAGACCATGGAATTCCACCACCCCTGCCGTGGGCAGGGACACCTTCCACTATTCCAGGTTGCTCCAAGCCCCATCCAGCCTGGCTTTGGACACTTCCAAGGATGGAGCAGCCATAGTTTCTCTCGGAATTCTATTCCAGGGCCTCACAGGGTGGAATTCCTTCCCAACTGAAGTTTTCAAACCATTCCCTGCATCCCATCCTCCTCAGAATAATTTGGGTTGGAAAAGCCCTCGAAGATGCCCCAGCTCCAAACACCAACCCTCAAAAGCCACCCACTCTTCCTCACATTTGGGACCGCAAACCAAATTCCCAAGGGTTCCTCCTGAGCCAGCAGGAGCCATGACAGCTTGTGTGCGACAAATACAGTTTTCCTCAGGGAAAAAAGTTCCTGTTGGCTCCTCGGGAAAGCTGTGATGCCGATGACAAGAGGGCGCTGTATTTTTAGAAAGCCCACGAGGACTTTTACCACTTGTTCTAAATTTTATCTTCAACTCTGGTTCACCCAGCTGGGAGATGCTACTCCATGGAAGCACGGATCGGGTGGGATGTGGCAGAATTCCTGCCGGGTGCCACGGATTTGCAGGATTACTCACACAGAGAAACACAAAGTGATTCATGTTTGTCCTTCTACAAAAGGAAATTTTTTTTGTCTCTTTCCCCTTCCTGCACTCCTAGGACAACATGTCCATGGAGATCTCATGGATTAACGCTTCCTGCTCGCCAGAACTTCCATCCAAAATGTTGGACTGGAATTCTACGGGGGAATTGGGCCTAAAAAAAGAACAGGATGCTAATTGGGAATATGTCAATCATGTTGGAAGAGCAACCTGGAGGGATGGAGCGTGTCCAGAGATGGGAATAGGACTGGGAAGGGTCTGGAAAACCAGGAGAGGCTGAGGGAGCTGGAGAGGCTCATCCTGGGGAAAAAATGGATCAAAAGGATCTGAGGGTGAATCCAGGTGTGGGTCAGGATCTGGTCCCAGGAAACACAGGACAGGATGGAAACAGCCTCAAGCTGTGCCAGGGAAGGTTTAGGTTGGATTTTAGGGAATATTCCTCCTGGAAAGGGCTTTCCAGCTTGGAATTCATGGAAAACAGGGAGTTTGTGGCCTCTGGAAGGAGAGCAGGAACTCAGGATGAGGATGGTGGGAGGTTGGTCAGGCAGAAAAATGGGAGAAGGCGCAAATCCCAACTGGAATTAATCTGGGTTCTTGCAGCTAAAAGACAATGGAAGATGTTCTCATGGATCCATGGAAAAAGGGGCAGAAGGGAATCTCCATCCTTTGTGGGATGGACAGGGAAAGGGGACAACAGATGAGGGCAAGGCTGAGGCACTTCCTGACTTCTTTCCTAGGCTGGGAAGGGATTTCCAAGGAGCATCTGAGGGAGCTGAGGGGCTCATCCCAGAGAAAAGGGGGATCAGAGTTCTCTTGGAATTCCCAATCCCAGAAGAAATTGAGCTCCTGCTGAATTCCCAACCCCACAAGAGGCTCAGCTCCTCTGGAATTCCCAATCCCACAAAAGACTGAGCTTCTCCAGAATTCCCAATCCCACACGATGTTGACCTCTCCTGGAATTCCCAACCCCATAAGAGCGGCCTCAATCCCAGGAAGGGAGTGTGCTGGCATTTTTCCAGTGCTTTGAGCCTTCTGGGTAAAACACCCACCTCTGTCCCAGTCCTCACAACATTTATTTGTTCCCTGGCCATATTTTGGCTCCTGTGACATCATCCCATGGCTTGTACATCACAGGGAGAGAAAGGAGGAGTAATAAAAGGAATATTCATCCCTAAATGTTGACAGGGCAGGAAAACCCACTGCACTGGTGGATTCCAGGAAAGCGTAGGAAGGACAGTGAAAATGTTAAAGTTGACATTCATGGATTTCCTGCCAGGACCCTGTTCCTTCTACAACAATAATATCTTGTCATGCCACTTTTTAAAACTCTCTGACTGCTCCTCAGAGTTATTCCGGGCAAAAGTGGGAATTTTAGTTTGGCAAAACATGATTTGCTTCACCTGCACCAGAAAAAAAGGTGACTTGAAAGAATCAAAATTAAATATTTAGGATGCACTAAATTAAAAGGCCATGGATGGTGACTCCACCATGCTCCATGACCCCTTTTTCCGATCATCCCTTGGGAGGGACGGATTCGTAAATAAATTCTTAGTCAGAAGGAGCCACAAAACTGTGTTACAAAAGCCATATTACAAAACATTCCCAAAAAATACCAGGGAGTGGAGCACGGCCCAGTCCACAGGCAGAATACCACGACTTTGCTCATTCCGAGAGATTATTGTTAAACCCTTCTTAATTAGGGCTTTACTCTACTAATTCCATTTAGTAAAATTAAAGTTTCAATTTGGTCCTGGACCTCATCAAAAGGAGGTTGGGGGAAGTTGTTTCCATCCCTGGAAAATGCAGATAGAGCTTCCAGACATATAGGTTGGGAATGCCAGGAAAAGGGGGCTTTAAACGGACAGAGAAGGGTTTATATGGGATATTGGGAGGGAATTCCACCCTGTGAAGGTGGTCAGGCACTGGAATGGAATTCCTACAGAAGCTGTGGCTACCCCTGGATCTCTGGAAGTGTCCAAGGCCAGGCTGGACTGGGTTTGGAGCAACCTGGGATAGGAGAAGGTGTCCCTGCCCATTGCAGAGGGGTGGGACTGGATGATCCTTAAGATCCCTCCCAAGCCAAACCATTCCATGATTCCACCATTCCATGACTTGCTCATCCTGCTTGCTCATTAGCTGCTCCAGAGCTAACGAAGCATCACGACTCATCAAGGCCTGTGCGTGCAAAATCCGCCAGGCACGGAGAGAAATTCCCAATCCATCAGGAGCCAGCCAGGAGCCCTCGCTCCAACAGACCTTTAGGAAGCAGCTGCCGTGTCTCTGGCAGCAGGGAAACACGAGGGATGATTAAAGCTGCTGCAGAGTTAATGATCTCTGAGTAATCCATTAAAGCACCACTTTAGGACAGCTCCTGCCTTTCAGGGCCACCTGGAATCCTGAAAGTTCAGGAAAAGCTCAGTCAACCCAGACCAGGATTCTTGTCCTGAGTATCCAATCAAATCTCTGATTGTTTGCTCACCTTAAATATCACCTAAAACGCTGTGCTGACCTTTCCAGCTGAAAGGACAACTCTGTGCTGTTAATAGTCAGAATTTATGACCTTGGAGGTCTTTCCCAACCAAAATAATTCCATGCTCAGCAAGAACAGCAGCAATATTTTGGTTAGAGGAAGTCTGGCATTGTTATCCCTCAATGGGAGACATCACTTGGATTCTCCTCCCTGCACTAATCAGAATTCCTAGAAATTAAAATTAAATTAGAATTAAATTAAATTCCCTTAAAACAGTACCACATTCAAGAGCAGCCTTCAGATAAATGCAGCTGCTACAGTTTAAAATGGAATCATGGAATGCTTTGGGTTGGAAAAGACCTTCAAGATCAGCTTGTTCCAACCTTACTCCACCATCTCAGGTTGCTCCAAGCCCCATCCAACCTGACCTTGGACACTTCCAGGGATCCAGGGGCAGCCACAGGTTCTCTGGGAATTCCATTCCAGCCCCTCACCACCCTCACACCCCAAAATTCCTTCCCAATATCCCAAATTCCCTCTATGAGTTTAAAACCATTCCCTGTGTCCTGTCCCTCCACACCCTTTTCTAAAGATTTCAGTCAAATCAAACTTCTCAAGGGAAACAAAGGAAAAAAATCCATCAGCCACATCCCTTCCCTCCAGGATCCCACTGTCAGCATCCCCTTACTCCTGGGGGGCTGCACCCGGCCCCGGGGAGGGAGCCCAAGACTCTCCACCCTGGAAAAGCCTCGGGAGTGATGGCTCTGCCCAAACCAAATCCCACGGCCATGGAATTCACCTTTCTGGAGAAAAGCTGCCTGGACAAAGGGCTTGGGATAATCAGGGGATGGAACCAGGTGCATTTTAGGCTCCCTTCCCAACCCAAACCATTCCATAAGGATTTAGGAGCGCAACTCATTAAAGAGAAATATCCGGTTTCTTCCTGGGCCACCTTTGGCCTGTGCACACCAGGACTCTCCGTGCCTTCCTCTCCTCCCAGGTTTTGTTATTCCCTGGGAAGATTACTCAAGAGCTAGGAGAGGACTGAAATTATATTTCTCACTCCCGAAATCCAGTGTTACTCAAGAGGACTTTGTGACCGGTGCCTGAATTCCTGCGGCTCCTGCTCCCAGGTGGGACAACAACAACATTTCCCAATTTCCCAGCTGGACATGGACACGTCTCTTGGAAAAGCCAAGCAAACAGAAATGAAGATTTTAGATGGATTTAGAAACTAGTCAGGGTTGTGTGAACATCAGGAGAGCCAGGAAAGCAAATTCACCGATATGGAAAAAAAACATCCCCCCCAAAAATGCTCTCCAGTCCTGAATGAGTCTTGTTCTCTGGCTTCATTCCTTAAGGTTGGATTTGCAACAGGCTCAGGAGAATGAAGAGGGAGCAATGTGTTAAACGATGGGATTAAAATATCAGCACTCAAAGATTTGGGCTGTGGAGACGCAGTGGAATAAATGGGATTGGATTCTATTCCCAGCGTGTGCAGCAAACAGGAAAAAAAAATCAGAGCATCACAGAAACAGTTGTGGTAGAGCAAATGATTTTTACAGCATTAAACACCACAGTGGACACTGGGCAAATCCCCTTTCATTATGGAATCATGGTATGGTTTGGGTTGAAATGGATCTTAAAGCTCATCCTATTCCTCCCCTCTGCCATGGGCAGGGACATCTTCTCCTATCCCAGGCTGCTCCAAGCCCTGTCCAATCTGGCCTTGGACACTTCCAGCTTCTCTTCCAGCTGGAATTCCATTCCAGCCCCTCACCACTCTCACAGGAAAGAATTCCTTCCCAATATCCCATCTCTCCCTGCCCTCTGACAGTGGGAAGCCATTCCCTGCATCCTGTCCCTCCATCCCTTGTCCCAAGTCCCTCTCCAGCTCTCCTGGAGCCCCTTTAGGCTCTGGAAGGAGCTTTGAGGTCTCCCTGGATCTTTCTTTTCTCCAGGCTGGACACTCCCAGCTCTCCCAGCCTGGCTCCAGAGGGGCTCCAGCCCTTGGAGCAGCTCCGTGGCCTCCTCTGGACTTGCTCCAGCATCTCCACACCCCTGCAGTGCTGGACACCCCAGAAGTGGGCACCAGCTGAGTGGACAATGCTGGGATCCCATTTCACGTGATTCTCAAGGTCAGGGGGATTCTGTCCAAGCAGAAGGTCCCAAACCCTTGGAATCTGCAATTCCAGGGAATAACTGCCCCAGCTCCACGGCCTGGCAGCAGCAGCCAGCAGGTTCCTGGAGCAGAGGCCATTGGTGGCCGTCTCCCACCACTTCAAGCCAGCAGGAAGCTTCCTGGCTGGCGCCATCCCAAAGGAAGAGAGAGGATGCTGGGATCGTGCCAAAGCCAGCCACACACGGTTGCTTGGAAACCTTTGAAAACTACATTGAAAATTCAGATTTCTATGAAGAGCAGCATGGGTGAAACAAGCCCAAGTTGTGCTTTAAATCCGCCTTTTCCCGGAGCCAACGGTGCTGTCACCGCTGTGTTCCTGCTTCCCAAAAATCCTGCAGAGCTCTGCAGGTCACCTTTGGGCCTGGAGGCTTCAAGGTTTTCACAAGTCAGGCAACAAAGAAGGACCTGCCCCCAGCAGCGAATCTTTCTAGAGAATCAAAAATCACCCAGCGCAACAATATTTCCATAAAAGAAGGAAAAGAAAGACGGAAGAGAAATGTGGAGAAGGAAAAGAATGGAATTCCTGTCGCACGGTGCCGCCCTGGCATCTAATCAGGGAGCCAGATGAAGGCAGCAATCTGTCTCCTTAAAATATGCATATTTTATTTTTTTAATTTTTTTTTTTTTCTTTCAGTGCTGCAGAACTGTGTTGGAAGGCGCTCGTTAAGAGGCTGCGCCAGGAACGTCCCTCTGCAATCACGAGGGATGGAACGAGTGATTCCATCGTTAGCAGGGTTTAATTGCCGGGAGCCAGAGCGCTCCTCAGCATCCGCCGTGGGGTTCGAGATGGACCTGAGGGCCTGGGATAAAGCCAGGTTTTGGTTCTGAGTTTAAATCCTGCTGTGGCTGCACTGGGAGAGGTCTGGCTCAGGGTTGGCACAGAGCAGGCTTGTGGGGGCCATGGAGCACCAGGAGGTTGTGGGATCACAGGCATGAGGCCCTTCCAGCTCACCCCAAACTGCTCTTTGGGTTTTCTTCTACAGTAGGTTCTTCCTCACCTTCCACACTGGACCGTTCCTCACCCTCAGCATAGGATCTGTCCCCACCTTCCACATAGGATTGTTCCTCACCCTCCACATAAAATCAGTCCCCACCTTCCACACGGGATTGTTCCTCACCCTCAACATAGGATCTGTCCCCACCTTCCACATAGGATTGTTCCTCACCTTCCACATAAAATCTGTTCCCACCTTCCACACGGGATTGTTCCTCACCCTCAACATGGGATCCGTCCCCACCTTTCACATGGGATTGTTCCTCAACTTCCCCACTGAACCTTTCCTTACCCTCCCCACTGAACTCCTCCTCATGTCACACACCAAACTTTTTCCCCTTTCAAACCAGACTTTTCCTCACCTTCCACATGGGATTGTGCCTCATCTTCCACACCAGACCCTTCTTCACCTTCCACATAGTCCTTCCACACTGGACCAACCCTTCCTCACCTTCCTCACTGGGCCACTCCTCACCTTCCTCACTGGATCATTCCTCACCTTCCTCACTGGACCATTCCCCACTTCCACAAGGGATCATTCCTCACCTTCCATGCTGAACTGCTCCTCACCTTCCCCACCGAATCATTCCTCATATTCCCACACTGAACTGCTCCTCATCTTCCACACTGCACCATTCCCCGCCTTCCACAATGACCATTCCCAGCCTTCCTCAACAGATTGTTCCTCACTTCCCACATTTGATCATTCCTCACCTTTCACACTGCACCATTCCCAGCCTTCCACACCAGATTATTCCTCACCTTCCACACCAGACCCTTCCCAAACTTCCACACCAGATTATTCCTCACCTTCCACACCAGACCCTTCCCTACCTTTCAGATCATTCCCAACGTTCCACATTGGACCGACCCTTCCTCACCTTCCCACCCAAACCTTTCCCATAAACTCCAGAAATAGCTCACGGAACAATCCATGGCAGGGCAGGACGATGCTGCCCATTATCACTCCAGAAGCAAACAGAGAATTCATAATCAGATTCCATGCAGGAATTCCGGGTTAAATTGCTTAAATTCTTCCCATTTGAGGCTCGAATCAACTCCACACCGACCTACACTGGATTTTGTTCCCTGCCACATCAAAATTCCTCCTCCCACTCCACGCTGTTTATTTTGGCTTCCCAGCCAGCCCATTGGCTGCACAGCATGGATCACATTCCCATTGCCATTGGAAGGAAACGTGCCTTATCCATAATAAAACTTGGATACAAGGAGCTGAATGACCTGGCTGCTCCAGACTTCTCCTTCCCTGAAAACACCCTCAAATTTTAAGTCTCTCCATGGAGGGATTGTGTTGTACTTTTCCTCGATGGATATCCATGGGTTGGAGTCACTTTCCCAACAGCTGGGGAAAAAAACATCTCAGCCAAGACTTGTAACAGGATCTTTAAGGTCCCTTCCAACCCAAACCATTCTATGATTCCATGAACTGCAGCTGAGACAGAGCCCTCTAATCCCTGCTTTGAGGCATCCTTATCCAGCAGAGACAGTGCCTCATACCATCCACGAAACTCCCAAGTTCTTCCTGAGGATTCCCACCCAAGACCAATGGAAGATTTTATCATTTCCTCCCAATTTGACACAACCAGGACCCATTTTGCTCCAGCAGAAGGAAGATCACAGGATATCCTTGGCACTGCTTCTGTTCTCCCCATGTTTTTCCCAAATCCCACACCCCAAATTTTTCCTCCAGCCTCTTGTTCACAGCTGCCAAAAACCTCCACGCTAAAATTGCCAGGAATTAATGCAGGTTGTTGGTGGTTTTTTTTGTTTTTTTGTTTTTTTGTTTTTTTTTTTTTCCCATGGATTAACAGCTACCAGTAGTCTCCCAGCATGAGGGTTAATTCCCACCAGGATACAGCAGAGCTGGATCAACAATCCAGCACCTGAAAGACACAGCAAGGTACCAGCAGCACAAAGGAGATGCAAATAAATTTGCATATCCTAGCATCAAAGACTCCACAAGATCCCGGAGTATGAAAACATCTTTTCCCTGCAAGATATTGAAGGAATGGCAGCGTGAGCGATGGGAGTGGGAGGACAGGAGAATGGGGAAAAGAAAAAAAAAAAAAAAGGCAAAAAGTGTGACTGTAGCAGGAGCTCGACAGTTGGAGAAATTCCAAGGGAACGGCAGAGCCTGGGCACGAGGAAAACAGTTGGGAAGATGCTGACGGGATATTGGAGCCAGGTGGGGGTTGGGATCTGCTCCCAAGGACCAAGGATGAGAGGAAACGGCCTCAAGCTGTGCCAGGGGAGGTTTAGCTTGGATATTGGAAATATTCAGGCTGTCCAGTCCTGGCACAGAGGCGGATTCCCCATCTCTGGAAGGATTTAACATCCCTGTGGATGTGGCGCTTGGGGACATGGCCAGTGGTGGCCTTGCCAGTGCTGAAGGAATGGTTGGACTCCTCGAGCACGGAAATCTTTCCTAACCCTATCAATTCCGTCATTCTAAGAGAGATATTCAGGCACCTAAAACAAGACAATTCCAACAGGGAATGACCAAAAAACGATGGGGAGACGAGGAGGAAACTCAAAGGTTAATCCTAAAGGAAGAGGACAGAGATCCTGGCACAGAAAAATGAGGAGCAACTCCGTGAAACACCTGTGGATGGAGTTTGCACATCCCTGCAGCTCCACCGGACTCCAGGAGCTCCATGAAGAGCAGCCAAAAGGGATATTTTTGTGCTTCTGCAGCTTTCCAACAGAATTCTGAGTCTCTCCTCACGGGCATGAAGGAGCTTCTGCTGGAGCCGTGAAGGAGGATGCAGAAGGTGTGAAAAAAGCAAGCGAGGAGAAATGGAGCAGAAGAAAAACGTGAGAAATAAAGGCAGGGGGGACAAATTTTCCATCAAATCCCACAAGGCTTCTCAATAAATTTATCAGACCTTCCAGGCCTGTTAAAAAGTCTGGGATAGCCGGGAAAATCCTGCTTTGGTGGCCGTGAATTCCACAGGCAGGAGAAGAACGAAGGCATGAGTAGAATGCTCTGGTTGAAGGCCTCGGAAGGTGAAAGATAAGAAGAAGAAAAAAACCTTTCCAAAATCCCCCAAAAATAAGGCAGAACGAGATCTTCAGGGTGATGGAGCCCCGGAATGATGAGGAGCTGAAGAAAATTGAGTAATTGGTTGGGATTTTTAATGCCTTGCTGGAGCACGGCTGAGGCAGCTACCTCCAGAAATAAATATCATGGAATGGCTTGGGTGGGAAGGGACCTTCAGGATCGTCCAGTCCCACCCCCTGCCATGGGCAGGGACACTTTCCACTATCCCGGGTTGCTCCAACCTGGCCTTGGACACTTCTGGGGATGGGGTGGCCACAGATTCTCTGGGAATTCCATTCCAGGACCCACAACCCTCACAGCCAGAAATTCCTTCCCAATATCCCACCTACCCTTGCCCTCTGGCAGTGGGAAGCCATTCCCTGTGTCCTGTCCCTCCATCCCTTGTCCCCAGTCCCTCCCCAGCTCTCCTGGAGCCCCTTTAGGCTCTGGAAGGGGCTCTGAGGTATCCCTGGATCTTTCTCTTCTCCAGGCTGGACATTCCCAGCTCTCCCAGCCTCTCTCCAGCCCCCGGAGCATCTCCTGGATTTGCTCCAACAGACCCAAGTCTGTCTTAAACAAACAGCAAAGGAAAGGAGGAAGAGCAAGCGACTGGCGAAGGCAGACACGATAAATAAGATTTTGTCTTATCCTGTTCAAATCAGGTGCCCTGGAAGTCATCACGGAGCTGTCAGGATGATTAATCCCTATTTTTCCACCACCACCAGAGCAGGGAATGATTGCTGGGCTGGCAAGTGGGAAAGCTAAGGGAAGAGGAGCCGGCTGTGTGTGGGAGAGAAGCACTCCGGAGGCAGCTGGGATGAGGAGCTGACTCAAAACTTTGGGATTTGTGGTTAGAGCTGCAGACAGGAGCTGAAAACGTAGGAGAAACTGTTGTGGGATAATCAGGCTGTAAAACAAGGGAATACCTGAGGCACCAGTCGAGTCAGGAGCTCCACTTTGCATAAGGAATAATTAAATGACAATTTTCCCAGTCTTTAGGGCTCAAAGCAGAGTTTTGAACCAGTTTGGGGAGGTTTAAGTGCTGGTAACACAGTTCTCCCAAGGAAGAATATTTTGGAACAGAAGTCAGGGTGGTCTTGGGTGCTCATGAAGAAGATCCTTAAAATAAAACATTTTTAGGAATTCTGACAGTGCTGGGGTTACTCTACAGCAAATAGCCCATTTCCATCACCCACACTCCATCCAAAATGGCATTATTCCCTGCTTTCAGGACAATAATTTGATTTTAAGAGTAAAAATTATTCCTTCCCCATATTCCCAAGCTTTTCCAGGTCCTAGCACCCCAAAACAAAGAGTGAGAATCACAGAAAGATTCTCAAAGACATGGATTCAAAATCATGGAATAACCTGAGCTATTCCACAAGGATTGTTGAGTCCTGCACAGGACAGCGTCCAAAATCCCACCATATTCTCGAGATCCATTTAAAAAAAGTTTCTTAGATCAGGAGGCCAAACTCCACCACTCTGGAGAATAAAACAGGAGAGAAACCACCACAGAATGGGAAGAGTTTCATCTAGCCCACCCATCACTCGCATCTTGGAAGCTCTGGAGCTGTGGACTGAAAAAACAGGGAATTATTGCCAGGAAAACGATTCTTTTTTTTCTGTTGTCGTTTTTGGAATGACAACATCGGGCATGGTTTACCTGCCACGGCAATTTCGGCGTAATAACAAGAACTTGTAGCAATTAGGATCTGCTTTTATTACGCAGGAAGAACAAATGACCCAAATCCCAACTCCCACACCCTCTCCAAAAGGGTGAGGTGACCAAATCCTCCTCCCGAACCTGCTTCCCTTTGAATTCCAGCCTTCCCAGCCCTTTGACAGTTCACAGCAGCCTCCTTTTCCAATAATAGGTGCTTGGAACAAAGCAGCTGAAAGGTTTGATTATCCCAGCGATGCCTTCTGTGAGCAAATCAGGCTCCTGGCCCCGTGGGAGAGCAAAAAATTTCCCTTCTTATCCGTGTCACCCTCGCGACAGAGCTGCCGAGGGAAAATAGGGCAGAGGAAATGCAGGGATCCCTTTGAAAGACCACAGGAAAAGCAGGTAACCAGGTTAAAGGGATGCTACGTCATGGAATTTTTACGGATGACAGGGGAATTTGGCGGATTTAATGCGACTCCCGAGGGTTCGAGCTGGATGCGGCTGAGTCACTGGGGGGGCTTTTCGTGAAAGATTCAAAGAACTCAAAATGCTTCCTGTGGTTAAACAAAGTTTGCCCTCCTGGAGAAGCTGCTCAAACCAGCAGGTCCTGTGTGCCTGAAGCCTTTAATCCCGCCCTCAAAGAAGTTTGGGAGCTCGTCCTGAAATGACAAAGCCAAGCAGGGCCTTGAACCCGAGCAGCAAGGCCGGGAGATAAGGCGGGAATCAGCCAGGCCTGCAATTTGCAGGTTGATTAAATCCCTGGAGCGGCAGGAAAATTAGGGAAATCATCCCCCAGACACTTGAAGGAACCACCGGCTGCCGGCTGCCTCCCGGGATAAACGATCTCATCCCAACATTTGGGGGATGGCAGTGGTTGTTTGGGCATGGATGAGACGTTGTTGGAGCCTCCAGAACTTGCTCAGCCTGTCTGGGGCAGGGACAGGTTCCGGGTGACGTGAGCAACTCATCCCAGTGAGCTCGGGAAGAACTTTCCCACCACAAACCATCCAAAAAGTCATTTTTCCAAAAGTCTGGGCCACTTGGGATGTTCTCCAAGCACTCTGAGTGTCCATGGAGAAGGCCCACAGCCAGCTGGACCTTGGCCACACAGTGGCCACAGTTCCAAGGTGTTGGAGAGGGAGCTGATCTCGTTATCTGGCAGAATCCACCTACCAAAGTGGCACCAGGAGGACAAAATTCTGGAATGGTTTGGGTCGGAAAGGACCTTCAAGACCATCCAGTTCCAACTCCCTGCCTTGGAAAACTTCCACTATCCCAGATCCATGCCCCATCCAACCTGGCCTTGGACAATTCCAAGGATCCAGGGACAGCCACAGCTTCTCTGGGAATTCCATTCCAGCCCCTCACCACTCTCACAGGGTGGAATTCCTTCCCAATATCCCATCTCTCTGCCCTCTGGCAATGGAAGCCATTCCCTGTGTCCTGTCCCTCCATCCCTTGCCTCCAGTCCCTCTCCAGCTCTCCTGGAGCCCTTTTAGGCACTGGAAGAGGCTCTGAGCTCTCCCTGGATCCTTCTCTTCTCCAGGCTGGACATTCCCAGCTCTCCCAGCCTGTTCCAACATGATCCAATGTTTCGATGGATAGGAAAATAAATCTCAACCCTCGAGGCCTTTCCAACTGAGACCCCTTAAGCCCAAACATTTCAGCAGAAACTCATCAAGAACCACTCAATACCCCTGCCTCAGAAAATGAAGCAAAGATTCCTGGATGGCGCAGCATTCCAAGCCCACAGAGACAGATCCCGGGAATACGACCTCAACTCCAACCCCGAGGAAAAACACCTCTTTCAACTGCTTGGGCAACAAATTTCCAGGCAGGAATAGGAACTGCCAGACATTGCCATGCTCCGAGGGTGTTTACAACCCCCAAGCAACGCCTTCGTTGGGTTCTTCACCCAACGGTGCCCGCCCGGCTCAATTCCGCCTGTCTGGACACGGATTCCTCGGAGCGACGTCGGAGCCAGAGGGAATCTCATCTGCCAATCTCAAAATCAATGACCCATGCTCTTGGAAGCTACGGTTGAAAAGTGCAGCTAAAACCGAGGGAACATGATGAGGAGAGCAGGAAAATTCCTTAAACGTCAAGATCTGGGGTTTGTTTTGGATTTTGGGGGTTTTTTTAGCACATTTATAATTTACTCTCCCCAGGCTGACAAATGCCACTTGCACCCAGGCGAGGGTGAGACAGGATAAATTTAGGATAAAAAAAGCTCTGATTTGAGGTGGGGAAGGAGGAGACATCTCCTAAATCAGGGTCCCGATGAGATCCGCCCACTCCTCCCTTTTTCTCCTTTGAAACGCGACAAAATAAATCCCTGCTGGCTTTAAATAGAAATCAAATTAACCATGAACAGCCAAAGCAACTCCGTGATAGTCCAGCCATCGCTGGCTGTGCTCAGAAATCTTTTTATAAAACCTTTTCCTCCCTCCTTGCTCAACGAACAAATTGAAGCAACAAATCAATACCAAGAGAGCTCTAAAACCCAAATCTTATTCTGGCTGCATTAGAAATGTTCTTGGAGGGTTGCTCGTGAAGGGTTGAATATTTTCAATTATTCTTCCTCCTCCTCCAGTTGACAGAAGAGTTCCTGAGTCAGGATGTGGGAAAAAACCCAAATCTGCTCCAAATATTTTTGCCCTTTGGAGCAGTTTAAGGCCTTTTTTAGGGATAAAAGGAAATTTGTCAAGGAGAAGCGAACCTAAAACTGGGAAAGGAATAAGTGCAACACATGGAGCAGGTTGGAAGAGTTTCCATTCGAATCGAGGAATAGGAATAAAAAGGTATTCCTTGGAAATATGTTTTGGTGGATTAAGGGTTGGAAGCTCAACTGTAGCTTCTCCCTCTGATTTAGGAGAAGACAAAGAGAGATCCCTCACCCTTTGTCATTCCTATTTCTGTGTCCTTGGATTTTTAACTGGACTTTTTCTGATCTCCTGCATCAAATGGATCCTGCCCCAAATGGATTCTGTGTTAAGGCCTCGTTATCATTCCAAGCCAAAAATATTCCTGAGTCTCTCTGTACCAAGCCGTTTCCAGAAAGAATTTTCCCAAAACCCAGCCTAAACTTCCCCTGGCATAGCTTGATTTTCCTCTTGTCCTGTCTCTCGCTCCCTGGGAGCAGATCCCAACCCCCAGCTGGCTCCAACGTCCCATCAGCATCTTCCCAAAATGTTTGCCTCGTGCCCAAGTTCTACTTGGAATTTCTCCAAGTGTGGAGCTCCTGCTACAGTCACACTTTTTGTCCTTTTTTTTTTTTGCCCCCCCCGCCTCCCCCCATACTCCTGCCCTCTCACTCCCATCGCTCCCACTGCCATTCCTTTGGTATCTTGCAAGGAAAAGATGGGATAAAAAAGCATTTCCAGGCGAATTTTGTTGAAAACACAAAGGTTCATTCATGCAGAAGGATCCCAAAAAAATCTGTTCTGGGGCATCCTCAGACCATCTCTGTGAGATCACATCCTGCCTGTTCCCTTGTCCCTCAGATGTTCGGAATGAACGACAGAATCTCTCCCAGTCCTGAGCTTTCCTTTGGAATTCTCACTTCTGTGAAGGAGCTGAAGCATGAGGTACAAGACCCTCAGATCACAGAATGGTTTTTTTGGGGATATGACCCTTGCTCCAAGGCTTCTCTTGTTCCTGCTCCAGCAATTCCTGCTGTGAATTTTCCTGATTAAAAAAAAAAGGGATTTTTATGCATTTATCTGACTGCAGAAAATATTACCCACTATTCCAGAAGCTCCAAACAAGACTCTTCCTTAAAAAGCCTGTCTGGTCCACTTGAATGCCCACAGTTTCAGACAAATCCATAAACTCATTTATTCCTGCCCTTCCTACCCCAAATACCTTGAAGGCCCCCCTAATTCCACGACTTTCCACGAACAACAATTCCTAAGAAGCCCAAATCTCCCTTAATTCCCTGGGGATTTAAGTTTTGCTGGAATATTTTCCCATTCTCCATAAATAGGGATTTAGGAACTGAAGCGCTGCCCGTGTTTTCCTCTCAACTATTCCAAACTTCCCTGTTTTTTCCCGAGCCTGCACTTCATTCCTGATCACAATCAAAGGGCCTCCACATCCCTCTCCGTGCACGCAACTTCCATGCATAGCCCGGAGCATCCTTGGCCTCCTTCACATCCAGTTTTCTTCTCCCGAGTTTCTGTCCCTTTGGATTAATTCCACACTTATTGAGTTATCCCCCCCTTATATTTCTGCTCCGAGGTTGGAGCCGGGTGAGGGTCAGGATTTTCTCCCAAGGGAATGAGGGACAGGACAAGAGCATGTGGTCTCAAGTGGCATCAGGAGAGGTTTAGGCCTTTATTTTTGGGAGAATTCCACCTGGAAAGGGCTGTCCAGGAGGGAGCCAAAATCCCTGTGGATGTGGCCTTGGAAGTGCTGGGGCTCAACCTTAAAGCTCCTTTCCAACCTAAACAATTTAATGTTTCTACTTTTTACCCACATAGGTCCCTAGTAACTTATTCCTCATTCCCTCCTTATCTCTTCCTAATCCCTGTTTTTTGACAGAGTTTTCCAGGTTTTTGTAAATCCCTTGGACATTTGTGCCTTTCCATCCTTCTTGAGTCAAAATTCCACGGAACTTTAAGTTCTTCCATTCAAGTTTCACAAAATCATGGAATAGGTTGGGTAGGAAGGGATTGCATCAAAGCCCATTGAAGTTCCAACCACCTTCCACTGCCCCAGGTTGCTCCAAGCCCCATCCAACCTGTCCTCAGACACTTCCAGGGATCCAGGGGCAGCTACAGCTCCTCTGGGAATTCCACCCCAGCCCCTCAAAGTGAAGCATTCCTTCCCAACATCCCATCTAACCAGTGGGAAGCCATTCCCTGTGTCCTGTCCCTCCATCCCTTCTCCAGCTCTCCTGGAACCCCTTTAGGCACCAGAAGAAGCTCCAAGATCTCCTCAGAGCATTCCTGAAGATGAAATAATTTCTGCCAACCAGGAAAATCTGACATGTATCAGGAAAAGAGCAATGAGGCGCTTGGATCAGGGAATGTGGGTGGAGGGAGATCCGTGAGTCACCAATAACCTTTAATCGCTTCCACAGGCAGGTTTGTACCTTGTGAAATTCCCTTTCCCAGGTTCTCTGGAAGAAAACCAACCCCAGGAAAACTGTTCACGGCACTAAAATACCCAATACGCCGCCCCAGGCTCTCAGTTTTCCATAATTTAGGATTTTTCCACGCTCCACTGGAGGGAAAGGGAACAAAGAATGGAATCGGAATTCCTGGCTTTGCAGTGGGATTTGACACAAGGAGGGACAACTCTTAAGATCAGACTATTTATGACTAAAAACCCCTCCTTTTCTCCAGGATTAGACCCCCCACAGCTGCTCCTGGTGTTCCAGACCTTTCCTCAAATCCATTCCCATCCCTAGACACTCTCCAGCCTCTCCAAGTCCTTCTTGTCATGAAGGCCCCAAAACCCATCCCGGGATTTTAGGTTCCTCAGCACAGTGGGAAATGTCACTGCCCTGATCCAGATATTCCCACAAAATTATCCCTGCCAAAAGCCACTTTTTCCATAGTTAAAAGCCTTCAGGGAAGATACTGGCACATGCCAGGAGTATCTTGATTTTTCTATGATCCCTACTGCCCCAAAGGACTGGCACCTCGGAATTCCAAAGGCCACCAACCCCTCCGTGGGCTGACAAGGCACTTAATAAGCTGATAAGGCACTTAATGAGCTGATAAAACTGAGGCAATGCCCGAGGAGGAACACATGGAATGAAAGCAAATCTGACCTGTGGCTTAAAAATCTGGATTGGGATTTTCTTACGTGGAAAAGCATTATTGCCAAACCTGCTCCTCCTGCACACCCAGCTCGGCTTTTCCCAAGGGTTTGTGTTAATTTCCTGTTTGGAGCTTCCCAAAAAAAAACACTTTGGGGGGACTCTGGAGATGATAAAGTAAAACCTGTTTTCCTCCCTGTGTTATTCCCATGGGTTTTCCCACAAAAAAACTTTCCCAACCTCATTCTGTGCTCCGAGCATTGTGATGAGGGTGGTGAGGGGCTGGGATGGAATTCCCAGAAAATTCCATGGCTGCCCCATCCCTAGAAATATCCAAGGTCTGGTTGGATGGGGCTTGGAGCAATCTGGGACAGTGGAAGGTGTCCATGACCATGGAAGGGGGTTGGGAATTATTTTTAAGGTCCCTTTCCAGCCCAACCCATTCTTTGATCTTATTCCCACATCCATCCTGATAAAAATCCCTTTCTGTACCCCTCCCAGCCGAGGAAAAAAGGGGGAATTGTTCAGGTGAGCTGAAGTGTGACAGAACAGGAATTATACCAGACTCACTTATTGGTGTTTGGAGAGCTCTGGGCACAGGATTTTCCTCAATTAAAAAAAAAACTCAGGAACTTCCTGTTAAAACAGAAAATTCCCAGACAGAAAATGAGTTCTTGGGATCACTGTGGGATTTTTTTT
Organism: Sturnus vulgaris; assembly: GCF_052056855.1. NCBI lineage: Eukaryota > Metazoa > Chordata > Aves > Passeriformes > Sturnidae > Sturnus > Sturnus vulgaris. Next base: position 155,664,257 of record NC_142243.1, on the reverse strand, counting down.
TTGGGGGGGGGAGCAACATCCTCTTCCAAACAGAAAATTCCTGGCACGGAACCAATACGGATTCCTCAAGGTGACATATAGGAGGTGTCAGAGAGGCAGGAGAAGGAGGAAAAGAAAAGGGCTCCTAAAAGAATGGATTTGTTTGGAATTTTCTCCTTCCTGACAGCTCTGACAGATCCAATGGCGTCTCCCAGAAATGGCATGGAGGGTGGGAATAGGGAAGGGAACAGTCTCTGCTCCTTGGGAGAGGCAGAGGTTGCAATGAAAATCAATTTAATGTGGAATTAATGGAAAATAAAGAGGCTTTTCCGTGTTTTTGTTGCCCGACTGCTCCATTTAATCCAGACACAATTAATTAGGGACACATCAATCCCAAGGGAAGCCGCTCCCGTCCTGGCACCATCCCCACAGGAATCTGCAATTCAAGACCTCCAACCCAGCAGGATTCCTGATCCATTTAGATGGGATTTAAGGAAGGAATTCATTACAGTGAGGAGATGTAATTTATTACAGGTGAGGGGCTGGAAAGGAGAATTCCATGGCTGTCCCATCCCTGGAAGTGTCCAGGGCCAGGCTGGACAGGGTTTGGAGCAACCTGGGATAGGAGAAGGTGTCCCTGCCCATGACAGGAGCTGGAATGAGATGATTTTGAATCCAACCCATTCCATGACTCCATGATTAAGAAGAATTCCTGCCCCGTGGATGATTCCGAGTCCAGCAGACTCAGCCAACAACCTCTGACCCAAATCCCACAATTTTTTTCTGGGAACTGGAAGAAAATCCCCTCCCACTTCACCCAGAGCCGGCTGAAGTGGTCAGAGATCCGTGAGCACAAATCCCTCAGTCCCTTTTCTTCCAAAAGGAAATTTTCCACTTTTCTTAATTATTTCTCCCCCCGCCTCTTTTCCTAATTATTCCTAATGATACATTAAATCTAATAAAGGATTTTTATCCTGTTATTCTTTTTTTTTTTTTTTTCCCCAAGCAGCCCAATTGGGAAAGGGCTCCACGGGATTGCTCTTTTCCCTGTCTTTGAGAGGACATGGACCCATGGATGCATCCCTTTGGATTAAAGAGAGCAAAGAACCTCAGGAAGCATCCAGAAATCCAAGTCCAGGTCCAAAAATGGATCCAGAAAACCCCTAAGAGTCAGCTTAATCCCTCCAAAAATTAAGGATGCATCCACAGATCCACCAAATCTTTGTGTCCATGCTCGGGGCAGCTTGGGGTGCATCCCTGAATGTGAGGAATTTTAAAACAGACACCAAAAAGATCAAAAATAACCCTGGAATACGGAAAAGAGGGAATATGAGCTCTTCAAGGAGCAGCATTTTCCCTTCCGAGCCCACCTGGAACACAGAATCCAGGGACAGCTTATTTTGGAGCCTTTGAAAGGATCCAAAGAAATCCTAAAAAAAGCTGGGAAAGGGTTTTGGAAAAAGGCATGGAATGACAAGATAATGAGGAATGGAGGCAAGAGGGCAGGGTTAGGTGGGATATTGGGAAGAAATTCCTCTCTAGGAGCATGGTGAGGCCCTGGAATGGAATTCCCAGAGAAGCTGTGGCTGCCCCTGAATCCCTGGAATTGTCCAAGGCCAGGTTGGAGCAGTCTGGGATAGTGGGAATTATCCCTTCCCATGGCAAGCTTGTGGAGTTGGGTGATCTTTATCCAAACCATTCCATGACTGGAGCAGTTCCAACACTCCGGACCAATGGTGGGTTGAAATTCCAAAGCAACCAAAATTCCCACATTGTCCATCCTCCTCTTCCACACAGGAAACTGCCTCATTTCCATCCCATATTTGCATTATCCCATGCTTTTCCATGACCTCTCCCAGCTGACTGTGAAGCATGCGAGGAAGATCAATTTCAAAAAAAAAAAAAAAAAAACCAACATAATTCCGTGGAGGCGCTTCCCAAATTAACGTTTCCCAACAGCTTTTCCGAATGCGCGGAGCTGTTGGAAGCCGTTCCCATTCCGGCACGGAGGGCACGGAGCTGAGAGGGAAGATCAATAAAAATGCAACGAGGCAGACGGGGAAATGTCAGCACCTCGGGAAGAGGAGGGCCAGAATCCACTGGAATCCTGCCCTGGCGCTAACGCTCCCGGCGTGTGGGTTTTCCGTAGGGAAAACGCCGTAAGGAAGGAGCCGTGCTTCAATCCAGGGGTTTTTCCGTGCTTTTTGGGGTAAAGAATAAAGGGGCACTGTGGATAAAGGCAGTTGTAGCTCAGAAGATGAAATCCCGGGAAAATGGGAAGAGGGTTGAGGGTGTTCACCTCGAGAAGGAAACGTTGGAGATGTTTCCAGTGCCTAAAGGGGCTCCAGAAGAGCTGGGAAGGGACTTGGGAACAAGGAATGGAGGGACTGGCTTCAGGGAATGGCTTTGCAAGGCCAGAGAGCAGGGAAAGATGGGATATTGGGAAGGAATTCTTCCCTAGGAGGGTGGTGAGGGGCTGGGATGGAATTCCCAGAGAAGCTGTGGCTGCCCCTGAATTCCTGGAATTTTCCAAGGCCAGGATGGACAGGGCTTAGATCCCCTGGGATCTTGGGAGCTGTCCCAGCCTATGGGAAGGTCCCTTCTCACCCAAACCATTCCAAGAACTCTGCTCCGACCCCAAACTCCCAATCCCCATTCCAGCCAGGAACAAAACCTCCCAGGATCCCATTGTCAGGAAAATCCAACAAACAAAACCTTCTCCCTTTGAGAGTCCATTTCAGGCCTCATTTGCTCCAAGTTTTACGAGACCTTCCTCAATAATCAGATATTTCCATGTCTTTCCCAGTGGGAATGGGAGCTCCTGGTCTTGGAATGACCCCACTGGGTCACTCTACTGCCTCTTCCTGCTCCTCCCTGTTTATTGTTGGGAAAGACTTGAAAAAAACTGGAAAAAAAAGAGATTTATTTTCCTCTTGGGAATGTGGAGATGGGGATATCCAGCTTCCCAAAAGTCAGTGATGCTTTTAGCTCCCTAAAAAGCTGGGATTGGTGGGTTTATTCCCTAAAAATCAGGATGGCAGAGCCAGATGTGGGAATGTTTAAAGGACAGCAGCAGGAGGAAGGAAATAATCCAATCCCTGGACCTGTGAAGGTCAAGGAAAGAGCGAGGGATGAAGAATTTGACACAGGAGGCACCTCCCATTGGAACAGCACAATGTGATCCTTTCAGGAGCTGTAAAACCAAAAAAAAAAAAAAAAAAAGGACTTGGGGATCCCCGAGAGCAATTTCAGGGATAACAACGAATTCCCAAGGGCACTGGGAGGTCTGGAACATTCCACTTCTTCCCCTGAGCACCTGGAGCACATTTATCCCTCAAACACTTTTTGGCGGCTGGAATTAAAAATAGCCAGCCTGGATGAGTTGGAAAGAGAGGGGGGGGAAAAAAACTAAATTCCAGCCGGAATGTTTATTTTTGGGAAGAGCCAGAGGAGGAAGAGGAAAGGTCGGGGTTCAACGTGTTATTTAGAGCATGTAAGGAAATAATCACTGGAGCAAAAATGCGGGAGGGAGAGGATGGAGGGAGAGCAAGGAATGACAATTTAAAGGATTTTTTTTTTTTTTTTGAAGGAAGAGGTCACTGGAGCAACTTGGAATCATCTTAATCTAATCTTAATCATTGAAACGAAATTCCCACTGATGTTAATCACCTGGAGCAAACATTACCTGAATAAAAACCTCCATAAAACAGCAGCCACAGCACAGCTCCAAAAATTCCAGATCTGATCATTTGGGATCCCTCCCCTAAATCCAGGCCTCTCCACAGCTCTATTCCACCAGCAGGGAATGTGTGGTTTTATGGGATTTGACACCAATTTGGCTCTGGAATCTGCCTGAATTCCCAGCTGTATTTTGTGGTTTGCATTTGGGATTTTTCTAAAAGGCTTTTGGGTCATTATTTGGTTGGGTTTTTTTGTGGTGTCTGTTCCCAAATTCCCAGAGGTGGGACTCCAAAATCCATCGTTTCTCAGGAAAGGAACGATGGCACTGCAAAGCTTTGGTTTCCTGGGAATGGTTTGAGGAGTTCCCAAAAGCCTGGAACTTCGGGATCAAGGCCTAAGTAGGTCACCATCAAATCCAGGTAAGGAACTGTGGATTCATCCACATTTTCTGGGAAATGGAGGAGGGGTTTAAAAAAGCTTTAAAGGAGCACAAAGTTGAGGGAATTCCTTCCCTGAGAACATCAGGATTATTCACAGGGAGAACGTATGGGATGCATCAGGGATTCTCCAACTTCCCACTGAAGAAGGGATTTGGTGGCCCACAGGACAAAATTTTTACGGAATAGATTCCACACATTCCCAGGTGTGATGTCCAACCAACGACAGACACACAAAACATTCCTGTATTTTTCAGAAGCCTGGAATTCCAGGAAAAACTGGGGTTTTTTTTTAAATGATTGTGGATTATTTGAGATGATCCAGTGATATAAAGGCCTGGAAACCCTGCAAAGATTGGACAATCCGTAAAAACCACTCGAGGTTGCATCTGGAGTAAAAAGCATCTCCTTTGTCCGAACAAAACAGCAGCACCAATGAAAAAAATCCCCAAAAATCAGGATAAAACAGAACTGACCATTTTTCATGGATATCGGGAAACAACCTGAGTCAGGATTTGGAAAACCTTCAGGAGCCTCCCTTTCCTTCCAACCTTTTAGGGTTGAATTCCAGGAATTTAAGGGTCTTTTCCCAGTCTACATGATTCCATAAATCCCCGACCTCTTTTTGCTCCCACCACCCCAAGCAGCCAATCCCATGGCACAGCGGGACATTCCCAAAAATCCCTTTGAACCCATCTCCAGCCCCTCTGGAAAAGAGCAGCCCAAGGACATCTGGCTCAGAGACAGCCCAGACCTTGTATTGTCTGGATTTGCAGCAGGAAAAATCCAGGAACCACAGATTTGGGTTGGGAAAGTAAAGACTTCCCTGGAAAGTGAGGGCATCCCCACAGGCCTTTCTTCCTAAAGGAAGCACTGAAATGCTCTTTCCCAATGGGATTATCCTGAAAATCCATCCCTGATTCTGATGGGATGGGTTGTGCCACAACCAGTGACACAAAATTCCATTTTTCTGAGTTAAATTCATCCAAATTTAGGCTTCTTTTAGGCCCAGAATTGCTCTCAGTCAGTGACCCCAAGATGCCACACTCCAACTCCAGGCCAGGTTGGATGGGGCTTGGAGAAAACTGGGATTGTGGAAAATTTACGTGGGGTTTAAGGCCTCTTCCAACCCAAACCATTCCAGGATTCTGGAATTCAGGATATTCCATGAAAACCTCCTCAGGGGAAGGGGATGCCTTGAGCTCTCCCTCCTCCACCCATCCCGAGGGATGGGGAAGGAATACAAACCTCAATCCCTCCCCAAAATCCACACGGAGTAACACCTGGAGAACTCCAAAACCCCCCACAAAATCCCACCAATAATCCGAGATCCCGCATTCCTGCGCTAATCTGTACCCACAACCAAATCCCACCACTCTCCCCCATCTGCAAAACCATCGGGTTTCCACTCCAGCAGCACCAAACCCACTTTTTGGGACCGCTGATTTTGGGATGGAAGAGCATCCATCCAGGAAAAGACATTCCGTGGGGGAAGGATCCCAACCAACCCTGATCCCTGGATGGACACAGAGGCACGGAGGGAAGCTCCACATCCCAATTCCAGCCCTGTCCGAGCCACCTGCTGCTCCCAGGTCCCCAACAGCTCCCTCCAAACGTCCCAAATCCATCCATTTTCTATGGAAAACGTGGTTGTTGTTTTTTTTTTTCCCCCTCCTTTAATCCCACCCAGCTGCGTGTGGCAGGTGAAGCTCCGCGGAGCAGCTGCGGATTTCTCCGTAGAGGTCACTCGAGGGGTTGATTAAAGTGGGAATAAATAAGAGGATAAATAAATAACTCGACAAATCAAGCAACGAAATAAATAAAGGAGGAAATAAGTAAATGAGAAAATAAATAAATAAGGGACTAAATAAATGAGGAAATGAATAAATGAGGAAATAAATAAATAAATAACTCCACTCCCATCCTGCAGTTTTTGCAGCCGGAGGGGATCGCAAGGAATGGGGGAAACGGCGCAGGGAAGAGGGGGGAAAACAAAATAAAAATCCCGAACCGGCAGCTGAGTCGTCCGCGTGAAATAAATAAATCCCAACAACTCTACCCCTCCACCTTTCCAAAATCAGCGGATTTGGTCCTCCAGATCCCCGCCCCAAATTCCGGCGCTGCGCATCCCGCTGCAGCCCCCCCCCCCCTTCCTCCTCCTCCTCCTCTCCATCCCACCCGGCTCCATCCCTGCCCGCTCCCCTTTCCCGGCGCATCCCCGCATCCACACCCACTCCCACGCCTCCCCGGGCCCCCCCTCCCCGCCGGGAGCTGCCCTCCCCCCCCTCGCCCTGCCACACCTTACACCTCCATGAAAACACCTCCTGCATCCCACGGGATCCATCCCGGGCATCACTGACCTTCCTTCCCCCCGCCCGAGCCCGAGCGGGGAGCGGGATGGGGTTGGATTCAGCTTTTCCATCACCTCTCCGAGGGAAGAGGGTGGGATTTAACCCCCCATCATCCTGCGGAGGGTGGGATCCAGCCCTTCCAAACCCCTTCCATGGGGACCGCGATGGGATCCAGCCCTTCCAAACCCCTTCCATGGGGACCGCGATGGGATCCAGCACCTCCAGACCCTCCCAAAAAGGGAAGCAGGGTGGGTTTCGACCCCTCCGGAGGGAGCAGGGTGGGATCCAATCCTTCCAAACCCCTCTCAGGAGGGGCAGGGTAGGATCCAGCCCCTCCATAGGGAGCAGAACGGGATCCAGCCTCTCCAACCCTCCCCCCCGAGAAGGGAAGCAGGGTAGGATTTAACCTCTTTGGAGGGAGCAGGATGGGATCCAGCACCTCCATGAAACCCCTCAAGGAGAACAGGGTGGGATCCAGCCGCTCCATAGGGATCAGGATGGGATCCAGCGCCTCCAAAGAGCGAAGCAGGGTGGGTTTTGACCCCTCCATAGGGAGCAGGATGGGATCCAGCCCTTCCAAACCTCTCTCAGGAGTGCAGAATGAGATCCAGCCCCTCCATAAACCAGGGAACAGGGATCCAGCCCCAACCACGGGCAGCAGAATAGGATCCAGCCCCTCCATAAAATCCCCTGTGAGGAGCAGGGTGGGATCCAGCCCCTCCAGGGGTAACCAGGTGAGATCCAGCCTCTCCATAACCCCTTTCCAAAGGGAGCAGGGTGGGATCCAGCCCCTCCACTGGAAGCAGGATGGGATCCAATTCCCCCCCTCCTCGCCGAATTCTCCCCGAAATCCAGGGTGGGGTTGAGCTCCATCCCCTTTTTCCATCCCCTTCTTCCATCCCTTTCCTGCAGCCACAGGGAACCAGGTGGGCGCATGCAGCCCCCCCCACCACCATGCACCAAAATCTGGGAGGGGGGTTTGGAATTCTCCAGCCAAACCAACACCTGGATGCAGCGCAGGTGGGAATGCTCCCCCCCCCAACCCCCACAATCAAAGTGGAGCCCCCAAAAAGGAGCCAGAAGAGGAAGGAACCCCCCCTTTCCCAAAAAGGGGCCGAGACCCCCCCAAAGTGGTGATGGGGGAGGGGCCGAGACCCCCCAAGGGCACCTCAAAGAGGAGGGGGCACCCCCATAAGCGCCATATGGAGAGGAGGAGGATACAAGAAGGGGTCCCTAAAGGAGGTTTGGGGGGGTTTGGACCAGGAGGCGCAACCCTCCCCCCCCCACCCATCCCACCCCCCCTTCCCAAATCCCCCCTCCTCTTCCCCGCCGCGATGCCGCTTCTCACCTCTCCGCCATGATCCCCGGCGGCTCTACCGTTCGCCGCCGCCGGCCCCGGCCCCGGTTCGGGCTCCCATGGCCCCCCCCGTGACCGACCCCAAGCCCCCCCCGGCCCCTCCTCGCTCCGTGCCCGCCGCGGCCGCTCCCGGCGCGCTCTGAGCGCGGCGGCCCCGCCGCGTCCCCGTCACCAGCGACAACGGCGGCGCGGCCAATGGGGGCAGCGCTGGGGGGCGGGGACGAGCCGGGACACTCCCCTTTTCTGCTGTGAGACCACGCCTTTATTCAAATGAGGGGCGGGGTAATGAGCCCCCCGCGGGGGATGATGGGAGGGGTAGGAAATTTTTTTTTTTTTTTGTTGGATGCGCGTGCGTTTTGGGAAATACGGTAGGGCGGCTCGCGTGCGGGAGCGTGGTGCGGGATGCGCGTGCGCACTGGGAATTACGGTAAACACGGGGATGCGGCGTACGCTTGTAATTACGGCTGCTCCGTGATGCGCATGCGCACTTGGAAATACGGTAGTTTTGAGATGCGCAGTTTGAATTACGGTAGTCATGTTCCTATGCGCACTTGGAAATACGGTAGTTATGTTGGATGCGCACATGCGGTGCGCAAGCGCGTTTATGATTACGGTACTTGCGATGCCCATTGGGAAATACGGTACTAAGCGCATGCGGGCTTAGAAACATCGTTGTTCTGATATGTGCGGTTGGAATTACGGTAGATTGAGTGCGCATGCACTCCAGGAGATACGGCGTGAGTGCGATACACACTGGGAGATACGTACCCATGGCGCGCAGGCGCGTTGGGAAACGGTAGTCATGATGCGCTCGTGCGTTGGGAAATACGGTACCTTTGAACTAACGGCACTTGAGATGCGATGCGATTTTGGAATTACGGTAGTTCTGCTTGGATGCGCGTTTGGAATTACGGTAGTCATGGTGCACATGCGTATTTGGAAATGCGGCAGTTGTGGATGCGCATTTGAAATTACGGTAACGTTATGCGCCGCGCTTTCGGATCTACGGTAGTTGAAGCGCGCATGCGCATCCCTAAGTACGGTACTCGCGTGATGCCCATTTGGAACTACGGTACTTGGTGTGCGCATGCGCTCTTGGGAACACGGGAATTATTGTATGATGCACGTTGGACATTACGGTAGTAAAGATGCACATGCGCACCTCTACGCATTACTACGGTAATTGATGCGCAAACAGAATTACTGTAGTTGAGATGCGCTTGCGCATCTGGAATTACGGTAACAGTGATGCGCATTTAAATTATGTTACTTTTAGTGCGCATGCGCGAGATGAAATTACTGTGCAATTACGGTACCGGTGCAATGCGCACATCAAAATCCGGTACTTGTTTTGCACATGCGCATTTAAAATAACGGCGGCGGCTGTGCGCATGCGTGCTTGAAATTACGGTACCGGCGCGATGCGCATTTGGAAAAAAATACGGTACCGGTGGTGCGCACACACATTTGTAAATACGGTAATATACGGTAATCCCCGGGATTCGCCCCACGGTCGCCCCTGAGCCCCCCAGGGGTCTGTGACACCCCACCCTGTGTCCCTCAGCACCCCCAAATACCCCGCTGTACCCTGTGAGACCTGTGTCCCCTGCCCCTCATCCACATCCATGTTCCCATTCCCTCTCCGGTGTCTTTGGGATGGGGATGGAGACCCCAAACTGGGAGGTTCCAACCCCTCTGGGCCCCCCCAGCGCTGCCCAGTCTGTTCAGACTGGGGGTCCTCGCTAAAATCTGTCCGCTCCAAACTTTTCCCTCCATCCCACCACCTCTTGTCCATCAACATACCCCCCCAAAACCCCAAAGGATGAAGCCCAAAATATTTTTGGGAGGATAAAGGACAGCTGAGTGACAGCTGAGTTGAGGACACCACGAGACCTTCGGAGCAGCTTTCGCCCCGTGGCGAAAACTTCGGGAATTAAATTTGTCAGGAGGGGACAAGTTCGGTCACGGTGCGAAACCAACCACAGAACCCTTTTATTCCCTTTCCAGCCTCAGCATAATCCCTGACTTGCAATTTTTCCAGGAATTTGGTCGGCTGTCTCAGCAGGATCGGCGGCTCCGCCGTGCCCGGGGCTCCGGGTGCTGCTCACATGTTCTTTTTTTCCACGGCTGCGAGAGCTTCCTCACGTCCATCCCGTGGTTTTTTGGGGAGCAGAAGGACCCAAAACCCTTCAGGTTTTCTCCTCTGAGCTCCTTTGGGACGTGCGTGGAGGGGGATGGAAGCTGGGAAAGGGTGAGTCAGTAAAATTTTGGTCTTTTCCTGGGCTTTTTCTCCTGCTCCTGTTGCTCTTTATATTTAGTTTTGGGAACATTTCATTTTGGGTTGGTTGATTCTTTTGGGTTTTTGCTTGGTTTTTTTTCCCAATGTAACCTGATTTATACAGAATAAAAGAGCACCTTTGTCCTTTTCTCTAAGCATCCCGATCCAAGAAAGACCATTCCACCAGCAAATCATGGAATGGTTTGGGTTGGAAGGGAATTTCATTGAGTTCCACCCCCCTGCCATGGGCAGGGACACCTCCCACTCCCCTAGGTTGCTCCAAGCCCCATCCAGCCTGGCCTTGGACACTTCCAGGGGGGAATCAGGATGTCTCTGAGGGCTGTGATGTGACACTTGGGGATGTGGCTAAAGCCCCTCCCAACCCAAAAACATTCGATGATTCTATTCCTGGGCACAGCCTCTCTTTGGAGGCTTTTCAGGGAAGCTCCAAGCAAATTTCTCTGTCTTTTAAACCTTGATTAAACACGAGATGCCAACAACTCAAGCCTGTGAATTCCCGCTGTCTCTGTCACCATGGAAACATGAGACTGTTGTCTTTTAATATTTTTAAGTTACATAAAGGCTTGGAACAACTCTGAATCCCCCCCCAGTGATTAGACAAGAGGAGGAGTGGAAAAAAGAAATCCACTTTTCCATCAAGAAAAAGTGGAAATGGATGATCTTGAAAAACTCTCTCAACCCAAACCATTCCATGATTCTTGTTTGCTGCACTGGGAATAGAATCCAATCCCATTTATTCCACTGCGTCTCCACAGCCCAAATCTTTGAGTGCTGATATTTTAATCCCATCATTTAACACGTTGCTCCCTCTCCATTCCCCCTGGCCTGTTGCAAATCCAACCTTAAGGAATGAAGCTGGAGAACAAGACTCATTCAGGACTGGAGAGCATTTTTGGGGGGATGTTTTTTTTCCATGTCGGTGAATTTGCTTTCCTGGCTCTCCTGATTTTCACACAACCCTCATTAGTTTCTAAATCCATCTAAAATCTTCATTTCTGTTTCCTTGGCTTCTCCAAGAGAAGTGTCCATGTCCAGCTGGGAAATTGGGAAATGTTGTTGTTGTCCCACCTGGGAGCAGGAGCCGCAGGAATTCAGGCACTGGTCACAAAGTCCTCTTGAGTAACACTGGATTTTGGGAGTGGGAAATATAATTTCAGTCCTCTATACATGAGTCCTCTCCTATCTCTTGAGCAATCTTCCCAAGGAATAACAAAACCTGGGAGGAGAGGAAGGCATGGAGAGTCCTGGTGTGCACAGGCCAAAGGTGGCCCAGGAAGAAACCGGATATTTCCCTTTAATGAGTTGCGCTCCTAAATCCTTATGGAATGGTTTGGGTTGGGAGGGAGCCTAAAATGCACCTGGTTCCATCCCCTGATTATCCCAACCCCTTTGTCCAGGCAGCTTTTCTCCAGAAAGGTGAATTCCATGGCCGTGGGATTTGGTTTAGGCAGAGCCATCACTCCCGAGGCTTTTCCAGGGTGGAGAGTCTTGGGCTCCCTCCCCGGGGCCGGGTGCAGCCCCCCAGGAGTAAGGGGATGCTGACAGTGGGATCCTGGAGGGAAGGGATGTGGCTGATGTATTTGTTTCCTGTGAGAAGTTTGATTTGACTGAAATCCTTGGAAAAAGGGTGTGGAGGGACAGGACACAGGGAATGGCTTTAAATTAACAGAGGGAATTTGGGATATTGGGAAGGAATTTTGGGGTGTGAGGGTGGTGAGGGGCTGGAATGGAATTCCCAGAGAGCCTGTGGCTGCCCCTGAATCTCTGGAAGTGTCCAATGTCAGGTTGGATGGGGCTTGAAGCAACCTGGAATGGTGGAAGATGTCCCTGCCCATGGCAGAATGTTGGAATTAAAGATCTTGTAGGTCCTTTTTCACCCAAATCATTCCACAACCATGGCCTGGCTGCTCTTGATTGCCCGAAGCTCCAAGGGCAGGAGGTGACAACACCCACAATTGGTGGTCCAGGGACTTTATGGATGGTGAGTAGTGACATGGAATTGGTGCAGAAGTGAGGGGTCTGTGGCACCCAGCAGATTTACTTTGGAAAATTTCTGAGTTTGTTCTCCTTATTGACACTTTTAGCACCATTTTGCCTTTGGATCATTGTCCCTCCCCTTTTGTCACAATTTATGTTTTGTGTTTCTTTGCCATTTCCCCTCTCTTTTTGTTAAAATTGATCCTTTTCCCTTTCCCCTCTATTTTTGCAAGCTCATTGCTCAATCTTAATAATTTCTTTAGACGGGGCTTTCTAACCAGGTGTTTTTTCATCTAATTTTTGGCAACGTTTCTCCCCCAGAAGGCCTTTGCTGGGTGGTTTGGTTTTGGCACGTATTCTGATTTATTCTGGTGGGGCTTTATGTATTCACTAAAAGGAAGAGGGTTTTGGGGTTTTTTTAATCTTCAGGGGTTTTTTTGGTTTTTTTTTTTTTAATTTATCTGCTTGCGGGTGTCTGTTGATGGATTGATTGCAGCTGGTTTTGAGGGTGGGGGATTATTATTATAAAGTGGAAATTCAGGGGCCCTGATTCCACAGGGCATGGAAAAGGTGAACAGCACTTTCACTTCCACACCAAAGTGTCGTGAAATTAATTGTTTAGGTTGATTAAACTCTCACTGTCAAAGGCACCAACAAAAGCTGGTTTAATATAAACTACATTTTATTATATTTTATCCATATAAAGTTTGATGGGAAGGTCCACTCCACTAATTGAAATCATATCCTAGAATAATTATAGTTGGGAATGACCTCCAAGTTTGTCAACTCGCTGCCTGGATGAGACATAAAAGGGAACATCAAATTAGAATTAATCTAGAATTATTTGTGTGGATTACGAAGGTTTAAGAAAGCTTAGTGGCATTTTATCGTGGAGTTATCATTGGTTCATCGTTGTCTTATCACTGGCCCTTCGTTCTTATCAGTGAAGTGGTTCATTAAGATTGATCATAATTAGAAGAGGGGCTGAGCCATAGGTTCCAGATGGCAAAATTGGATCTATTTTTACTGCAAGGAATTGAAATCTTGGAATCAGCTTCCCACCCCAACAAATTCCAAAAGGGCATGGAATTGTGGAATTGCTGAGGTTGGAAAAGCCCTCTGAGACTGAGTCCAACTCTTCCCCCAGCAGTGCCAGAGCCACTCTTAACCATGTTCCCAAGTGCCACATCCACATGGATGTTGATCCCTCTCAGGGATGCAACTCCACCAGTGTGCCAGGATGGACAGCCCTTTCTAAGAAGGAATTTTTCCTAATATCCAATTAAATCCCCCCTGGCACAACTTGACACCATTTCTTCTTGTCTCTTGTTCCCTGGGAACAGAACCCAAACCCACCTGACTCCCCCTTCCTCCCCTGAGGAGCCTCCTTTTGTCCAGGGTCAGATGATTCCCTCTACTCATCCATAATTTTCCCAGTCTCTGATCACTAATCATTGAAGTTTCCAAAGCAAATATTTCCAATACCATGGGAAATGGTTTTCAAACAAGCCCAGCCTGGCCTTGAACTCTTCCAGGGATGGAAGGAAGGCACAGGATGGTTTCTGTGGCCATTTCTTTGCCTTGGCCTCAGCACAAGGTACAGGAGATGCCTCCAACAGTATTGCTATCTTTTTTTTTGGTTGGTTGGTGTTTTTTTTTTTTTTTTTTTTTTTGTTTTGTTTTTTTTTTTGTTAGGATTGGGATTAAATGCGCAAGGTGGTATTTTTCGTTCAGACTTAGATGTTTATTATTTCTTATATATATTGCAGTTCTATAAACTGGGAGTTTTATAGTATTTTAAGCTAACAAACTAAAAATGGAGACGTATCTCTTTTTCTACAAGGCTTTTTAAGGATAAGCTGCTTACTTAAGAAATTACGCTTAAATTATTTTTACTTTTAACCTAATAACTGACTACTCGTGACTTGCAATGCAGACTTTTCAAATCGAATTTACAAAAAATCACCCAAACCTATAAAGAAGGTAAAGAAGATGGTGAAAAAGAAAGACTAGCCTTTGCCCTAAACCCTCTATTTTGCTTTATATATATTACTATATTCTAAAACTTTAAATTCTAGATTTTCCACCATGTGATATTACACACTGCTATTCAAACTACAAACCCATAATCTTAGTTCTATTATTCAGTTTTGGAAGCCTTCTCCACGGCCTCAGGTCAAATGCAGTGCTCACTTGGGGGTCAGTGCCTGTCAGTGCAGAAAGTCTAAAATTCTCAGTGACCAGGATTCCAGCAGGACAGTGATGGTGCCTGTGGAAAAGGGACCAGAGCCCGTTTGGTCAGTGCCTTACAGATTATGGAATGGGGACACTGAAGTCAGTGCTGAACCCATGGAAAAGAATAACACATTTTCCCCACTTCCTTTCTCTCCTCTTCCTATCCCCCTTGCCTTCAGCATCCTTTTCCATTTTTCCTTATGGATCGTGAGTGGTGTTGGGGGAGGAGGTTGGTCAAGGCTGTTCTGACAGCAGCAGATTTCATCGGAGCCCCATGTGGATGAGCACAACTGTACCCAAGCCTTGGTTTGGGCAATGGAAGGGCTTGTGCTGTGTTCTGAAAGGAGAAACTACACTAGTAGTTGTTTGGGCTGAAATGTTTCCCTGAGTAAGTCTTGGCACCTTGGAGGGTCGTGGCTTTGTTGGAATGAGTGGCTTGGTCAGACCGGAAAGAGGGTGAACACAAAACCCAAGGCCTGCTGGAACTGATGGAAAATTGACACCTGGAATTCAGGCCATGAGAGGTTCTCCCTTGGGAGAAGAAAGATAAAAGGAGTCATCTGAGGCTATGATGCAGGAAATCTTTATTGAGGCGGAAAAAAAAGTAAAAAGCAGGAGAATTAAATAAAATTAAGCTTGTCTGAGGTGCAATAGGACAACCATCAGCACAGATGCTTTGGTTGCAGATGGCTTGGCCAGAGCATCAAGGCCTTCCTGCCCCACAGTGGGAGCAGCTCAGGAGAGGTGCCCGATGGTCTCCAGTCTGGAGATGGGTTTGTCCAGAGGGGACTGGACAGAGCCAAAGGGATGATGCAGAGCAGGGAGCAGTGCAAGAGAAGGAGGCAGGTGGGCCATGTTTGCAGGCAGCACGGGTTGGCCCCTTGGCTACTGCCTTGCTTGGTGTCCTTAGAGAAGGAGCTGGAAGTGCTGAGCCCATTTGAGAGCCTTGAACTAGAGAGGCATCCTCAATACCTGGGGTGTGTTCCAGGGAGTGAGTGGTTGGTGTCAGGAGTGGTGCTGAGGGTCCTTAGCAGATGTAGCCGCCCCTTCTGCCATAGCAGCCCAGGCCTCCCAGTCCAGAGCCACAGCCCAGCCCATAGCCAAATCCACGGCCATAACCAAAGCCACCAAAGCCACCAAATCCACCAGAGATGGGCTGTCCCTGCACACTGAGTTCAGTGCCCACGGCAGCCGAGGAGGTGGATCCGACAGCGGTGCTCTGGGGGAAGGAGGTCATGATGGGTCCAGGCAGGGTGACCAGCACAGGGGAAGGCTGGATAACAACACGGGAGTCCTGGCATTGCAGGGCACAGGGCTCGTTGCAGCTGTTGGCCAGCGGGGTGGGTCCACAGGGTCGGCAGATGTTGTTGCAGGCCATGGGTGTGGTGTGGAGGGTCCCTGGAAGAGAGGGGGTTGAGGCAGTGCAGGGGTGTGGGGGTGTGAGGGATGGTGATGCAGGAGGGTGAGGGAGTGTGGAGGCTGTTGTGGGGCTGTGGGGAGGGATCAGGGCTGCTGAGGCTGGGTCTGAGCATGCTGGAAGAGAGGGGTCAGGGGTGCAGGAGCAGGAGGTTCAGGGGTTTGAGACTCACCTTGCTGTCCGCAGGAGCAGGAGGAGAAGATGTGAGGAGAAGCGTGTGAGGGAGAGAGGCTCTGGGCCGGCTTTTATGCTGGTTCTGGATGGGCGGGACAGCCTTGTCCCATGGCCTTGGGGCATATTTTAGGCAACAGCTGTTTCGTGACTGGTGAGTCATGAGGTGGGGAGTGTTTTCCCTCGCACAATTTTGATGCTGTATCCATCTGACCTTGGTGGCAGCTTTAATAATTTGGTATTTGGGTGGATGTGATTGTTCAGTGTGTTTCAGGGAGGGCTTAATAAACATCCTGGAGACCTACAGAACTACAATGTCAACCGGGAGGTAACTTTTTGGCACCTCTGTGCAGTGGTTTCTAGGTGCTTTATGAAGACTGGGACTCTCTTCTGTGCCACTGGATGTCCATCAGTCCTTGTGTTGCATCCAGAAATGCTGTGGGAGCTGCTGATGTCCTGAGGAGGTCACTCTGTGATAACATGGCCTGGTACCTGACAGTCTTCGTGATGGATGAAAGAGAGTTCATGGCATTTTGCTGTGAATGGGATTGACAGAGAATCTGAAAAATAAGAGCATGGTCGGGCTGAACTTGTTCCAATGTTATGGTCCATTTGTATTTCTCAAATTTACGTGACAACATTCTCTGTCATTTAAAGTGCATTCCTTGACCTGGTTAAGAAATCCAGTAAACAAACAACAAACCAATGCCCCATCCCCTTCTGCTGGGGCTGTGACCTCAATTCCCTTATTCCGCATTCAAGCCGTAAGGTTTCATAACTTGTGTTCTATAAATGTTAGTGTTGTCTTCCTTTGAGCAAAACCTAATAATTACTAACGGGCAGTCAGTGTGATCCTCTTCCCTCCCCTCTCATGGTTCCGGCGTGTCTTTGTAAATTCTGTGATTCCACGTCCTTCTCTTGAGGCCATTTCCATCTGACCTTGGTGGCAGCTTTTAATTCTTTTAATTGCAAATAGTAGCAACCAAATTCTGCTGTTGATGGTTCATGTCAGGGCAGGCTGAAGACGTGACCAAAACTTTGGAGAGCTGGGGTGTCATCATTTAGGTCATCCCGTGGTCCTCGTGTCCTGTGGTTTGTGGGTGTGTTGTAAAGAGTTGCCCCCAGTCTCTCTCAGCCCTGTCAGGCTGGTGTGAGCTTTGTGACTGTTCCTAGTATCTGGTTTTGCCCCTTCCATCACATTCCCTCCTTCTTCGTATTTCCCCAATCTGGCAAAATCTGACATTAAACCCTGTCTTTCCTATTGGTCGTGCTTTTTGGGTTTCTTGGTGCCCTTCTTAATTTTAAGGTTTTGATATCTAGGGCATTTTGGGTCCCAACTTAGGCTGAGGTGTGAGATCACTTCTCTGGGCAATATCTGATTGTCAGAATGAGGATTGGGCAGTTACACAATGTTCTTGGAGGTGAGCATTGCATGGTTCTCAACAACCCAGGCAAGTCCAGGTTGTGTCAGTGCCCAGAGTGGAGGCCTGAGAAAGGTCTGAAGGGCTGGGTCCAGAGGCCTGTGGTCAGTGTCCCAAAGTCCAGATGGCAGCAAGTCCCCAGTGCTGTAGCACAGGAGTTGGATCCTTTTGGGCAGCACTGAAAACCCAAGTGGTCCTGGACATCTGCTGGAGCTCGGCAAGGGCGGCTGCCAAGGGCTGTTTGTTGGTAGGAGTCATCCCAGATGGGATAAAATGTCAGTTGGAACAATTGTTTTCTTCTCCAAAAAAAGCTTTTGTGGTTGTGGTTGAGAAGAAATAAAGCAGGAGCTGTCCCTGTGCCATCATGTGTACAGGGACACCAAGTGTCCAAGGTAGGATCTGGAAAAGTGTTATGACCAAGCAGGGGGAGGTGACTCTGGCTGTCTGTTTAGCACTGGTGAGGTCGCATGTGAGGCAGTCCTGGCCACCCCAGTGTGAAAATTAGGTTGATTTAGTGAATCAAGACCGTTTCAGAACCAGCAATATTCTAAAGGAGAATATTTCCTAGAGGGGAGGCTGAGAGAGCTGGGATTCTCAAGGGACAAGGGTGGGCAGGGGGGTGTCATCAATGTGTGCAAATCTCTGATGGCAGAGATGAAGGTGAGGGAGCCTGGCTGTTCTCAGTAGTGCACACGTGCAGGGCAAGAGGCCTTGAGCACAAGGGAAAACAGATGGATTTCTGTGGGAAAAGAAGGCAAGAGTTTTTCAGTGTGAGGTTGGTGACAAGGGAGGAGGTGCTGGAGACTATGTTCGGAGATCAAAACACAAACTCTCCATGGTGCTGGAAACTCTGGTCTTGCTGGTCTTGCTTGTGCAGAAGGGAATGAAACACTTGCACTGCACAGTTCCTGCCCAAGTGAAAGGTTTTATGACTGTTCAGAGGGCTTGAGAGTCCTGCTGGGAAGAGTTTGTCAAGTGTGTGCTGGCATAAAGAGACTTTGCCAGAGCCGTGAGCAGGAGAGCATTGATGTGTCTAAGCCTTTGGTATATCAGGTGTTTGGCTTGCAAAATATTTTGGAAAGCTCCCCCCCTTCTCTGCTTCCTGTGCAGGTCTTTGTTACTATTTCCTAGAAGTGTTGTGCCCCTTTCCCTTTCACCAATGTCCTGTTGAGCCCTGGCACTGTGCTGGGTAGGGATGTGAGACCACTGGAATTCAAAAAGGAAGAGGAGGCATCTCAGGCTTTGATGAAGAAAAACTTTATTGAAGCAAGAAAATGAAGAGACAAGAGAATAAAGTAGAAGGGATCCAGTGTGAGGTGCAAACAGGGTGACCATCAGCTGAGCTGCTTTGCTTGCAGGAGCTGTTGCCAGAGCAGTGAGCTGGTGGTGTCAGGAGTGGTGCTGAGGGTCCTTAGCAGATGTAGCCACCCCTTCTGCCATAGCAGCTCAGGCCTCCCAGCCCAGAGCCACAGCCCAGCCCATAGCCAAATCCACGGCCATAGCCAAAGCCACCAAATCCACCAAATCCACCAGAGATGGGCTGTCCCTGCACGCTGAGTTCAGTGCCCACGGCAGCCGAGGAGGTGGATCCAACAGCGGTGCTCTGGGGGAAGGAGGTCATGATGGGTCCAGGCAGGGTGACCACCACAGGGGAAGGCTGGATAACAACGCGGGAGTCCTGGCATTGCAGGGCACAGGGCTCGTTGCAGCTGTTGGCCAGCGGGGTGGGTCCGCAGGGTTGGCAGATGTTGTTGCAGGCCATTGTGTGGAGGGTCCCTGGAAGAGAAGGGGTTGAGGCAGGGCAGGGTTGTGGGGGTTTGAGGGGCGGTGATGGAGGAGGGTGAGGGAGTGTGGAGGCTGTTGTGGGGCTGTGGGGAGGGGTGAGGGCTGCTGAGGCTGGGGCCAAGCGTGGTGGAAGAGAGAGGTCGGGGTGCAGGAGCAGGAGGTTCAGGGGATTGAGCTCACCTTGTTGTCAGGAGGAGCAGGAGTAGAATGTATCAGGAGAAGTGTGTGAGGGAGAGAGGCTCTGGACTGGCTTTTATGCTGGTCCTGGATGGGCAGGACAGCCCTGTCCCATGGCCTAGGGGCACTTTTAGGCAGCAGCTCTTGGCCGATGAGTTCTGAGGTGGGTTGTGTTTTCCTTCCCAAAGTTCTGCAGTTTCACGTCCTTCCCTTGAGGCAGTGTCCATCTGACCTTGGCAGCACCTCTTAATTGCCAGAATTAGAGACCAGTGTGTGTGGTTGTTGAGGGCGCGTGTCAGGGCACGTAGAACATTCAGGCAAAGCTGAGGAGAACTCGGGTGTCATCTGAGGTCGTTCCATGGCGTGTTGGGAACATGTCCAATTTGCATTCTTGCCTCCTGCCTGAAAGAACTCCCGGCTCTGTCACCTTCTCCATGTTTTTAGGACAGCCCAGACCCCAACCTCTTGGCCCAGTCATTCAGATCCTTCTCAGTACACCACACTGGACGCCTGGACTTGCCTGGGTTGTTGAGGATCGTGCAAGACTTGCCTCCATAAACCCAGGCAACTTCCAAATCCTCTTTCTGACAATCGGACATTGCCCAGAGAAATTATCTCACTCCTCAACACTCAAGTAAAGATCCAAGAGACTTTGAATATCAAATCCTTACAGACAAGAGGGACACCAGGATACCCTCAGAACATAACCAGTGGTAAAGGCGAAGTCTCCAGTAAGGCTTTGACAGCTGGGAAAATTGTGTGGAGAGAAGGAATGGGGTGGAAGGGGCAACACCAGATACTTGGAACTGCTGCAAAGCCCAGACCAGCTTGTCAGGACTGAGAGAGGCTGGGGGCAACTCTTCACTACATGACACAAGCCACAGCAAGCCAGCACCACAGGGTGGCCTCAGTAATGACACCTCAGTTCTCCAAAGCTTTGGCCAAGTGTTCATCCTACACCCACAACTTTTGAATCTGATCTCTAAAATGCACACTTAAAGACTGCTGCCAAGGTGAGATGGACACAGCCTCAAAAGAAGGACGTGGAATCACAGGATTCTACAAAGAAATGCCTGAATATTGGCAGAGAAGGAAAGACAAGGTTGTTGACTATCTCTAGTAATTAATGGTTATTTGCTAAGAGGAACTTAATCCTAAGACTCGAAGGATATAAATTGGGAAACCTTATGGCTTGAATGCGGAATAAATGAATTGACGTCACAGTCCAGCCTGGGAACAAAGAGATGGGCCCCATTTGCTCTTTATTTCTTAGATTTCTGAGTGAGGTAGGGAAATACATTTTAAATGACAGATTAGGTTGTTGTGTGAATTTAGGAAATCCAAACAAGTTCATAACAAGTTCAGCCTGAGCAGGTTCATGTTTCCCAGAACCTCTCAATTGATCCCATTAAAGATACAAGGCCATGAGCTCTCTTTCATTCATCAGGAATAGCTGCCAGGCACCAGGATCTCACCAGGTTATTGCAGAGTGACCTCCCCAGGACATCAAAAGCTCCCTCAGCACTCCTGAGTGCAACACAGTGACTGGTGGACATCCAGTGGCACAGAACAGAGTCCCAGTCTTCACAAGACACCGACAAACCACAGCACACAAGTACCACGAAAGGACAGCACTGATGACATTGCAAATCTCCAGGGCTATGGTTGCTTATTCAACTCTCCCTGACACACATTGAGCAATCAAATCCTCCCAAATACCAACTCATGAAAGTTGCTGCCGAGGTCAGATGGACACAGCTTTAAGAGCTGGACCTGGAATTGCAGAAATTCAGGAAGGAAAACACGCCCCACCTCATGACTCACCAGGCTGGGCCGTGCAAATACTCCCACCTAAAAAATGCCCCCAAGGCTATGGGACAAGGCTGTCCCGCCCATCCAGAACCAGCATAAAAGCCAGTCCAGAGCCTCTCTCCCTCACACACTTCTCCTCACACCTTCTCCTCCGGTGCCGACAACAAGGTGAGTCTCAAACCCCTGAACCTCCTGCTCCTGCACCCCTGAACCCTCTCTTCCAGCATGCTCAGTCCCAGCCTCAGCAGCCCTCACACCTCCCCACAGCCCCACAACAGCCTCCACACTCCCTCACCCTCCTCCATCACCTCCCCTCACACCTGACATCCCTCTCCTGCTTCAACCCCCTTCTCTTCCAGGGACCCTCCACACCACACCCATGGCCTGCAACAACCTCTGCCAACCCTGCGGACCCACCCCGCTGGCCAACAGCTGCAACGAGCCCTGTGCCCTGCAATGCCAGGACTCCCGTGTTGTTATCCAGCCTTCCCCTGTGATGGTCACCCTGCCTGGACCCATCATGACCTCCTTCCCCCAGAGCACCGCTGTTGGATCCACCTCCTCGGCTGCCGTGGGCACTGAACTCAGTGTTCAGGGACAGCCCATCTCTGGTGGATTTGGTGGCTTTGGTGGCTTTGGCTATGGCCGTGGATTTGGCTATGGGCTGGGCTGTGGCTCTGGGCTGGGAGGCCTGGGCTGCTATGGCAGAAGGGGCGGCTACAACTGCTAAGGACCATCAGCACCACTCCTGACACCAACCACGCACTCCCTGGAACACGCCCCAGGCATTGAGGACACCTCTCTGGGCCAAGCCTCTCAAACAGTCTCAGCACTTCCAGCTCCTGCTCTCAGGACACCAAACAAGGCAGTACCAAAATGGGCCAGCCCTGCCGACATGACCCATCTGCCTCCTTCTCTTCTCCCACTCTGTGCTCTGCATTGCCCCTTTGGTTCTGTCCAATCCCCTCTGGACAAACCCCTTCTCCCAGGCCAGAGACCATCCGGGACCTTTGCTGAGCTGCTCTCAGTGCAGGGCAGGTAAGCCTCGATGCTCTGGCCAAACCTCCTTCAAGGAAAGGAATTTGGCTGATGCTTGCCCTACCTGTACCTCAGACCAGCTCCCTTGCACTGGCTGCTCCTGAGTTTTCACTCTTCTACCTCAATAAAGTTTTCTTGCATCAAAACCTCAGATGACTCCTTTATTCTCCCAGGTTTCTTCCTGTCTCACTCAGCACTAAGCCAGGGTTGTAGAGGCCACTGGGGTGGGTGAAAAGGTGTACCAAGACCCCTTTTAGGTATTCTTTCTGCAGTTCTGTTACTCACGGCCACACTTTGCTCTTCCAGTGCATTATCACATGAAGCCTTCAGCTGTTGAAACACAGACCTGGATACGCTAATGCAGGTCTATCCTTGCCTCTGGCAAAAGCCCCTCATGGGTGGTGTGTTTAATTTTTCTGGATGCCAGTTGCTCCTGCCCATCATGGTCTTCTAGGTCTATCTCCGGCTCTGGTTGAGCAGGTCCATATCTTTCTTATTTTCCGTTCCCAGAGCTGAACACACATCTCCAGTCTCACCAGAGTGGAGCAGAGGAGCAAGATTCCCCCTCTTCACCTGCTGCCCATGCTGTGGGGATGAGCCCAAGGCATAGGGAGGTTTCTGTTCAGCACATTCCCATGGCAGGCATGTCCAGTTCTTCATCCACCATCACTCCAAGTGCTCCTCCTCAGGCTCCATCCCCTCATCCCCATCCTGTATCCTGCAGGTTTGGAATTGCTCCAATCCAGTTGGAGCAGAGTCTTCTCTGCTCTGCTCTGCTCTGGTCATATTGGAGAGCTCTGTTTATCTTTGAGTTACTGGAAATAAGGAAGACAAGACTGCTGGAGAAGATCAAGAGTGTGGCCTTGAGGATGATCTATGGCTGAAGGTTTGGGACAGCCATTGCCCATAACATTGGGGCATTTTTCGGGCTAGCTGCTCTTGCCTGGCTCAGCCTGGTGAGTTGTGAGGGTGGGAATGTTTTCCTTCCCAAAGCTCTTCAATTCCATATTCTGCTTTTGAAGCCATGCCCATCTTACCTTGGCAGCAGCTTTAGTGGGTTGGTATTCATTCCAACACTGGTGAATGAGGGAAGAGATGCAAGTATCCTGTACCTGGACTTGTGCAAGTCTCTTGTTCCTGTGCCAGACAACATCCTTTTCCCTAAGCTGGAGAGATGTGGGTGTTGGTTGGACTGTTTGGTGGGTAAGGAATGGGCGGCATGGTCTCACTCAAAGAGTTGTGGTCAATGGCTCCATGTCCCTGGTGAAGAATGGGCATGAGTCGTGACCACTGGAGACTCACGTTGGGATCATTATGATTTTGTGTAATTATCAGAAATCTGGGTGCTGGGATTTAGTGGGATGATGAGAAAAAGCAGGGAGTGCTCCAAGCTGAGTAGTGTGGTTGGTTGTCTGGAGAGAAAGGATGGCACCCAGAGGGGCTGGAACAGGTTGGAGATGTGGGATATCGTCAGTTTCATGAAGCTGAACATGGCTGAATGCAAGGTCTTGCATCTGGTTTGGAGCAATGCCAAACATGCCTGTGAACTGGACAATGAGTGGATTGAGAGCAGCCCAGAGGAGAAAGATTTGGGGTGTTGGTGGATGAAGAACTGGACATGCCCTGCCATGTTAATGAGCTGACCAGAAACTCCCCGTGTCCTGGGCTCATGCCCACAGCATGGGCAGAAGGTGTGGGGCGGGGGGACAGATTCTGCCCCTCTGCTCAGGCCAGGAAAGACTGGAATTGTGTGTTCAACCCTGGGACCTGAAAATAAGAGAGACACGAAGCAGCTTGAACAGATCTGAAAATGGAATATGATGAGGGTCTGGATCAACTGATGTTCAGCCAAAATGAACACACCATCCATGAGGGGCTTGCGCCAGAATTAAGGCTAGACCTGCATTAGTGTACCCAGGCCTGTGATTAAGCAATTTAAGTTCTTCTCTGTGATGCACACAAAATTTGCCAGTGTGTCCTAGAGGGTAGTGGAAGTGCCAAACCAATTCCAAGAGAGATGTTGGTGCAATTTACATCCTCCACAAATGGATTGTGGACACATGGATTTGTGCAAAGTATGGTTGGCACAACTTTGTCACAAAGAAGTTGAAGGAGACATCTCAGGTTGCAAGGCAAGAGAATTTTATTGAGGCAAAAGAACAGTGAGAGGCCAGGAGCAGCCAGTGCAAGGGAGCTTGCCTGAGGTGCAAGTAGGGTGACCATCAGCTGAAGTTCTTTGGTTGCAGATGGTTTGGCCAGAGCACCAAGGACGTCCTGCCCTGCTGTGAGAGTAGCCCGTCAGAGATGCCCAAAGGTCTCTGACTTGGGAGAAGGGGTTTGCAGCAGAGAGAGCTGGACCGAGCTAAATAGGTCATGCAGAGCATGGAGTGGGAGAGGAGGAGGAGGCAGATGGGCCATGTTTGCAGGCAGCCAGGGCTGGCCCCTTGGCTACTGCCTTGCTTAGTGCCCTGAGAACAGGAGCTGGAAGTGCTGAACCCATTTGAGGCGTATGCAATGCCTGGGGTGTGTTCCAGGGAGTGTGTGGTGTCAGGAGTGGTGCTGAGGGTTCTTAGCAGTTGTAGCCACCCCTTCTGCCATAGCAGCCCAGGCCTCCCAGCCCGTAGCCACAGCCCAGCCCGTAGCCAAATCCACGGCCATAACCAAAGCCACCAAAGCCACCAAATCCACCAGAGATGGGCTGTCCCTGAACACTGAGTTCAGTGCCCACGGCAGCCGAGGAGGTGGATCCAACAGCGGTGCTCTGGGGGAAGGAGGTCATGATGGGTCCAGGCAGGGTGACCATCACAGGGGAAGGGTTGATGATGACGCGGGAGTCCTGGCATTGCAGGGCACAGGGCTCATTGCAGCTGTTGGCCAGCGGGGTGGGTCCGCAGGGTTGGCAGATGTTGTTGCAGGCCATGGGTGTGGTGTGGAGGGTCCCTGGAAGAGAGGGGGTGAGGCAGGGCAGGGCTGTGGGGGTGATGGAGGGGTGATGGAGGAGGATGAGGGAGCATGGAGGCTGTTGTGGCGCTGTAGGGAGGTGTGAGGGCTGCAGAGGCTGGGTCTGAGCGTGCTGGAAGAGAGGGGTCAGGGGTGCAGGAGCAGGAGGTTCAGGGGATTGAGCTCACCTTGTTGTCAGGAGGAGCAGGAGTAGAATGTATCAGGAGAAGTGTGTGAGGGAGAGAGGCTCTGGGCTGGCTTTTATGCTGGTTCTGGATGGGCGGGACAGCCTTCTCCCATGGCCTTGGGGCATTTTTCAGGCAGCAGCTCTTGCCTGTCTCAGCCTGGTGAGTCATGAGGTGGGGAGTGTTTTCTTTACTTCGACTCCTCAACTCCATGTCCTTCACTTGAGGCTGTTTTCATTTGACCTAGGCGGCACCTCTTAATGGATAGAATTAGTGACCATTATCTTGTTGGTGATAGCACATGTCAGGACATGTACATGAATCTACCAACGCTTTGGAGAACTGGGAAGTCATCACTGAAGTCATTCTGTGGCATATTGACAATATGCCAAGGTCAAATAGACAAGGTCTCAAGACAAGGACATGGATTACAAAACGCCAAAAATATTCGCGCCCATCATGACAAAGGAGAGGAACTCGCTGACTGCCCTCTAGTAATTATTGGATTTTGCTAACAGAAACACAGATTATAGGACAAAAGTTATGAAACCTGATGGCTTGCATGCAGAAGGATGAAATTGACATCACAGAGCAGCTGCAACAAGAAACTGATGGCATGAGGTTCGTTCTTCATTATTAGATTTCTGAATGAAGTGTAGAAATACAATTTAAATGATAGTGTATGCTGTGGTGTAAATGTGAGAAATCCAAACAAACCAGAACACTGGAGCAAGTACAGCCTGAAAAGACTCTCATTTTCCAGATCCCGTCTCTTGATCCCATTCAAGACACAAGGCCAGGAGCTTTCTTCCATCCAAGCACTGAGATCTTGCAAAGTGACCTCCCCAGGACATCAGCAGCTCCCTCAGCATTCCTGGGTGACACAAAATGACTGATGGACATCCAGCGGCAATAAACAGAGTCCCACTCTTCACAAGGCACCGACAAACCACAGCACACAAGTGCCACAAAATGACATCACTGATGACATTGCACTGTTCCTGGGCTCTGGTTGTTTATTCAGCACACCCTGAAACACACTGAACAATCAAACCCTCCCGAATACCAGCTCATTAAAGCTGCTGCCAAGGTCAGATGAAACCAGCCTCAAGTGCATGACTTGGAATTGCAGAACTATATGAATGAAAACACTCCCCATGTAATGAACTTCATGCCAGGCTGGGCCAGGCAAGAGATGCTGCTGCTTCCAAAACGCCCCAAGGCCATGGGACAAGGCTGTCCCACCCCTCCAGAACCAGCATAAAAGCCAGCCCAGAGCCTCTCTCCTCACACATATCTCCTCACACCTTCTCTTCCTTCTAACAACAAGGTAAGTCTCAAGCCCCTGACCCTTCTGCTCCTGCACCCCCGACCCCTCTCCTCCACCACGCTCGGACCCAGCCTCAGCAGCCCTCACCCCTCTCCACAGCCCCACAACAGCCTCCACACTCCCTTACCCTCCTCCATCACCACCCCTCAAACCCCCACACCCCTGCACTGCCTCACTCCCCTCTCTTCCAGGGACCCTCCACACCACACCATGGCCTGCAACAACCTCTGCCAACCCTGTGGACCCACCCCGCTGGCCAACAGCTGCAACGAGCCCTGTGCCCTGCAATGCCAGGACTCCCGCGTCATCATCAACCCTTCCCCTGTGCTGGTCACCCTGCCTGGACCCATCATGACCTCCTTCCCCCAGAGCACCGCTGTTGGATCCACCTCCTCGGCTGCCGTGGGCACTGAACTCAGTGTGCAGGGACAGCCCATCTCTGGTGGATTTGGTGGCTTTGGTGGCTTTGGCTATGGCCGTGGATTTGGCTATGGGCTGGGCTGTGGCTCTGGGCTGGGAGGCCTGGGCTGCTATGGCAGAAGGGGCGGCTACAACTGCTAAGGACCATCAGCACCACTCCTGACACCAACCACCAGCTCAGGGGTCTGGCAACAGCTCCTGCAAGCAAAGCACCTCGGCTGGTGGTCTTCTTACTTGCACCTCAGCACAAATTATTTCCACTTCTTTCTCCTGATTTTTAATTCTTTTACATCAATAAAGTTTTTCTGCATCAAACCTGGGATGTCTCCTTATCTTTTATATTCCAATGGTCTTGCATTCTCTCCCACTATTTTCTAGAGCTCTACAGACCGTTGAGCGTACTTGGAAGAGGGTGACAATACTTTTTCTAACATACATCTCAAAACAGCTAATAACAAAGGCTGGCACAGGAAGGGACATTTTGCAGAATGTGTCGCACACTCTGCAAACTGCTACACCAAAGGTTTTGACACAGCAGTTCTCTTTGAACAAAAATGGAAAAGTCACTCCATGCCAGTGCACACTTGATAAACTCTCTTCCTGACCAGGACTCTTTAAGCCTTCCAGCAAAGACAGAAACAATATCAATCATTCAGGCAGGAACTCTGTGGTGCAACTGCTTCAACTGCCCTGCTGAAGCAAGACCAGCAGGAGCAGAGTTTCCAGTACCTTGGACAGTTCAGATTCGGCACTCCCAGGATCTCCCACCTCTTCCACTCTGTGGCCCTCTCACAATGAAAGGTTCTTGTCATCTTTGCCGATGGAATTCCATCTCTTTTGCTTGGGCCTTTGCTCTCTTGCCCTGCACGTGTGCACTGCTTGTGAACAGCCGGGCTCCTTTGTCTTCATTGCCCATCAGGGATTTGCACACACTGATGACATCCCCCCATCCATCCTTGTCCTCTGCGAGTCCTGACTGTCTCAGTTTCTCATCTAGGAGTCATTTTCCAGGCCCATTTGTATCTGAGTGGTCCTGAGCTGGTCTCACTGGGGAGCCCAGAATTGCCCACAACACCTCAGATTGGACCTCACCAGTGCTGTGCAAACACCAGCAGTCACCTCCCACTACCTCATCCCAGCACTTTTGCACATCTTGCCCTGGAACCTTGGGGTCCCTTTTCCCACAGGGGTACAGGGACACCTCCTGCTACATTTCTTCTCACCCACAACCACAAAGGCATTTTGGGAAAGAAAGCTGTTGTTGCAACTGATAACCATATATTGCTTCCTACCTGCAATGACTCTCTCATTCCTCCCAACAAACAGCACTTGGCAGCTGTCCTTGCTGAGCTCCAGCAGATTCCAGGACCACTCAGTGTTGGCCGAAAGGATCCAACTCCTGGACTACAGCACTGGGGACTTGCTGCCATCAGGATTTTGGGACACTGACCACAAGCCTCTGGGCCCAGTTCTTCAGATCTTTCTCAGGCCACCATGCTGGACACTGACATAACCTGGACTTGCCTGGGTTTTCAAGGATCATGAAATGCTCACCTACAACAACCCTGGGCAAATCCTCTTTCTGACAATCAAAAGTGGCCTCAGCCCTTTGCACTCAGCCCCAGTAAAGACCCCAATGTCCCCAGATATTAAAACCTTAAAATTAAGAGGGGCACCAAGACACCTACAGAGCACAGTCAACAGGAAAGATCAGGTCTAGTGTCAGGCTCAGCCAGGTGGCATCAAGGTGGGGAGCAATGGAATGTGAGGGAAGGGGCAACAGTTCTACACACCTGCAAATCCCAGAACAGCCTGAGAGGGCTGGGAGGGAATGGAGCCTCTCTTCAGAACACAACCACAAACCACAGCACACTAGTGCCACAGGGTGACCTTGCAGATGACACCCACACCTCCCCAGAATTTTGGCTGTTTATTCAGCCCTCCCTGGCACTCACCTTCAGAGCAAACCCTCCCAAATGCCACCCACCCTCAAATAGCAATAACTCACACTTAAACACTGCCCTCAAGGTCAGAAGGACAGGACCTCAAGAGAAGGACATGGAATAGTGGAATTCCATAAAGGCACACCCACATCATGACAGAGAGGGAAAGGAGAGCACGCTGACCATCAGGTAGCAATTACTGGGTTTTGCTCACAAGAAAGCAATATTACAATTTACAGGATATAAATCATTATGAAACCTGATGGCCTGAATGCAGAATAAGGGAATTGATGCCACAGACCAGCCTGGGAACAAAGGGATTTGGCCCCGTTTGTTGTTTGTTATTGGATTTCTGAATGAGGTCAAGGAATGCACTTTACATGTAAGAGTATGTTGAAATTAAAATTTGAGAAATCCGGGTAGACCATAAAAATGGAACAGGTTCAGCCTGAATAGCCTCTCGTTCACCAGATCTTGTGGTCCCATTCAAGACACAAGGCCAAGACCTCCCTTTCATCCATCAGGAAGAGCTCCAAGGCGCTGGAATCTTTCCAAGCTGTTATTGCAGAGTGACCTTCCCAGGATATCAGCAGCTCCCTCAGCATTCCTGGGAGAAACACAATGACTGATGGACATCCAGCAGCACAGAAAAGGAGCCCAATCTTCACAAGGAACCCACAAACCACAGCACATGACTGCCACAAAATTACCTCACTGATGATATTGCAAATCTCCAGGGCTCTGGTTGTTTATTCATTCCTCCCTGACACACATCGGGCAATGAAATTCTCCCAAATACCAACTCCCATGAAAATTGATGCCAAGATCAGATGGACACAGCATCGAGAGCAGGACATGGAACTGAAGAATTGCATCACAAAGGAAAACACACCTCACCTCATAACCTCATGCCAGGCTGGGCTAGGCAAGAGCTGCTGCTTCCAAAATGCCCCAAGGCCATGGGACAAGGCGGTCCCACCCATCCAGGACAGCATAAAAGCCAGCCTAGAGCCTCTCTCCCTCACACACTTCTCCTCACACATTTCTCCTCCTGCTCCTGCTGACAACAAGGTGAGCCTCAAGCCCCTGACCCTCTCGCTCCTGCATCCTGACCCCTCTCTTCCACCATGCTCGGCCCCAGCCTTGGCAGCCCTCACTCCTCTCCACAGCCCCACACTCCCTCACCCTCCTCCAAACCCCACACCCTGACCTGCCTCACCCCCTCTCTTCCAGGGACCATCCACACCACACCCATGGCCTGCAACAACCTCTGCCAACCCTGCGGACCCACCCCGCTGGCCAACAGCTGCAACGAGCCCTGTGCCCTGCAATGCCAGGACTCCCGCGTCATCATCAACCCTTCCCCTGTGCTGGTCACCCTGCCTGGACCCATCATGACCTCCTTCCCCCAGAGCACCGCTGTTGGATCCACCTCCTCGGCTGCCGTGGGGAGTGAACTCAGTGCCCAGGGACAGCCCATCTCTGGTGGATTTGGTGGCTTTGGTGGCTTTGGCTATGGCCGTGGATTTGGCTATGGGCTGGGCTGTGGCTACGGGCTGGGAGGCCTGGGCTGCTATGGCAGAAGGGGCGGCTACAACTGCTAAGGAGCCTCAGCACCACCCCTGATACCAACCATGCACTCCCTGGAACACACCCCAGGCATTGAGGATGCCTCTCTCATCAAGGCTCTCAAATGGGCTCAATGCTTTCAGCTGCTGCTCTCAGGGCACCAAGTACAGCAGTAGCCAAGGGTCCAGGCCGTGCTGCCTGCAAATATGGCCCATCTGCCTCCTCCTCTTCTCCTGCTCCCTGCTCTGGGTCTCCCCTTCTGCTCTGTCCAGTCCAGTCTCCTGCAAACCCTTTCTCCCAAGCCAGAGAGCATTTTTCACCTCTGCTGGGCTGCTCCCACAGTGGGGCCAGAATGCCTCAATGCTTTGGCAAAATCTTCAAGGAAAGCTACTCAGCTGATGATCACCCTGCTCACAACTCAGCCCAGCTCCCTTCCACTGCCTGCTCCTGAGTTTTCACTGTTCTTCAATAAATTTTATTTGCAATGCAACCTCATGTAGCTCTTTCTTTCTTGTCCGAGGACTCTTCCAGTTACACTCAGTGCTAAGGCAAGTTTGTGCAGGCAATTGATGTGGGTGAAAAAATACACCAAGGTCTGTCTTAGGAAATATGGCTCCAGTTCCACTACCCCCAGCACACTTTGGTCTTCCATTGCACCATACAAACCCTTCACTTTCTTGAAACCGGGCCTGGATACAGTAGTGAAGGTCTTTGCCTGTCTCTGACATAAGCGCCTCGTGGTCTCTCTGTTCACTTTTGGCTCCTCATGATCTCCCAGGCTCATCTCCAGTCTGCTTGAGGAGGTTCTTGTCTTCCTTCTCATGAATGGCCCAGCATAGGAAGTCATGAGTTGGGGATTCCTTGCCTTCCTCCTCATCCGCAGTGTCACGTCCTGCTCTTGGGGTTGTATCCATCTGACCTTGGTGGCAGTTTTTAAGTTTTAGAGAACATATTCTGGTATTTATGGCTCATGTCAGGGTGGGCTGAAGAGGTGACCAAAGCTTTGGAGATGTGAGGGGTAATCACTGAGGTCACTCCATGGTACTTCTGTGCTGTTGTTTGTGGGTATGTGAGGAAGACTTGGAAGAGTTGCCCCCACTCTCTGGCAGGCTGGTCTGCATTTTGCAGCTGTGCCAAGTAGGAGGTGTTGTACCTTTAATCACATTCTCTCCCCCCATGCTTTCCTCCCAGCTGGCAATGGCTGACATTGTACCAACTTTTTCCCATTGGTTGTGCTTTGTGTGTGTCTCGGTGACTGTTTTGTTTTACAGTTTTGATATCCAGGGTATTTTGGGTCATTTCTTGTGCTGAGGTGTGAGGTCACTTCTCTAGGCAATGTCTGATTGTCAGAAAGAGGATTTAAAGGTTGCCCTGGATTGTTGGAGGAGAACATTGCATAATCCTTCATAATCACCCAGGCACATCCAGATTGTGTCAGTGCCCAGTGTGGTGGTCTGAGAAGGGTCTGAAGAACTGGGCTCAGAGGCTTGTGGTCAGCGTCCCAAAGTCCAGATTGCAGCAAGTCCCCAGTGCTGTAGCCCAGGATTTGGATGCTTTTGGCCAGCACTGAAAACCTGATTTGTCCTGGATATCTGCAGGAGCTCAGCAAGGGCAGCTGCCAAGTGCTGTTAGCTGGGAGGAGTCATCCCAGGTCGAAGTAATGTCACTTGGAACAATTCTTTTTCTTCTCTGAAAAAGCTTTTGTGATTGAGAAGAAATGGACCAGGAGGCGTTCCTGTGTGGGAAGAGGGACCCCAAATGTCCAGAGAAGAAGTGGGAAAAGTGTTGTGACAAGGTAGGCGAGACGTGACACCCCTTGTGAGGTGTTATGAGCAGTCCTGGGCTCTCCAGTATGAAAATAAAGTCTATTTAATTAATCTAAAGCATTTCAGGGCCAGCAGTGTTCTAAAGGGGCTGGAGACCAGCGATTCCCAGGGGACAAGGATTGACAGAGGGATGTCATCAGTGCTTGCAAATCCCTGATTTGAGGGATGAAGACGACTGAGCCTGCCTGTTCTCAAGCAGTGCACACGTGCAGGGCAAGAGAGCAAGAGCACAGGTAAAAGAGATGGAATTCCATGGGCAAAGATGACAAGAACCTTTCATTGTGAGGGGGGCCACAGAGTGGAAGAGGTGGTGGAGTCTCGAGCCTGGGAGTGCCAAATCTGAACTGTCCATGGTTCTGGAAGTGTTCTCCTGTTGGTCTAGCTTCAGCAGGGCAGTTGAAGCAGTTGCACCACAGAGCTCCTGCCCGAGTGATTGATGTTGTTTCTGTCTTTGCTTGAAGGCTTAAAGAGTCCTGGCCAGGAAAAGAGTTTGTCAAATGTGCACTGGTATGGAGTGACTTTTCATTTTTGTGCAAAGGAGAGAATTATTGTGTCAAAGGCTTTGGTGTATCAGTTGCAGAGTGTGTGACACATTCTGCAAGATGTCCCTTCCTGTGCTTCCTGTGCCAGGCTTTGTTGTTAGTTGTTTTGAGGTGTACGTAAGGAAAAGTGTTATTGCCCTGTTCCATATTCTCGAGTGGCTTGTTCAGCTCTAGATTGCGCTGGGTGAGGATGCGAGACCATTGGAATACAACACAATAAGGAGGCATTTCAAGATTGATGGAGGAAAGGTTTATTAATGTAAAAGAATGATTAGTAAAGAGAAAGAACTGGAAATAATCTGCAAGTAGCATGACCATCAGCTATAGTGCTTTGCTTGCAGGAGTTGTTGCCAGACCCCTGAGCAGGTGGTGTCAGGGGTGGCGCTGAGGGTCCTTAGCAGATGTAGCCACCCCTTCTGCCATAGCAGCCCAAGCCTCCAAACCCGTAGCCAAATCCACGGCCATAGCCAAAGCCACCAAAGCCACCAAATCCACCAGAGATGGGCTGTCCCTGAACACTGAGTTCAGTGCCCACGGCAGCCGAGGAGGTGGATCCAACAGCGGTGCTCTGGGGGAAGGAGGTCATGATGGGTCCAGGCAGGGTGACCAGCACAGGGGAAGGGTTGATGATGACACGGGAGTCCTGGCATTGCAGGGCACAGGGCTCGTTGCAGCTGTTGGCCAGCGGGGTGGGTCCGCAGGGTCGGCAGACGTCGTAGCAGGCCATGGGTGTGGTGTGGAGGGTCCCTGGAAGAGAGGGGAGTAAGGCAGGGCAGGGGTGTTGGGGTTTGAGGGGTGGTGATGCAGGAGGGTGAGGGAGTATGGAGGCTATTGTGGGGCTATGGGGAGGGGTGAAGGCTGCAGAGGCTGGGTCTGAGCGTGCTGGAAGAGAGGGGTCAGGGATGCAGGAGCAGGAGGTTCAGGGGTTTGAGGCTCACCTTGCTGTCCACAGGAGCAGGAGGAGAAGTGTGTGAGGGAGAGAGGCTCTGGACTGGCTTTTATGTTGATCCTGGAGGGGTGGAATAGCCTTCTCCCATGGCCTTGGGGCATTTTTCAGGCAGGTCATACCTGTCCCAGCCTGGTGAGTCATGAGGTGGGGAGAGTTTTTATTTGTACACTTCTGCAGTTTCATGTCCTGCTCTTGATGCTGTGTCCATCTGACCTTAGAGGCAGCTTTAGAGTGAGCGTTGGTATTTGGGAGGATGTGATTGTTCAATGAATGAATAAACATCCAGAGCCTTGGAAATTTGCAATGCCATCAGTGAGGTAATTTTGTGGCACTCATGTGCTGTGGTTTGTGGGTTCCTTCTGATGACTTGGCTCCTCTTCTGTGCCGCTGGATGTCTATCAATAATTTCGTTGCACTCAGGAATGCTGAGGGAGCTGTTAATGTCCTCATGGAGGTCACTCTGCAATAGCTTGTAAAGGTTTCAGGATGCTTTCTGCTGGGTGAAAGAGAGCTCTTGGCCTTGTGTCTTGAATGGGATCAAGGAGAGCATCCGGAAAAGCAGAGGCTGTTCAGGCTGAACTTGTTCCATTTTTCATGTCCAATTAGATTTCCGCAATCTACACAACAACGTAGGCTGTCATTTAGAGAATATTCCTTGACCTCATTCATGAATCTTCTAAACAAACAACAAGCCCATGTTTGCCCAGGCTGGTCTGTGACGTCAATTCAGTTATTCCACATTCAAGCCACAGGGTTTCATAATTTATAACCTCTAAGTCTAAACATTTTGTTCGTGTTAGCAAAAGCTAATTGTTACTAATAGATGATCAGTGAGCTCCTCCTCCCTCCTATGTTATGGTGCTGGTGTTCCTTTGTGGAATTCTGTGATGCCAGCTGTTTTCTTGAAGTCTTGTCCACCTGACTTTGATGACAAGTATTAGAGGTTAAAGGAATGTGTTCATGGCCTTGTCAGGGCAAACTGAAGGCACAATCAAAGCTTTGGAGAAGTTGGGTGTCATCAGTGAGGTCATCCTGGGGCAGTCAGGTTTTGTGGTTTGTGGGTGCATGTTGCTGGCGGGTTTTTGGGGTCCCTTTGGGATCCCTAAGACTGTTTCTGCAGCCCTCAGCAACGGACTGCAGCCCTCAGTGACGGAGCATGTTCCTGAGCCTTGCCCAGATAGAATTTTGGCTCACGGCAAGCTCTCAGACCAGCGGGGTAAAGGGACCCGAATATGTAGAAAGGCACAAATCCATAGTTTATTCTATGAAGGCATCCAGTCTAGCATATACAACGGTTAGGGTTTTACAGGGGTTTTTATATCTTTTGAGAGTTTTGCAGTTTGCACCAATTACCAAGGGAATTCTACGTTCTAACCAATCCTCGAGGGATTTTACATTCAAAGCTAGCCTATGGATACTAAAAGAAAATGACCCAATAATATTGGAGATAGATAAGAGAGTCTACCAAGGGGGGGAAGCTGGATTCATTTTTGTATTCGTCATTTAACAAGCCATTTTTTATCTTTATGCTATGGTTTTCCAAGGGGTCTGTTCTGGGGATACAGAGGGACATTCTTCTTTATGAATGTTTTCTGCTTCCTCCACAGGTGCATTGTGAGGATGGGCCCCAAACCATCACATCTCTGTCAGGCTGGTCTGGGCTTTGCAGGAGTGCTGCTTGTGAGGGTCTGCTCCTTTGATCACACTGTTTCCATCCCCACCACTTTGCCGTCTCTCCAGGTGTTTTTATATACCAGACCTTTCCTGTTGTGGATGGGAAAGCAATCCCTGCAATATAGGGAGGCTTCCCATGCTGACCTAAGTCTTGTGTTGGTTTATCCCTAGCACTCATCTCGTGTGGGCCTAGAAACGTCACACGGTGGGGTCACATTGCTGGGCTCAGGCTGACAAATAGAAAGGAAAAGTGTTGAAGGATAAGTAGAACATGACGTGAGAAGAACAATTTCTCATCCATTGATTAATACACCATTTGGCCATGTACCCTTTACTGCAAAAAATGCCAGCAGTTACCAGGACAGGATTAGGAAAAGAAACATGAGTGGGTTGAGGGCAGTGTTGATCCTTTCGCCCACCACTTGTGCAACTCCTCAGGGGAACAAGGACATGGACGTGGTTGACCAAGAGCAACTCAAGGAGTTACCATAACAATGATGGAAATGGAGCATTCTTAAAAAGAGAAGAAACGAGAGACTTGGAATTTTTTCAGACAGGAGTCAAGAATGCAAATGGTACATGTGTTTAATATTCCACATGTGTTTAATATTCCAGTTCTCCAAATCTCTAATTGAATCTTCTATGTGTTCTAAAACCTAACACCACCAGCAAGACATTGGCCACCAGTTCTCCCAATCAGGAGTTTCTACCAAGGTCAGATGAACACGGCCTCAAGAAAAGGACATGGAATTGCAGAGTTGCAGGAAGGAAAATACTCCCCACCTCATGACTCACCAAGCTGGGCCAGCCAAAGAGCTGCTGACTGCAAAATGCCCCAAGGCCATGGAACAAAGCTGTCCCACCCATCCAGGACCAGCATAAAAGCTGGCCCAGTGCTGCTCTTCCTCACACACTTCTCCTCACACCTTCACCTGCTCCTGCTGACAAGGTGAGTCTCAAGCCCCTGAACCTCCTGCTCCTGCATCTCCGACTCCTCTCTTCCAGCATGCTCAGATCCAGCCTCAGCAGCCATCACACCTCCCCATAGCCCCACAACAGCCTCCACACTCCCTCACCCTCCTCCATCACCACCCCTCACACCCCCACACCCCTGCCCTGCCTTACTCCCCTCTCTTCCAGGGACCCTCCACACCACACCCATGGCCTGCTACGACGTCTGCCGACCCTGTGGACCCGCCCCACTGGCCAACAGCTGCAACGAGCCCTGTGCCCTGCAATGCCAGGACTCCCGCGTCATCATCAACCCTTCCCCTGTGCTGGTCACCCTGCCTGGACCCATCATGACCTCCTTCCCCCAGAGCACCGCTGTTGGATCCACCTCCTCGGCTGCCGTGGGCACTGAACTCAGTGTTCAGGGACAGCCCATCTCTGGTGGCTTTGGTGGCTTTGGTGGCTTTGGCTATGGCCGTGGATTTGGCTATGGGTTTGGAGGCTTGGGCTGCTATGGCAGAAGGGGTGGCTACATCTGCTAAGGACCCTTAGCACCACTCCTGACACCAGCCACCCACTCCCTGGAACACACCCCAGGCATTGAGGACACCTCAAATGGGCCAAGGCTCTCAAAGAGGCTCAGCTCTTCCAGCTCCTGCTCTCAGGGCATGAAGCAAGGCAGTAGCCAAGGATCCAGTCCAGACTGTCTGCAAATATGGCCCATCTGCCTCCGTCTTCTGCTCCCAGCTCCCTGCTTCTCCTCTCCCTTTCAGCTCTGTCCAGCTCCCTCCACTGCAAACCCCTTCTCCCAGGGACCTTTAGGCACCTCTGCTGAGCTGCTCTTACTCTGGGGCAGGAAGGCCTTGATGCTCTGGCCAAACGTACTGCAAAGCAAAGGACCTCGGCTGAGGGTCACCCTGATTGCATCTCAGCCCAATTCCCTTCCACTGCCTGCTCCTGCTTTTTCATTGTTTTGTCTCAATAAATTTTTTTCTTGCATCACAATTTCAGATGTTTGTTTTCTAAATGGACTCCTAATAAACTGGGTGTGAAACCTGTTTCCCTTTCACTGCTCCACAGGAGAGCAGGAATCCAGAGTCCAAGTGTCTTCATGAGAAGTTTAGATTGGATATTAAGGATGCTTCCTCCTTGGAGAGGGTTGCCATTCCTGTCGCAGACTGCACAGGGTAATGATGGAGTCATCATCCTTGCAGTAATTTAATATCCCTATAAATATGTCACTTGGGGACACGAGTTAGTGGTGGCCTTGGTAGTGCTGAGGGAATGCTTAGACTTTTATTGTATTTTTGATTTAGACCTTTTGCAACAAAAATGTCTCAAAGATGTGACTGTTCAGTGGTGGATTTCATGGTCCTGCATTAACAGTTGTACTCAATGTCAAGAGGCTTTTCCAGCTGAACTAATTCCATGTGTGTTGGTGGCACCTGTGCAAGGGACCAGAGGCCAACAGGGAGTGGCAGCAGAGGAGAGGTGAGCCAGACTTTTGGGGTCTTGAGTTATGGCAAGCGCTGATGGATGTAGCCACTTCTCTTGGAGGATTTCCTTTGAGGAAATGGTGTTTGAGCTGTGTATCTGCTCTGTGCCAGTGACTCAGCCTGAGCATGAGGAAAGAGCTGTGGTTGCTGTTGGACACAACCCTTTTGTGAAGCCTCTGAAGCTCTTTCCCATTCTGCCCTCCCAGAGCATCTGAGCAAGTCTGGGTTCCCTGAGAGTGCAGTGACTGGCCTGAGAGTGGTTGTGGCCCAGAGGCTGGGGATCAGTGGCCCAAAATTCAAATCGAGGAAAGTCTAAAGGGAAATAGATCAAGAGTTGTATCCAGTAGGCCCTGTTCAGCATCCTCAGCAATGACATGAGCAGTGAGACTGTTGGGCCCTCAGCAAGTTGGCAGGTGATGGAGAGGCTGAGGGACCACTTGGTTGTGCAACCAGTCAGAGGGAGCTGGGGACTGGGGTTTAAAAGACTCTCCTGAAGTTCAAGCAAGGGAAACACGAAGTTGTGCATCTGGGTAGGAATGGCAGTGGGCCCCAGCTCATGCTGGGGGCTGAGATCCAGGAAATGGGCTTTGCTGAGCAGGACCCTGTGGGACCACAAAAAAGAGACCACAAAATCTCAGTCTTTTCTTTACTGGAAAAAGCATCACCAGTATCCAAGATGTATTTCAGGCAATTCTTGCCATAGAGTCAGGATAAGTGGCCTTTTCTCTCTTTAGAACACGTGGGGTGGTGGGGGCAGTTCTGGGTTGCCCAGGAAAAGAACCACAAAGGCTTAGTGAAACAAGACCAGATCAGGGCGACCAAGATACTGGAAGGGCAGGAGAATCTTTCCTAGCGGGCAGAGAGAGTGGGGACTGCCAGGAGACAAGGCTGGAGAGGGGAGTGTCATCAGCATCCTCAGATCCCTGATGGCAGGGAATAATGTTGAGGGAGCCTGGCTCTTCTCAGCAGAGCACACATGTGAAGGAAAAGGAGGAAGGGCAGAAGAGAAAACAGATGGAATTCTGTGGGCAAAGAAGGCAAGAATTTTTCAGTGTGAGAGCGGTCATAGAGTGGAAAAACTGGCAGTCTTCGTTGGGAGAAGCAAAAGTGAGCTGGCCATGGTGCTGGAAATGCTGCCCTTGCAGATTTTGCTTGAGCAGAGGGAAATGAAGCACTTATATTCCAGAATTTGTGCCCAAGTGGATGATTTTGTTCCTCCTGTTTGTTGGGTGGGTTCAAGAGCCCTGGCGGGGAAGAGATTTTTTCAAGTGTGTGCTGGTACAGAGAGACTCTGTCAGAGCCATGAGCAGGAGAGCATGGATGTGTCAAAACCCTTGAGGCAGTGGGTCCTAGGTTTGTGTCATGTTCTGGAAGGTGTGCTCTCGTCCCCTACTTCCAGTGCCTGCCTTGGTTGTCACTGGTGGTGACATCTTTGCTAAGAGAGGTGTTCTGCTTATTTTCCATCTATACCAGTGGCATTCTGCTGGGTGAGGATGTGAAACTATTGGAATTCAAAAAGATAAGGAGACATCTCAGACTTGGATGCAGGAAAACTTTATTGAGGGGAAAAAATGAAGACAGGAGAAAAAACTAGAAGGAATCCAGTGTGAGATGCAAGCAGGGCGACCATCAGCCCAGGTGATTTGATTGCAGGAGCTGTTGCTAGGGCTCCAAGCTCTTTATTGATGTCAGCGGTGGTGCTGAGAGCCGTTAGCAGTTATAGCGGCCCCTTCTGCCATAGCAGCCCAAGCCTCCAAACCCGCAGCCAAATCCACGGCCATAGCCAAAGCCACCAAAGCCACCAAAGCCACCAAATCCACCAGAGATGGGCTGTCCCTGCACACTGAGTTCAGTGCCCACGGCAGCCGAGGAGGTGGATCCGACAACGGTGCTCTGGGGGAAGGAGGTCATGATGGGTCCTGGAAAGGTCACCATCACAGGGGAAGGGTCGATGATGACACGGGAGGTCTGGCATTGCAGGGCACAGGGCTCGTTGCAGCTGTTGGCCAGCGGGGTGGGTCCGCAGGGTTGGCAGAGGTTGTTGCAGGCCATGGGTGTGGTGTGGAGGGTCCCTGGAAGAGAGGAGAGTGAGGCAGGGCGTGGGTGTGGGGGTATGAGGGGTGGTGATGCAGGAGGGTGAGGGAGTGTGGAGGCTGTTGTGGGGCAGTGGGGAGGTGTGAGGGATGCAGAGGCTGGGTCTGAGTGTCCTGGAAGAGAGGGTTCAGGGGTGCAGGAGCAGGAGGGTCAGGGGTTTGAGGCTCACCTTGTCTGCGCAGGAGCAGGAGGAGAAGTGTGTGAGGAGAAGTGTGTGAGAGAGAGAGGCTCTGGGCTGGCTTTTAAGCTGATCCTGGAGGGGCGGGACAGCCTTGTCCCATGGCCTTGGGGCTGAGTCATGAGTTGTGGGAGTGTTTTCCTTCATGCAATTCGACAATTCCATGCCCTGCCCTTGATACTGTGTCCATCTGACCTTGGCGGCAGCTTTAATAATTTGGTATTTGGGCGGATTTGATTGTTCAGTGTGTGTCAGGGAGAGCTGAATAAACAACCAGAATCCTGGAGATTTGCAATGTCATCAGTGAGGTCATTTTGTGGCACTCGTGTGCTGTGTTTTGCGGGTGCCCTGTGAAGACTGTGAGTCTGTTCTTTGCCACTGGATGTCTATCAAGTCATTGTATTGCTCCCAGGAATGCTAAGGGAGCTGTTAATTTCCTGGGGAGGGCACTCCGCAATAACTTGGGAAGATTCTGGTACCTGGCATCTCTTCATGATGGATGAAAGAGAGATCACGGCCATGTGTCTTGAATGGGATCAAGGGAGAGGACCTTTAAAATGAGAGGCTATTCAGACTGAACTCATTCCAGTGCTGAGCCCATTTGGATTTCTCAAATTTACATGACAGTGTACTCTACCATTTAAACTGTACTCCTTGACATTGTTAAGAAATCTAATAAAGAAACAACAAACTGGATTT
Organism: Sturnus vulgaris; assembly: GCF_052056855.1. Lineage (NCBI taxonomy): Eukaryota > Metazoa > Chordata > Aves > Passeriformes > Sturnidae > Sturnus > Sturnus vulgaris. Next base: position 155,623,324 of record NC_142243.1, on the reverse strand, counting down.
GATCCTTTTTCCCCCAGGCTGTCTGTGACATCAATTCACTTATTCCCCATTCAAGCCCATAAGTTTCATAACTCATGAGTGTAATTTTTAACATTGTATTTCTCTAAGCAAATTACCATTAATTACTAAAGGACAATCATTGAGCTCCACTGTTTTTTCCTGACAAGGTATGTGCATCTCTTTGTGGAATTGTGCAATTCCATATCCTGCTCCTGAGGCTCTGTCCTCTGTGGCTGTAACTTTTAATTGTGAGTACTAAGAGGTCAAAATTTTCTATTGATGACTCATGTCAGGGAGGGCTGAAGACATGACCCAAGCTTTGGAGAGGTGAGGTGTCATCACTGTGGTCACTCATAGCCCTCATGTGTCGTTCATGGTTGCCTTCTGAAAAATACTCCATTTCTCACAGTTCTGAGAGGCTGGTCTGGGCTGTGCAGCTGAGCCAAGGAAGAGGTGCTGCACCTTCCATTGCCTTCCATCCCTCCATGCATTTTTCCCAGTTGACAAAGCCTGACATCAGACCTCACCTTTCTGTTTGGATATACTCAGTGGGTGCTTGGGAGACACTCTAGCCTCAAAGGTTTTGATATTTTGGGTCTTTGCTTGGGCTGAATGCAAAGGTGTGAGGCCACGTGTGATTGTCTGAATGAGGATTTGGAGGTCACCCAGGGTTCTTGGAGATGAGCATTTCATGATCCTCAACAACCCAGGCAAGTTCCGGTTGTGTCAGTGCCCAGCATAGTGGACTGAGAAGGGTCTGAAGAGCTGGACCCGGAGGCTTGTGGTCAATGTTCCAAAGTCCAGACAGCAGCAAGTCCCCAGTGCTGTAGCCCAGGAGTTGGATCCACTGGGCCAACACTGAAAACCTGACAGGTTATGGACATTTGCTGAACTTCAGCAAGGGCAGCTGTCAAGTGCTTTTTCTTGGGATGAGTTATCCCAGGGTGTCACTTGGAACAATTATTTTCTTCTCTGAAAAAACCTTTGTGGTTCCGAGTTAGAAGGAATGGGGCAGGAGGTGTCCCTGTATCATCATTTTGGTAAAAGAGACCCAAAGTCTTTAGGTCAAGACTGGGAGAAGTGCTGCAATGAATGAGGGGGAGGTGACTCTTGGTGTCTTCTGAGCACTGATTAGGTCCCATGTGAGGTGTTGTGGGCAACTCTGGGCTCCCAAGTGTGAAAATGAAGTCGGTTTAGTAAATCATAACCAGTTCAGAGCCACCAAGATTCCAAAGGAGATGGTGAATCATTCCTGGATGAGAAACAGAGAGCTGGGACTGGCAGGGGACGAGGGTGGACAGCGGGGTGTCATCAGTGTGTGCAAATCTCTGCTGGCAAAGGATGAAATCGAGGGAGCCCAGCTGTTCTCAGCAGTGCATACATGCAGGACAAGAGGGCAGTAGCGAAAGGGGAGACAGATGGAATGCAATTGCTAAAGACTGCAAGAATCTATCATAGTGAGGGTAGCCATAGTGGGAGTGTTGGAGTGTCTGTCCTGGGAGATAGGACGCTGAACTGTCCATGGTGCTGGAAGTACTGCTCCTATTTATCTTGCTTGAGTAGGGGACTGGAAGCACTTGCACTCCAGATTTCTTGTTCAAATGGATGATTTTGTGAGTCTGTTTGCTGGAGGGGTTCAAGAGTCCTGGTGGGAAGACAGCTTGTCAAGTGTGCACTAACATAGAAATATTTTAGCAGTTCTTGACCCCGGAGAACATTAATGTTTACAAGGGTTTGGTTTATCAGGTGTTGGGTTTGTGTTGTGTTCTGAAAGGTGTCCCCTCCTATGTTTCCTATGCCAGGCTTTTTTATTAGTTGTTTCCATATTTTTGTGAGGGAAGGTGCTGTTGCACATACCCCAATGACCCATGTAGGCGTGGAATGGGCCTGGTAAGGATGCAAGACCTCTGGAATCACAGAAGAACAGGAAGCGCCTAAGTCTTTGATGCAGGAAAACTTTATTGAGGCACAAGAATGAAGAGACAGGAGAAAGAAGAAGGGATCCTATGTGAGGTGCAAGTAGGACAGGCACCAGCAAAGGTGCTTTGCCTGCAAGAGCTGTTGCCAGAGCCCTGAGCTGGTGATGTCAGGAGTGGTGCTGAGGACCCTTAGCAATTGTAGCCGCCCCTTCTGCCGTAGCAGCCCAGGCCATAGCCAAATCCACGGCCATAGCCAAGGCCATATCCAAAGCCACCAAAGCCTCCAAAGCCACCAAATCCACCAGAGATGGGCTGTCCCTGCACACTGAGTTCAGTGCCCACGGCAGCCGAGGAGGTGGATCCAACAGCGGTGCTCTGGGGGAAGGAGGTCATGATGGGTCCAGGCAGGGTGACCATCACAGGGGAAGGGTTGATGATGACACGGGAGTCCTGGCATTGCAGGGCACAGGGCTCGTTGCAGCTGTTGGCCAGTGGGCTGGGTCCGCAGGGTTGGCAGATGTTGTTGCAGGCCATGGGTGTGGTGTAGAGGGTCCCTGGAAGAGAAGGGGGTTGAAGCAGGAGAGGGATGTCAGGTGTGAGGGGAGGAGATGGAGGAGGGTGAGGGAGTGTGGAGGCTGTTGTGGGTCTGTGGAGAGGGGTGAGGGATGCAGAGGCTGGGTCTGAGTGTGCTGGAAGAGAGGGTTCAGGGGTGCAGGAGCAGGAGGTTCAGGGGTTTGAGGCTCACCTTGTTGTCAGCAGGAGCAGGAGGAGAAATGTTTGAGAAGTGTGTGAGGGAGAGAGGCTCTTGTCCGGCTTTTATGCTGGTCCTGGAGGGGTGGAACAGCCTTGTTCCATGGCCTTGGGGCATTTTTTAGGCAGCAGCTCTTGGCTGGCACAAGCAGGCGAGTCATGAGTTGTAGGAGTGTTTTCCTTCCTGCAATTCTGCAATTCTTTGCTCTACCCTTGAGGCAGTGTCCATCTGACCTTGGCAGAACATCTGAATTGGGAGAATTGGTGACCATTATCTTGTTTTTTATGGTGTGTGTCAGGACATGTAGAATACTCAGCCGAATCTCAGGATAATTGGGCCGTCGTCAGTGAAGTCATACAATAGCATATTGACAACATCTCCCATTTACATTCTTGCTTCTTGCCTGAAAGAACTCCCAGTTTTCTCAGCCTATCCTCGTTCTGAGGATATCCCAGTCCCATCAGCATCCCTGCAGTGCTCGCAGTCAACCATGTCCACATCTTTGTTCCACCAGTGAGCCCTTCTAGTGGTGGGGACCAGGATAGTCCATTCCCTCAAGATTTCTAAAGCTCAGGCACATGGGTTTCAAGAGTGGATTAATCAATGGATGGTGAGCTGTGCTTCTCATGTGTCTTGTTTTCCTTATCCTACACCATTTTTTCCTTTCTGTGGGTCAGTCATAGCCCAGCTCTTGTGACCCCACAGTGTGACCCAGCTGGTCCCAACTGAGACGAGTGCTACGGATGTACCAACTCAAGATTTTGAGGAGCATGGGAGGCCTTCCTAAATCACAGGGATCACTTTCCCATCTCCAGCAGGAAAATCTAGGAATACAGACAGGCTCTGAATGTTGGCAACATGGTGGAGAGAACATCATGGGAAGGGCAGTTCCTCACAAGCAGTGCTCCTGCAAAGCCAGACAATCCTGACTGAGCTGTGATGGTTCTGGGCCTCACTTCACAATGCACCCAAAAACCAGGACACACCAGTGTCATGGGATGACCTCACTGATGACACCCCATCTCTTCAAGGCTTTGGACATATCGTCAGCCCACCATGACACAGGCCATCAAGACTGTCCTTAACCTCTGTGACACTTAAAATCTGCCACCAAGGTCAGATGGACATGGCCTCAAAAGAAGGACATGGAGCTGCAGAATTCCACAAAGGAATGTCTGCACCATGACAGAGGAGGGAAGAGGACTATACTGACCAATCATTAGCAATTACTGGGTTTTGCTAGCAGGACAGATTATTAGGACTAAAACGATATGAGATATGAAGCTTTATGGCTTGAAGGCAGAATAAAGGCATGGACATCACAGACCAGCCTGGGAAAAAGTGGATCAAGCTGGGTTGGGTCTTAATTTAATGGATTTCTTAATGAAGTCAAGGAATACACTTTAAAGGACAGAGTACAATGTCGTGTGAAGATGAGAAATCCAAATGGATCATGAACTTGGACCAGACCAAGTTCAACTAGACCAGCCTCCACTTTTCCAGATGCTCTATCTTGATCCAGTTCAAGACCAGAGGCCTCTTTCACCCATAAGAACACTCCTACACACTATAGTTATTGCAGAGTGACCTACCCAGGACAACAACAGCTCCCTCAGCATTCCTGGGTGCAACACACTGACTGATGGACATCCAGTGGCACAGAAAAGAGTCGCAGTCCCAGTCTTCACAAGACACCCACAAACCACAGCACACACGCCGCAAAATGACCTCACTGATGATATCGCAACTCTGATGGGTTTGGTTGTTTATTCAACCCTCCTTGACACACATCAAACAATGAAATCGTCTCAAATACTAACTCTCACTTTAAAGCTGCCGTCAAGGTCAGATGGACACAAACTCAAGAAAAGGTCATGACGTTGCAGAGTTGCAGGAAGGAAAACATCTCCCCACACAATGACTCACAAGGATGAGCCAGGCAAGAGCTGCTGCTTCCAAAATGTCCCTAGGCCATGGGATAAGGCTGTCCCGCCCATCCAGAACCAGCATAAAAGCCAGTCCAGAACCTCCCTACCTCATACACTTCTCCTGACACCTTCTCCCGCTCCTCCTGACAACAAGGTGAGTCTCAAACCCCTGACCCTCCTGCTCCTGCAGCCCTGAACCCTCTTTTCCAGCACACTCAGCCCCAGTCTCAACAGGCCTCACCCCTCCCCACAGCCCCACAACAGCCTCCACACTTCCTCACCCTCCTCAATCACCACCCCTCACACCCCCACACCCCTGCCCTGCCTCACACCCCTCTCTTCCAGGGACCATCCACACCACACCCATGGCCTGCAACAACCTCTGCCAACCCTGCGGACCCAGCCCACTGGCCAACAGCTGCAACGAGCCCTGTGCCCTGCAATGCCAGGACTCCCGTGTCATCATCAACCCTTCCCCTGTGATGGTCACCCTGCCTGGACCCATCATGACCTCCTTCCCCCAGAGCACTGCTGTTGGATCCACCTCCTCGGCTGCCGTGGGCACTGAACTCAGTGTGCAGGGACAGCCCATCTCTGGTGGATTTGGTGGCTTTGGTGGCTTTGGCTATGGCCGTGGATTTGGCTACGGGTTTGGAGGCTTGGGCTGCTATGGCAGAAGGGGTGGCTACAACTGCTAAGGGTCCTCAGCACCACTCCTGACACCAACTGCCCACTCCCCGGAACACATCCCAGGTATTGAGGACACCTCTCTGGGCCAAGGCTCTCAAACGGGCTCAGTGCTTCCAGCTCCTGCTCTCTGGCCACCAAGAGCAATGCAGTAGCCAAGGGTCCAGCCTGGACTGCCTGCAAACATGGCCCATCTGCCTCCTCCTCTTCTCCCACTCCCTTTCCACTCTGTCCATTCCCCTCTGCTGCCAATCTCTTCCCCCAGTACAGAGAGCATCAGGAACGTTCACTCTCAGGTTGCTTCTACTGTGGATAAGGAAGTCCTTGATGCTCTGGCCAAACCATCTGCAAGCAAAGGACCTTGGCTGATGGTCGCCCTACTTGCACCTCAGACCAGCCCCCTTCCTCTCCCCACTCATGACCTCTCACTGTTCTTTTGCCTCAATAAAATTGTCTTGCATTGCAGCATTCTGATGCCTCCTTCTCCTTCACTGGCACACACTGGCACACTTCATTCTTCCAGTGCATCCCACAAACCCTTCACTTTCCTGATCCCAGGCCTGGATACACTAAGATAGATCTATCACTGCCTCTGGCACAAGCCCCTCATAGGCCATGTTTTTACATTGGCTACATAGCAATTGCTCCAGTCCCTCCTTATCTCTTTAGTCCATATACAGATCCACATGTTGAGGCTGCAGAGCTGAGCACAGAACTCCAGTCCCACCAGAGTAGAGTAGAATAGAGGATCAGAATTCCCTCCTCACCTGCTGCCCATACTGAGGCAATGAGCCCATGGCATGGGCAGTTCCTGTTTGGCATGTTCACATGGCCAGGACATATCCAATTCTTCAGCCACCAACACTCCAAGTCCTTCTCCTCGGGGATGCTCTTAATTGACTCATTACACATCCAATATCCATTACTGAGGTTGCTCCAATTCAGATTTAGGATCTTGCACTTGGTCCTGTTCACCTTCATGACAATCACACCACCCAATCTCCACAGCCTGTCCAGAACCCTCTGGATGCCATCCCTTCCCTCCAGACAATCAACCACACCACTCACCTTGCTGTCATTCCCAGTCTTGCTGAGGGGACACTGAATTGCACTGTGCCTGACAAAGATGGGAAGTGATAATGGTCCCAAGACAAGCCTCTGTAGGTCACCTCTCACCCCTGTTCTCCTCACAGACACAACTCTGTGAGTAAGACCATCCTGCCCATTTTCCACCCCATAGTTCATGTTCCAGCTATCAACTCCACATCTCTCCAGGTCAGAGATAAGGATGTTGTCTGCCACAGGAAGAAATGCTTTGCATTAACCCAGGTACATGATATCAGTTGCTCTTCCATCATTCACAAGTGTTGGGACCCCATCAAACTTTTCAGGAAGAATTTGCCCTTCATGAAAATGGAAGTAGCAGGGGAGGGATGAGCCAGGCCTTTGGGGTCTTGAGTTTTGGCAAGTGCCCAGAGCTGACGTCACTTCTTTTTGAGGATTTCCCTTCAGGAAGTGGTGCTTGGCTGAACTCTGTGTCTGCTCTCTGCCAGTGATTCAGTTTGGGCATGAGGAGGGGGCTGTGGCTGCTGTTGGACACAACCCTTTTGTGAAGACTTTGAGACTCCTCCCCATTCTACACTCAGAGCAGCTGAGCAAGTCCAAGTTGCCTGAGAGAGCCTGAGACTGACTGAGAGGCTGAAGCCAGAGGCTTCTTATCAGTGGCCCAAAGTGCAAATGGAGGTGACTCTCCAGTACTGCATCCCAGGAGTGGGATCCATGGGGACAACCCTGTTCAATGTCCTGAATAATGAGCTGGGCAGTGGGACTGTTGTCCCCTCAGCAATGGGTATTGCATAGGTGATGAGTTGATGGAGAGCATGACCAAGGAGAAGGACTTGGGGTGATGGTGGTTGAAGAATTAGACATGACCTGGCAATGTGCACTCACAGACCAAAGCCCCTCCATGTCCTGGGCCCATCGCCACACCATAGGCAGCAGATGAGCTACTGCTCTGCTCTTCAGAGACTTGAGATGTTTGTTCAGCTCTGAGCACCTGAGGATATGGAAGATATGGACCTGCTGAAACAGAGCTGTAGATGGACAGGGAAGATGATGAGGGTCTGGAGCAACTGGCGTGCAGCCAAAGTGAAAACAAGATGCATACACGGCTTGTACCAGAGGCAGGGATAGACCTGCATAAGTGTATCCAGGCCAGGGATTAAGCAAGTGAAGGGATTGTGGAATGCACTGGAAAGGCAAAGTTGTGCCAGTGTGTGCCCATGAAGGAAAAAGAGACATTTGAGGTTGCAATGAAAGAGAATTTTATTGAGATAAAAGAATAGTGGAAGGTCATGAGCATCCACAGAAGAGAGTAGTCTGAGGTACCAGTAGGGTGACCATCAGCCAAGGTCCTTTGCTTGCAGATGGTTTGGCCAGAGCATCAAGGACTTCCTGATCTGCAGGGGTGCAGCTCGATGGCAGAGGTGCCCTATTGTCTCTGACTTGGGAGAAGAAGTTTACGGCAGAGGAGACCACACACAGAACAAGGGGTGGTGCAGAGCAGGGAATGGAGGAAGAAGAGGAGGCAGATGGGCCATCTTTGCAGGGCTGGCCCCTTGGCTAGTGCTGTGCTTGGTGCCCGGAGAGCAGCAGCTGGAAGCACTGAGCCCATTTGAGAGCTTTGATGAGAGAGGCGTCCTCAATGCCCAGGGCGTGTTCCAGGGAGTGAGTGGATGGGGTCAGGAGTGGTGCTGAGGGTCCTTAGCAGTTGTAGCCGCCCCTTCTGCCATAGCACCCCAGGCCTCCCAGCCCGTAGCCACAGCCCAGCCCGTAGCCAAATCCACGGCCATAGCCAAAGCCACCAAAGCCACCAAATCCACCAGAGATGGGCTGTCCCTGGGCACTGAGTTCGCTACCAACAGCAGCGGAGGAGGTGGATCCAACAGCGGTGCTCTGGGGGAAGGAGGTCATGATGGGTCCAGGCAGGGTGACCATCACAGGGGAAGGGTTGATGATGACACGGGAGTCCTGGCATTGAAGGGCACAGGGCTCGTTGCAGCTGTTGGCCAGCGGGCTGGGTCCGCAGGGTTGGCAGAGGTTGTTGCAGGCCATGGGTGTGGTGTGGAGGGTCCCTGGAAGAGAGGGCGGTGAGGCAGGGCAGGTTTGTGGGGGTGTGAGGGGTGGTGATGCAGGATAGTGAGGGAGTGTGGAGGCTGTTGTGGGGCAGTGGGGAGATGTGAGGGCTGCTGAGGCTGGGTCTGAGTGTGCTGGAAGAGAGGGTTCAGGGGTGCAGGAGCAGGAGGGTCAGGGGTTTGAGACTCACCTTGTTGTCAGCAAGTGCAGGTGGAGAAGGTGTGAGGAGAAGTGTGTGAGGGAGAGAGGCTCTGGTCCGGCTTTTATGCTGGTCCTGGAGGGGTGGGGCAGCCTTATCCCATGGCTTTGGGGCATTTTTTATGCTGCAGCTCCTGGTTGGCCCAGCCTGTTGAGTCATTGTGTGGGGAGATGTTTTCCTTCATGGAATTCTGCAGTGTCATATCCAGCTATTTAGGCCGTGTCCATCTGACCTTGAAGGCAGCTTTAGAGAGAATGTTGGTCTTTGGGAGGATTTGATTGTTAGGTATGTTTCAGGGAAGGATGAATAAACAACCAGAGCCCAGCAGGGTTGCAATAACATCAGTGAGGTCATTTTGTGGCACTTGTGTGCTCTGTTTTGTGAAGACTGGGACTCTTTTCTGTGCTACTGGATGTCCATCAGTCACTGTATTGCACCCAGGAATGCTGAGAGAGCTGCTGATGTCCTGAGGAGGTCACTCTGCAATAACTTGGAAAGATCTCAGTGCCTGGCAACTCTTCCTGATTGATGAAGGAGGGCTCTTGCCCTTCTATCTTGAATGGCATCAAGAGATGGTCTTGGAAAATAGAGCCTGTTCAGGCTGAACTTGTTCCAATGTTATTGTCCATTTAGATTTCTAAAATTTACCCAACAGGCTATTCTATCACTTAAAGCATATTTCTTGATGTCATTTACAAATCCAAAACACAACAACAAACCCAGGCCCATCCCTTTTTTCCAGCCTAGTGTGTGACGTAGATTCATTTATTCCGCATTCAAGCCAAAGGGTTTCATAACTTTTATCCTGTCAGTAATATTGTGCTTCTATTAGCAAAATGAGTAATTACTAATGGACAGTTAATGAGTTGCTCTTTCCTTCTCTGTCATGGCGCTGGTGTTCCTTTTTTGATTTCTGCATTCCACATCCTTCTCTTGAGGCCATGTCCATCTGACCTTGGCAGCAGATTTTAAGTATGAGTATTAGAGGTTAAATGCTGGTCTTGATGGTTTATGTCAGGATGGGTTGTAGACGTGACCGAAGCCTTGTGGAGATGGGGTGTCACCAGTGAGGTCACCCCATGGCACTGTTGTGCTGTGTTTTGTGTGCTATGGTGAAGAGGGACCCTGTATCCTCACAGAACTTTTAGGCTGCTCTAAGCTTTGCAGGGGTTCTTGGAGTGAGCATCTTCCCCTTTGACCATGTTCTCATCCTCCCTACTTTGGCTACATCCCTCCAGGCTTGTCTATATTCCTGGCCTTTGCCATTGGAGATGGGAAAGCAATCCATATGACTTAGGGAGGTGTCTTATACTCCTAACAGTGTCGTGTTGATTCTTCCATAGCGCTCACCTCAGCTGGGTCCAGCAAGGTCACGCTGTGGGGTGACAGTGCTGGGCTGTGACTGACACTTGGAAAGGAAACCTCATGAAGGATAAGGGGAAGAAGAAGCATGAGGGGAACAATTACTTATCCACTGATTACTGTTCAAACCCACCTGTCTGCAGTTTAGAGATAAGAACGCCCTGTGGGATTGTGTTAAGGCCCTAGTAGAAGTCCAGGCACATGACACTGGTTGCCATTCCCTTGTCAAGAGCAACATCTGAGCAAGGAAGGACCTTATGATCCTGGTGGAGCATAAATGGATCACAAGGTGGCCATGCACCCTCTGATGTAAAAAGCTCCAGCAATTACCAGGAGAGGAGTAGGAAATACATAATAGGAAAATATTACGAGGAGGATGAGGAAGTCATCTATCTTGTCAAGCACTACTAGGGGCTGCAGAGTGCAACAAGGACACGGATGTGGCTGACCAAGAGCAGTGCCAGGAGACCATGACACTGGAAAACTTGAGTACCCTAAAGACAAGGCAAAGTTTAGGGAGCTGGAGTTCTTTCAGGCAGAAGAAAAGAAGGCGAATGGGAAAATTAGGTCATTATGCCATGGCATGTCCTTGTTGATGACACATCTATTGTTCTTCAGGCTTGTTTGAATCTTCTATATGTCCTGAAAGTCACCAGAAATAAGATAATGGCCAGTAATTCTTGCAATTAGCTTGCAAAAAAGCTGCCGCCAAGGTTAGATGGACACAGCCTCCAAGTCAGGACATGGAATTGCAGAGTAGTGGGAAAGAAAATACTCCCCACAAAATGACTCAACAGGCTGAGCCAGGCAAGAACTGAAGCCTGAAAAATGCCCCAAGGCCATGGGACAAGGCTGTCCCGCCCATCCAGGACCAGCATAAAAGCCAGCCCAGAGCCTCTCTCCCTCACACACTTCTCCTCACACCTTCACCTGCTCCTGCTGACAAGGTGAGTCTCAAACCCCTGACCCGCCTGCTCCTGCATCCCTGACCCCTCTCTTCCACCATGCTCGGCCCCAACCTCAGAAGCCCTCACATCTCCCCACAGCCCCACAACAGCCTCCACACACCCTCACCCTCCTGCATTACACCCCCTCACACCCCCACAGCCCACTCCTGCCTTACTCCCCTCTCTTCCAGGGACCCTCCACACCACACCCATGGCCTGCAACAACCTCTGCCAACCCTGCGGACCCACCCCGCTGGCCAACAGCTGCAACGAGCCCTGTGCCCTGCAATGCCAGGACTCCCGTGTCATCATCAACCCTTCCCCTGTGATGGTCACCCTGCCTGGACCCATCATGACCTCCTTCCCCCAGAGCACCGCTGTTGGATCCACCTCCTCGGCTGCCGTGGGGAGTGAACTCAGTGCCCAGGGACAGCCCATCTCTGGTGGATTTGGTGGCTTTGGTGGCTTTGGTTATGGCCGTGGATTTGGCTATGGGCTGGGCTGTGGCTATGGGCTGGGAGGCCTGGGCTGCTATGGCAGAAGGGGCGGCTACAACTGCTAAGGAGCCTCAGCACCACTCCTGATACCAACCATGCACTCCCTGGAACACACCCCAGGCATTGAGGATGCCTCTCTCATCAAGGCTCTCAAATGGGCTCAATGCTTTCTGCTGCTGCTCTCCGGGGACCAAGCAACGCAGTAGCCAAGGGTCCAGCCTGGGCTGCCTGCAAACATGGCCCATCTGCCTCCTCCTCCTCTCCCACTCCATGCTCTTCATCGCCACTTTGACTCTGTCCATTCCCCTCTGCTGCAAATTCCTTCTCCCAAGCCAGAGACAATTGGGCATCTCCACCATCAGGCTGCTCCCACTGTGGGGCAGGAAGTCCTTGATGCTCTAGCCAAACCACCTGCAGGCAAAGAGTCTTTGGCTGATGGTCACCCTACTTGTACCTCAGCCTAACCTCTTCCACTTGCTGCTCATGGTTTTCACTTTTCTTTATGCCTCAATAAAGTTCTCTTGCATTGTTGCATTATGAAGTGTTCTCTTCCTTCACAGGCACACACTGGCCCACTTTGCTCTTCCATTGCATCCCACAAACCCTTCACCTGCTTAATCCCAGGCCTGGATACACTAATGCAAGTCTGTCCCTGCCTCTGACACAAGCCATGAATGGGAGCTGTGTTCGCATTGGATGCACACCAGTTCCTCCAAACCCTCATCATCTTCCTTGACAACTCTGCTCGAGCATGTCCCTGTCTTCCAAATACATCTCTCCATTCTCAGAAGAGCAGAGCAGAGGGACAGAATTCCCCTCTCACCTCCTGGCCACACTGTGGGGAATGAGCCCAGGACACGAGGACATTCTGGTCTGTGAATATTCATGGCTGGGGCATGTTCAATTCTTCATCCACAAACGTCCCAGATCCTTCTCCTCTGGGCTGCTCTCAATGCCTTCATTGCCCAGTCTGTGGTCATGTCTGGCATTGCTCCAAACCAAGTGCAGGACTTTGCATTTGGCCACATTCAGCTTCATGAAACTGACAATATCTCACTGCCTCAACCAGTTCAAGCCCCTCTGGATGCCTTCCCTTCCCTCCAGACAACCAACTGCACTACTCAGCTTGTTCTGGTCTCTGATTTTGCTGGACATCCCACTCAATCCCACTGTCCATGTCCCTGACAAATATGGGAAATAATATAGGAGCTTCTATGTGTCACCAGTCAACCCTTTTCTCCACACACATGGATCCAGTGACCACAACAGCTTGATTTAGACTGTCCTCTTTGAGTTAGGCAATCCCATCCATTCCTTATCCACCACACTGTCAAACCACAACTCTCTTTCCAGACTGAATACGCAGATGCCTTCTGGTACAGGAACAAATGCACAAGTACAGATATATGATATTGTTCCCTCTTCCCTCATCCAACAAGGCTGGAACCAATACCAGGTCATTTAAAGATGCCACCAAGGTCAGACAGACACGGCCCCAATAGCTGGATATGATACTGGAGAGCTGAGGGAAGCAAAACACTCCCCACCTTATGATTTGCCAGAAATGCTGCCTAAAAAATGGCCCCAAAATCATGCCCAATGGCTGTCCTAAACCTTCATCCCCAGATCATCCTCAAGGTCATACTCTGGATGTTATCCATCAGGGTCTTGTCTTCCTTATTCCTGGTGACCCAGAGATAAATACAGTTCTCTAGTATGAGCAGAGAAGAGCAGAGGGGCAGAATCTCCCTCACCTAGACTGGAGTAATCCCAAACATGCAGAATACAGACTGGGTGATGAGGGCATTGAGAGCAGCCCCAAGGAGGAAGAGCTGGAGAATTGGATGAAGAATTGGATGTGCCCTGGCCATGTGCACTCACCAACCAGAAACCCCTCTGTGCCCTGGGCTCATCCCCTCAGCATGGGCAGCACATGAGAGTGTGGGAATCTCACCCTGTCCTCTCCTTTACTAAGACCACAGTTCTGTGTTGAACTCCGAGACTCAAAGACAATGAAGACATGGTCCTGCTTGAGCAGATATGTAGATGGGTATGGAAGATGATGGGAGACAGGAGCAATCAGTGTCCAGCCAATGGGAACACGCCACCCGGAAGATGATGAGGGACTTGTGCCAGAAGCAGGGATAGATCTGCATTATTGCATCCAAGCCTATGATTCAGGAGCTGAAGGTTTGATGGAATGCAGTGGAAGAGCAAAGTGTGCCAGTGGGTAGTGGAACTGGGGAAGTACCATGTAAAAGAGGTCTTGGAGCACTTCTCCACCCACTTCAGTGGTCTCTATAACCCTGGCATGGTACTGAGCAGGGCTTGGAAGAGTCTAGGGAGAATAAAGAAGGAAGACACATCTGAAACTATGATGCAGGAAAACTTTATTGAGGTAGAAGAGTGAAAACTCAGGAGCGGCCAGCAGAAGAGAGCTGGTCTGAGGTGCAAGTAGGATGCCCATCAGCTGAGATGCTTTGCTTGCAGATGCTTTGGCCAGAGAACCAAGGCCTTCCTGCTCCAGTATGGGAGCAGCCAAGCAGAGTTGCCCAATGGTCTCTCGAATGGAAGAAGGGGTTTGCAGCAGAGGGAGCTGGACAGAGCTGAAGGGCAATGCAGAGTGCACAGAGTGGGAGGATGAACAGAGGCTGGCCCATTGGCTACTGCATTGCTTGATGCCGTGAGAGCAGGAGCGGGAAGTGCTGAACCTGTTTGAGAGCCTGGAGGTGTCCTCAATGCCTGTGTTCCAGGGAGTGAGTGGCTGGGGTCAGGAGTTGTGCTGAGGGTCCTTAGCAGTTGTAGCCACCCCTTCTGCCATAGCAGCCCAGGCCTCCCAGCCCATAGCCACAGCCCAGCCCGTAGCCAAATCCACGGCCATAGCCAAAGCCACCAAAGCCACCAAATCCACCAGAGATGGGCTGTCCCTGGGCACTGAGTTCACTACCAACAGCAGCGGAGGAGGTGGATCCGACAACGGTGCTCTGGGGGAAGGAGGTCATGATGGGTCCAGGCAGGGTGACCATCACAGGGGAAGGGTTGATGATGACGCGGGAGTCCTGGCATTGCAGGGCACAGGGCTCGTTGCAGCTGTTGGCCAGCGGGCTGGGTCCGCAGGGTCGGCAGAGGTTGTTGCAGGCCATGGGTGTGATGAGGAGGGTCCCTGGAAGAGACGGGGGTGAGGCAGGCCAGGGGTGTGGGGCTGTGAGGGATGGTGATGCAGGAGGGTGAGGGAGTGTGGAGGCTGTTGTGGGGCTGTGGAGAGGGGTGAGGGCTGCTGAGGCTGGGTCTGAGTGTGCTGGAAGACAGGGGTCAGGTGTGCAGGGGCAAGAGGGTCAGGGGATTAAAGCTCACCTTGTTGTCAGCAGGAGCAAGAAGAGAAGTGTGTGAGGGAGAGAGGCTTTGGGCTGGCTTTTATGCTGGTCCTGGATGGGCGGGACAGCCTTGTCCCATGGCCTTGGGGCAGTCACCAGCCAGCTGCTTTTTGCTGACTCATCCTGTTGAGTCATTGTGTGGGGAGTATTTTCCTTCCTACAACTCTGCAGTGTCATCCAGCTCTTGAGGCTGGTTTCATCTGACCTTAGCGGCAGCTTTAGGAGATGGTATTTGGGCAGAGTTGATTGTTAGATGTGTGTCAGGGAGGGCTGAATAAACAGCCAGGGCCCAGCAGAGATCCAAAGTCATCCATCCGGTCATTTTGTGGCACTCGTGTGCTGTGGTTTGTCGGTGCCTTGTGAAGACTGGGACTCTTTTCTGTGCCGCTGGATGTCCCTCAGTCATTGTGTTGCACCCAGGAATGCTGAGGGAGTTTCTGATGCCCTGGTCATGGAGCAGTATCTTGGAAAGGTTCTGGTGTCTGGAAGGAGTTCCTGAGTTCATGTCCCTGTGTCTTGTATGTGAGCAAGAGGGCACATCTGGAAAACTGGGGGCTGTTTTTAGGCTGAACTTGTTCCATTGTTATGGTCCATTTGAATGTCTCAAATTTACTCGACCATGTACTCTGTCAATTAAAGTGTATTCCTTGGTCTCATTCAGAAATCCTATAAATAACAACAAACCAGGCTTGATCCTTTTTTTTTCCCAAACTGATCTGTGTCAATAATTCACTTTTTCCTCATTCAAGCCACAAGTGTTGTAACTTATAAGTCTTAATGTCTTGTTCCTGTGAGCAAAACCCAATAATTAGTAATGGACAGCCACCAAACTCCTCTTTCCTTCTTTGCCATGGTTTGGTTCTTCCTTTGTGGAATTGTGCAATTTCATGTTCTGCTCCTGAGGCCATCTCCACCTGACCTTGCTGGTAGGTTTTAATTGCAAGAACTAGAGACCAAGGTGTTATTGTTGATGGTGCGTGCCAGGACATGTAGAAGATTCAAGCAAAGCTTACAAGACTGGGGTGTCATCACTGAGGTCATTCCATGGCATATTGACAATGTGTCTTATTTGCATTCTTGCCTCCTGCCTGGAAGAACTCCCAGCTCTCCCAGCTTCTCCTTGTCTTAAGGACACTCCAGTCCCATCATTGTCATGGTCTTCCTGCTCTACTCTTGGTCAACCATGTTCATGTCCTTGAGGCCTCACCTGTGGTGTGGAACAGGATTTTCAACTCCCTCAACCTACTGGTATCTCTCTTCCTAATCCTGTCCTGGTAACTGCTGGAGCTTTTTGCCATGAAGTGCACATGGTGACCTCAAGATCCATTTGTACTCCATCAGGAACTGAAGGTCCTTCCCTGCTAGAACACTTTGGTTGCCAATGGAAGGGACACTGGTGTCATCCTGAATTTCTATCAGGGCTTTAGCACAGTCCCACATAACTTTTTTATCTCTGAATTTCAGACACGTGGATTTTAAAGGTGGACTAATGACTGGATGAGGAATAGCCAGACTGATGGTCAATGGCTCTATGTACACATGGAGGCCAGTGATGAGGCCTTCTACCTTGGACTGGTGATTTAGAATACCTTCATCAAGGACATGAGCAGTGAGATCAAGACCACTCTCAGCAGGTTTGCAGGTGCCAGGAAGCTCTGCAGTGCATTGACACAAGAACAATGAGAAATCCCATCAGGAGGGGACACTGGGAATGCTGAGAACATAACAACTTCATGAGCTTCAACAACTCCAAGTTCAAAGTCATGCACCTGCATTTGGACAGTCCCAGACATGAGAACAGTTTGGGAGAAGACATCCTTAAGAGCAGCTCCACAGAGAAAGACCTCAGGGTTCTGGTGAACCAAAATCTTGACAGGAAACTGCAGTGTGAATTTTCAGCCCAGAGCACCAACCACATCCTGCGCTGCATAGAAAGTAGTGTAGCCAGCAGGAATGGCTGGGGGGCAGTTAGAGACGTGAGAATCCCATTATTGCTGTGGCAGAGACCAAATGGATCAAGCGATGGCCATGCATCATTGCAGCAGAAGAAATCCTGGAAAAGGGTTTCTAGCAGATTGACTCTTCCTGTCTCCTCAGAGATAAGGATATCTGATTTGGGGTGATGTCTTGGGCTTTACATTGGAAGAAAGACATGGACTTAGTGAAGCAAGAAGAGTGCAGGAACAGCAAGAGGGGGCCGAAAAAATCTTGTGATTAGAAATGGGAGATGTGCGAGGTTTATTTTTGCGAGAAGGGAAGAATGGACAAAGCAGATATTGTAAGTGTTCCATGGCATGACCTCATTCATAACACCCCAATTCTTGTAGGCCTTGTTGTCATCTTCTACATGCCTGACACAAAACAATGATACCAATCCTTTGGCCTCTACTCCTCAAAATTAAAAACTGCCATGAAGGTCAGATGGACACAGCCTCTAGAGAAGGACACAGAGTCACAGAATTCCACAAAGACACGCTGGCACTATGACAGAGGAGGAAATAGGATCACAAGGACCATCCAGTAGCAATTAGTGTTTTTTCCTAACAGGAACATAATATTACAACTGACAGGATATAAGTTATGAAACCATATGGCTTGAATGCGGAATAAGAGAATTCATGTCAGACACCAGCCTGGGCAAAACATGATCAAGCATCATTGGTTACTTGTTTATTTGATTTCTTAAAGAGGTGAAGAAATATACTTTAAATGACAGACTGCATTTCCAGGCAAAGGTGAGAAATCCAAAGGGAACACATCATTGTAATCAGTTCAACCTAACCAGCCTCTACATTTCCAGATCCTCTCTCTTGATCCTACACAAGAAACAAGGGCATGGGATCTCTTTGATACTCCCAGGAAGAGCTCCCAGGCACGGGGACCTTGCCAAATAATTGTGGTCTGAGCTACCCAGGACATCAGCAGATTCCTCACCATTCATGGGTGCAACACGACTGATGTACATTCAGTGGCACAGAGCAGAGTCCCAGTCTTCACAAGGCATGCACAAAATACAGGATGTGTGCCAAAAAAATAACCTCAATGATGACATCGTGACTCTGCTGGGATCTGGTAGTTTTTCCAGTCCTCTCTGACAGAAATCAAGCAATGAAATCCTCTCAAATACCAATGCAAGAAAGTTGCTGCCAAGGTCAGATGGACATGGCATCAAAAGAAGGCAATGGAATGGCGGAAGTACAGGCACAAAAACACTCCACTGCTCATGACTCACCAGGCTGGGCCAGCCAAGAGCTACATCCTGCAAAATGCCCCTAGGCCATGGGACAAGGCTGTCCCGCCCATCCAGGACCAGCATAAAAGCCGGTGAAGAACCTCTCTCCCTCACATACTCCTCCTCACATCTTCTCCTCCTGCTCCTGAGCAGACAAGGTGAGCCTCAATCCCCTGAACCTCCTGCTCCTGCACCCCTGAACCCTTTCTCAGACCCAACCTCAGCAGCCCTCACACCTCCCCACAGCCCCACAACAGCCACCACACTCCCTCACCCTCCTGCATCACTGCCCCTCACACATCTCCACACCCCTGCCCTGCCTCACCCCCCTCTCTTCCAGGGACCCTCCACACCATGGCCTGCAACAACCTCTGCCGACCCTGCGGACCCACCCCGCTGGCCAACAGCTGCAACGAGCCCTGTGCCCTGCAATGCCAGGACTCCCGCGTCATCATCAACCCTTCCCCTGTGATGGTCACCCTGCCTGGACCCATCATGACCTCCTTCCCCCAGAGCACTGCTGTTGGATCCACCTCCTCGGCTGCCGTGGGCACTGAACTCAGTGTGCAGGGACAGCCCATCTCTGGTGGATTTGGTGGCTTTGGTGGCTTTGGCTATGGCCGTGGATTTGGCTATGGGCTGGGCTGTGGCTACGGGCTGGGAGGCCTGGGCTGCTATGGCAGAAGGGGCGGCTACAACTGCTAAGGACCATCAGCACCACTCCTGACCCCAGCCACACACTCCCTGGAACACACACCAGGCATTGAGGACACCTCTCTGGGCCAAGGATCTCAAACAGGCTCAGTGCTTCCAGCTCCTGCTCTGAGGGCATCAAGCAATGCAGTAGCCAATGGGCCAGCCCTGCAAACATGGCCTATCAGCCCCCTTCTCTTCTCCCACTTTGCACTCTGCATTGCCCTTCAGCTCTGTCTAGTCGCCTATGCTGCAAACCCCTTCTCCCAGGCCAGGGACCATTAGGCACTTCTACTGTTCTGCTCCTGCTGTGGGGCAGGAAGGCCTTGGGTCTCTGGACAAAGCATCTGCAAGCAAAGCGTCTCAGCTGATGGTCATCCTACTTGCACCTCAGACCAGCTCTCTTCTGCTGGCTGCTCCTGAGTTTCACTCTTCTACCTCAATAAAGTTTTCCTGCATCATAACTTCAGAAGACTCCTTCTTTCTTCTCCTTCGACTCTTTGAGCCTAAGACAAGGTTGTTGAGGATATTTGGGTTGTTGAAGAAGTCCTCCAAGACCTCTTTTAGGAATTATTTCCCCAATTCCACTACCCACTGGTATACTTAGCACTTCCTGTGCATCACAACAACTTTTCAGTTGCTTGAACACACACTCAGATACACTAATGCTGGTCTATCTGTGACTCTGACACAAGGACCTCCTGGGTGGTGTGCTCACTTTGGCTGCACACCAGCTCCTCCAGAGCCTTAACATCTCATAAGGCCATTTACAGATCTGCCTGAGCACGTCCATGTCTTCCCTTTTCTTGTGTATTCAGAGGAACACACAAGGCTGGTCTCATCAGAGTGCAGCAGAGGGGCAGATTGTGCTGCCCACACTGTGGGGATAGCCCCAGGACATGGGGGAGTTTTGCTTAGCTCATTCACATGGCCAGGACATGCCTGATCCTTCATCCACCAACACCCTAAGTCCTTCTCCTCAAGGATGGAGCTCTTAATTAACTCATTGCCCATCCAACATCCATTATTGAGATGGATCTAGTCCAGGTGCAGGACCTTCCTCTTGGCCCTGCTCACCTTCTCAAGCTTCACACCAGCCCATCTCCCCAGTCTGTCCAGTACCCCTCGGGATGCCATCCCTTCCCTCCAGTCAATCAACCACACCGCTCACTTTAGTGTTATTCACATTCTTGCTGAGGGGACACACAATTGTACTGTCCCTGTGCCTGACAAAGATGGGAAGTGATAATGGTTGCACCACGAGTCTCTTTGGGTCACCACTCATCCCTCTTCTCCACACAGGGAAATGGAGCATTGACCACAACACTTTCAGTATGACCATCTCACCCATTTCCTTTTTAACCAAATGGTCCAACCATCAACTCCATATCTCTCCAGGTTGGAAACGGATGTTTTCTGGCAAAGGAAGAAATACTGTGCAAGAGTCCAGGTACATGATACTGGTCCCTCTTCCCTCATCCATCCATGCTGGAACCAATATGAACTCAACAGATCTGCTGCCAAGGTCCGATGGACACAGCCTCAAAAGCAGGACATGACAATGCAGAGCTGTGGGAAGCAAAACCCTCCCACCTTATGATTTGCTCGGCTGTGCCAGGCCCAAGCTGCTGGATGAAAAAATGTCCTGGAATAATCAGTCAAGACTGTCCCAAACCTCCAGCCATAGACTTTCCTGAAGGTTGTGCTCTGGATCTCCTAAACTAGAATCTTATATTCCTTATTCCCTTTAACTGATAGATTAAGAGGTCTCCAATATCACCAGAAAGGAGCAGAGGGGCAGAATCTGCTGCAACAGGATTGAAGCAATCCCAAACATGCAGGATACAGGCTGGGTGATGAGGGGATTGAGAGCAGCCCCAAGGAGAATGATTTGGGGTGTTGGTGGATGTAGAATTGAACATGCTCTGACCATGTGCACTTGCAGACCACAAACCCCCTGTGTGCTGTGGTCATCCTCACAGTGTGGGCAGCAGGTGAGCAGGGCATTCATAGCCTTTACTCCTCTCTGGCAAGACTGGAATTGTGTGTTCAACTATGGGACCCATATGATAAGAAAGACGTTAATAGATCTGCTCTATCAGATCTCTTAGTGGGCTGAGGAGATGATGGGGGGCTGGAGCAACTGGAATCCAGCCAAAGCGAACTGGTGTCCAGCCAAAGAGAGGCTTGTGCCAGTGGCTGGGATAGACATGCATTAGTGTATCAAGGCATGTGTTCTAAAAACACAAGGGTTTGTGGGATGCACTGGAAGACCAAAGCATGCCTGTGGGTGGTAGAACTCGGGAAATAAATCCTAAAAGAGGTCTTGGTACACTTTTTAAACCAAAAGGCCTCTATAACTCTGGCTTACTGCAGAGTGAGACTGGAAAAGTCTTGGGAGAAGAAAGGAGGAGTCACTCGAGGCTGTGATGCAGGAAATCTTTATTGAAGAATAAAGGTCAGGAACATCCAGTAGAAGGGAGATGGGCTGAGGTACAAGTCGGTGACCATCAGCCACAGTCTTTGGCTCACAGGAGGTTTTTCCATAGCATCAAGGCATTTCTACCCTACAGTCCTAGAAGCCCAGCAGAGAACAGCAGATGCCAGCAGAGCCCAACTGCCTGATCATCACTGACTTGGGAGAAGGAGTTGCAGCAGAGGGAGCTGGACAGAGTCAAAGGGGCAATGCACAGCACAGCGGAGGAGAAGAGGAGGGAGATGGGATATGTTTTGCAGACTAGGCTGGCCACTTAGCAGGTGTAGCAGCCCCTTCTGCCATAGCAGCCCAGGCCTCCCAGCCCATAGCCAAATCCACGGCCATAGCCAAGGCCATAGCCAAAGCCACCAAATCCACCAGAGATGGGCTGTCCCTGCACACTGAGTTCAGTGCCCACGGCAGCCGAGGAGGTGGATCCGACAACGGTGCTCTGGGGGAAGGAGGTCATGATGGGTCCAGGCAGGGTGACCATCACAGGGGAAGGGTTGATGATGACACGGGAGTCCTGGCATTGCAGGGCACAGGGCTCGTTGCAGCTGTTGGCCAGCGGGGTGGGTCCGCAGGGTTGGCAGAGGTTGTTGCAGGCCATGGGTGTGGTGTGGAGGGTCCCTGGAAGAGAGGGAGGTGAGGCAGGGCCAGGGTGTGGAGATGTGTGAGGGGGTGTGATGCAGGATGGTGAGAGTGTGTGGAGGCTGTTGTGGGGTTGTGGGGAGGTGTGAGGGCTGTTGAGGCTGGGTCTGAGCGTTCTGGAAGAGAGGGTTCAGGGATGCAGGAGCAGGAGGTTCAGGGGTTTGAGACTCACCTTGTCAGCAGGAGCAAGAGGAGAAGGTGTGAGGAGAAGTGTGTGAGGGAGAGAGGCTCTGGGCTGACTTTTATGCTGATCCTCGATGGGCAGGACAACCTTCTCCCTTGTCCTTGGGGCATTTTGCAGGCTGAAGTTCTTGGGTGGCCCTGCCTGGTGAATCATGAGGTGTGGAGTGTTTTCCTTCCTGAAGTTCTGTGACTCCATGCCCTCCTCTTGAGACTAACCTTGGCAGCAGCTTTTAAATGGAAGGAAAACATGCCAATGGCTTTATATTGTGTTGTCTCAGGAATTTAGAAGACGAAAACAAAGGCAACAGAAACTTGGGTGTTTTATGCTGTCTTCAAGTGACCCCCAGACATTTCTGCTGGTCACTGCTGTTTCTATGCAATCTAGGTTACGGTTCTCTTTCTAGGCTGAAATTTTACATTGCTCTTTTCCTGTCAAGATTTTGGTTCACTTCAGTCCTTCTCTGTGGAATTGCTCTCTGGGAGTTCCTCTCCCAAGCTGTTCTCACGTTTGGGACTGCCCCAATGCAGGTGCACGACCTTGAACTTGGATTTGTTGAACCAGAAGAGGTTGTTACATTCTCAACATTCCCAGAGTCCCCTCCTGATGGGACCCCTTCATGTTCTTGTGTGAACAGCACTGCTCAACATCCTGGCACCTGCAAACATGCTAGGGGTGGTCTCGATCACACAGCTTCATGCATTCATTAGTCCACCCATCAAACCCAAGTGTCTGCAGTTTAGAGACAAGGGTGTCCTGGGTCTGTGCTACAGCCCTGACAGTAGTCCAGGCACATGACACCAGTTGCCATTCCCTTGGCAACCAAAGCATTCGAGAAGTGAAGGTGCTTGTAGTCCTGCTGGAGGTTAAATGCATAGGGAGGGGCACATGTAGTCTTTGGAATAAAAAACTCCAGCAGTTACCAGGATATGTAACGTAGGAGAAGAAATCCAAGCAGGCTGTGAGACTTGACCCTCCTGTGCCCCACCACAGTAGAGGCTCCAGAGTGGAAGAAGGATGTGGACATGTTTGACAAAGAGCAGTGGAAGGAGACCATGACACTGACAGGACTGGGGTATCCTCAAAACGAGGAGAAGCTGAGAGAGCTGGGAGTTTCTTGAGACAAGAGGCAAGAATGCAAATGAGACATTATATGGCATGACCTCAGCTATGACTCTCCAGGTCTTCTTAGGTTTGGATGAATTTTCAATATGTTTTGATAGATGTAATCAAATAAACTCACACTTGTCTAATTTTGACAGTTATTAGCTGCTGCCAAGGTCAGATGGACACAAATACAAGAGGAAAATGTGACACTGCAAAACATGAGGAAGGAAAACACTCTCCACACAGTGACTCACCAGGCTGTGCTCTGTATGACCTGCTGCCTCCAAAATGCCCCTAGGCCATGGGAGAAGGCTGTCCCGCCCATCCAAGACCAGCATAAAAGCTGGCCCTGTGCTTCTCTCCCTCACACACTTCTCCCCACACCTTCTCCTCCTGCTCCTGCGGACAGCAAGGTGAGCCTCAAACCCTTGACCCTCCTGCTCCTGCAGCCCTGGCCCCTCTCTTCCAGCACACTCAGACCCAACCTCTGCAGCCCTCACCCCTCTCCCTAGACCTACAACAGCCTCCACACTCCCTCAGTCCCCTGCATCACCACCCCTCACACCCTCACACCCCTGCCCTGCCTCAACCCCCTCTCTTCCAGGGACCCTCCACACCACACCCATGGCCTGCAACAACCTCTGCCGACCCTGCGGACCCAGCCCGCTGGCCAACAGCTGCAACGAGCCCTGTGCCCTGCAATGCCAGGACTCCCGTGTCATCATCAACCCTTCCCCTGTGATGGTCACCCTGCCTGGACCCATCATGACCTCCTTCCCCCAGAGCACCGCTGTCGGATCCACCTCCTCGGCTGCCGTGGGCACTGAACTCAGTGTGCAGGGACAGCCCATCTCTGGTGGATTTGGTGGCTTTGGTGGCTTTGGCTATGGCCGTGGATTTGGCTATGGGCTGGGCTGTGGCTATGGGCTGGGAGGCCTGGGCTGCTATGGCAGAAGGGGTGGCTACAACTGCTAAGGACCATCAGCACCACTCCTGATACCACGCTCCTGCACTGGTGCAGGATGTCACTGATGATCTGGAAGAACTCCTCCAAGCAAAGGACCTCAGCTGATGGTCACCTCTATTGATCGTCAGCCTGGCTCCCTTGCATTTGCTGCTCATTGCCTTTCAGTCTTCTACCTCAATAAAGCTTTCCTGCATCACGTCTCATGATGAGTCTTTCTTATTTCTGATCCCTGGATTTTTCCAGTCTCACTCAGCACTAAGTCAGGTTTCCAGAGTCCCTTGGGGTGGGTGAAAAAGTGCTCGAGGACATCTTTTAGGATTTACTTCCCCATTTTACTATGAACTGGTACACTTTGCTCTTCTAGTGCATCCCAAAAATCCTTCAGCTCCTGAATCACACCTGACTGCAGTAATGCAGCTCTATCCCTGCCTCTGTCTCAAACCTCTCTGAGTGGTGTGTTTGTTTTTGTGGACATCAGTTACTTGTCCCTCACCATCTACAGATCTGATGAAGCAGTTCCATGTCTTCCTTGCCTTTTTGGGCTCAGAGCTCAAGACAGATCTCTGGTCTGATTTCAGGAAAGCAGACACTGAGATTCCTCCAATCTCTTGTGCTGCCCACACTGTGGGGATGAGCCCAGGACACAGGGGCGTTTCTGGTCGGTGAGTGCACATGGCCAGGGCACATCCAATTCTTCATCCACCAACGCCTCAATTCCTCCTCCTTCTGGCTGCTCTCAATGCCCTCATCACCCAGTCTGTATTCTGCATGTTTGGGATTACTCCAGTCAAGGTGAGGGAGATTCTGCCCCTCTGCTCTTCTCTGCTCATACTAGAGAACTGTATTCATCTCTGGGTTACCAGGAATAAGGAAGACAAGACCCTGATGGATAACATCCAGAGTATGACCTTGAGGATGATCTGGGGATGAGGGTTTAGGACAGCCATTGGGCATGACTTTGGGGCATTTTTTCAGGCAGCATTTCTGGCAAATCATAAGGTGGGGAGTGTTTTGCTTCCCTCAGCTCTCCAGTATCATGTCCAGCTATTGGGACTATGTATGTCTGACCTTGGTGGCATCTTTAAATGACCTGGTATTGGTTCCACTCTTGTTGGATGAGGGAAGAGGGAACAATATCATATATCTGTACTTGTGCATTTGTTTTTGTACCAGAAGGCATCTGCGTATTCAGTCTGGAAAGAGAGTTGTGGTGTCATCATGTGGTGGATAAGGAATGGATAGAATGGTCTAACTCAAAGAGGACAGTCTTAGTCAAGCTGTTGTGGTCACTGGATCCATGTGTGTGGAGAAAAGGGTTGACTGGTGACACATAGAAGCTCCTATATTATTTCCCATATTTGTCAGGGACATGGACAGTGGGATTGAGTGGGATGTCCAGCAAAATCAGAGACCAGAACAAGCTGAGTAGTGCAGTTGGTTGTCTGGAGGGAAGGGAAGGCATCCAGAGGGGCTTGAACTGTTTGAGGCAGTGAGATATTGTCAGTTTCATGAAGCTGAAGGTGGCCAAATGCAAAGTCCTGCACTTGGTTTGGAGCAATGCCAGACATGACCACAGACTGGGCAATGAAGGGATTGAGAGCAGCCCAGAGGAGAAGGATCTGGGACGTTTGTGGATTAAGAATTGAACATGCCCCAGCCATGAATATTCACAGAGCAGAAAGCCCTCGTGTCCTGGGCTTATTCCCCACAGTGTGGCCAGGAGGTGAGAGGTGAATTCTGTCCCTCTGCTCTGCTCTTCTGAGAATGGAGAGATGTATTTGGAAGACAGGGACATGCTCGAGCAGAGTTGTCAAGGAAGATGATGAGGGTTTGGAGGAACTGGTGTGCAGCCAATGCGAACACAGCTCCCATTCATGGCTTGTGTCAGAGGCAGGGACAGACTTGCATTAGTGTATCCAGGCCTGGGATTAAGCAGGTGAAGGGTTTGTGGGATGCAATGGAAGAGCAAAGTGGGCCAGTGTGTGCCTGTGAAGGAAGAGGACACTTCATAATGCAGCAATGCAAGAGAACTTTATTGAGGCATAAAGAAAAGTGAAAACCATGAGCAACAAGTGGAAGACGTTAGGCTGAGGTACAAGTAGGGCGACCATCAGCCAAAGACTCTTTGCCTGCAGGTGGTTTGGCTAGAGCATCAAGGACTTCCTGCCCCACAGCAGGAGCAGCTCGATGGTGGAGATGCCCAATTGTCTCTGGTTTGGGAGAAGGAATTTGCAGCAGAGGGGAATGGACAGAGTCAAAGGGGCGATGCAGAGCATGGAATGGGAGAAGAGGAGGAGGCAGATGGGCCATGTTTGCAGGCAGCCTGGGCTGGCCCCTTGGCTAGTGCATTGCTTGGTGCCCTGGGAGCAGGATCTCTAAGCACTGAGTCCATTTGTGAGCCTCAGGCCCCGAGAGGTGTTCTCAATGCCTGGGGTGTGTTCCAGAAAGTGAGTGGTTGGGGTCAGGAGTGGTGCTGAGGCTCCTTAGCAGATGTAGCCGCCCCTTCTGCCATAGCAGCCCAGGCCTCCCAGCCCATAGCCAAATCCACGGCCATAGCCAAAGCCACCAAAGCCACCAAATCCACCAGAGATGGGCTGTCCCTGGGCACTGAGTTCACTCCCAACAGCAGCGGAGGAGGTGGATCCGACAACGGTGCTCTGGGGGAAGGAGGTCATGATGGGTCCAGGCAGGGTGACCATCACAGGGGAAGGGTTGATGATGACGCGGGAGTCCTGGCATTGCAGGGCACAGGGCTCGTTGCAGCTGTTGGCCAGCGGGCTGGGTCCGCAGGGTCGGCAGAGGTTGTTGCAGGCCATGGTGTGGAGGGTCCCTGGAAGAGAGGGGGTTGAGGCAGGGCAGGAGTGTGGGGGTATGAGGGGTGGTGATGGAGGAGGATGAGGGAGGGTGGAGGCTGTTGTGGGGTTGTGGGGATGTGTGAGGGCTGCAGAGGCTGGGTCTGAGCGTGCTGGAAGTGAGGGGCCACAGAGGGCAGGAGCAGGAGGTTCAGGGTCTTGAGGCTTACCTTGAGAGCAGGAGAAGGTGGAGGAGGAGAAGGTGTGAGGAGAAATGTGTGAGGGAGAGAGGCTCTGGACTGGCTTTTATGCTGGTCCTGGAGGGGCGGGACAGCCTTGTCCCATGGCCTTGGGGCATTTTGCAGGCAGCAGTCTTGCTGGCCCATCCTGCTGCCTCATGATCTAGGGAGTGTTTTTCTTCTCACAACTCTTCAGTTCCATGTCCAGCTCTTGCGTCCATGTCCATCTGTCCTTGGTGGCAGCTTTCAATTGGCAGTTGGTATTTGGGAGAATTTAATAATTAAATGTGTGTATGGAATGGCTGAATTAGCAATGAGGGATCTGGAGAACTACAGTGTCATCAGTGATGTCATTTTGTGGCACCCATGTGCTGTGGTTTGTGGGCGCTTTGTTAAGAATGGGACTCTGTTTTGTGCCACTGGATGTCCATCAGTCATTGTGTTGCATCCAGGAATGCTGAGGGAGCTGCTGATGTCCTGGGGAGGTCTCTGCAACAACCTTGGAAAGGTTGCAGTGCCTGACAGTCCTTCCTGATAGAGGAAAGAGACCTCTTCCCTTTTGTGTTTTCGATCGTATGAAGAAAGAAGATCTGGAAAACGAGTGGTAATTCAGTACTGAACTTGTTACAGTCTACTTGTATTTGGAAATTTTTATGACAATATACTCTGTTATTAAAAATTTATTCCCTGTCCTCATTGAGAAATCCAATAAACAATAAATGGGACCTTTTTTCCCAGGCTGCTCTGTGACATCAATTCTTTTTTCTGTGTTCAAGCTACAGGTTTTCATAACCTATAATTTGAAAGTCTTAATGTGTTGTTCCTGTGAGCAAAACCCAATAATTACTAACGGACAGCCAGTGAGCTCCTCTTTCCTTCTCTGTCATGGAGCAGTTGTTCCTCTGTGGAATTGTGCAATTTCATGTTCTGCTCCTGAGGCCATCTCCATCTGACCTTGGTTGTAGATTTTAGTTTCTAGAATGAAAGGCCAAGGTGTTGCTGTTGGTGCGTGTCATGACACATAGTAGATTTAACCACAGTTTAAGAGATTTGGGGTGTCATCACTGAGGTCATTCCATGGCACATTGACAACATGTGCTATTTGCATTCTTGCCTCCTGCCTGGAAGAAATTCCAGCTTAAGTCCACTCCTATCAATGTCATGGTCTTCCTGCACTTCACTTGGTCAACCACATCCATGTCCTTGTTCCACTGTGGAGCCCCAACTGTGGTGCAGAACAGGAGGGCCAACTCTCTTAACCTGCTTGGATTTCTTCTCCTAATCCTGTCTGGGTAGCTGCTGGAGTTTTCACAGCCAAGGATACATGGCCACCTCATGATCCATTCATGAAATTTCAGCCCAGAACACCGACCATATCCCAGGCCGCAGAGAACTAGGTTTGTCCAGAAGGAATAGCTGGGGTTTAACTGAAGACATTAGACAACACCCAAGTTCCTGTAGGCTTTGTTTGCATTTTCTACATTCCTGAGACAAAACCAGTACCAATTCATTGGCCTCTATTTCTCCGAATTGAAATATGCAGCCAAGGTCAAATGGACACGGACTCAAGGGAAGGACGCAGAATTACAGAACACCAGGAAAGAAAACACTCCTCGCCTCATGACTCAGCAGGCCAGGCAAGAGTTGCTGACTAAAAAATGCCCCACGGTCAGGGGTCAAGGCTGCCCCACCCCCCAGGACCAGCATAAAAGCCAGCCCAGTGCCTCTGCCCTCACACGCTTCTTTGGACATCTCCTCTTTCTCCTCCTGCTGACAAGGTGAGCCTCAAAACCCTGACCCTCCTGCCGTTGTCTCCCTGAACCCTCTCTTCCACCACACTCAGACCCAGCCTCTGCAGCCCTCACCCCTCTCCACAGCCCCACAACAGCCTCCACACTCCCTCACCCTCCTCCATCATAATCCCTCACACCACCACAACCCTGCCCTGCCTTACTCTACTCTCTTCCAGGGACCCTCCACACCACACCCATGGCCTGCAACAACCTCTGCCGACCCTGTGGACCCAGCCCGCTGGCCAACAGCTGCAACGAGCCCTGTGCCCTGCAATGCCAGGACTCCCGCGTCATCATCAACCCTTCCCCTGTGATGGTCACCCTGCCTGGACCCATCATGACCTCCTTCCCCCAGAGCACCGTTGTCGGATCCACCTCCTCCGCTGCTGTTGGTAGCGAACTCAGTGTTCAGGGACAGCCCATCTCTGGTGGATTTGGTGGCTTTGGTGGCTTTGGCTATGGCCGTGGATTTGGCTACGGGCTGGGAGGCCTGGGCTGCTATGGCAGAAGGGGTGGCTACAACTGCTAAGGACACTTGCACCAGTCTTTGACACCACTGGCTTGGGGTTCTGGCAACAACTCCTGGAAGACAATCCATCGGTTGATCGTCCCTGTACTTGCACCTTACACTGGATTCCTTCCACTTTTTTCTTATGCTTTATTCTTTTGCCTCAATAAAGTTTTCCTGCATCAAAGCCTGAGATGCCTCCTGTTCTTTTTTAATTCCAATGGTCTGACATTCCCACCAAGCACATTCCATAGCTCAACAGGACATTGGGGTACATAGAATAGAACAACACCACCTTGCCACACAAATATGTAAAAACAACTAAGGCTGGCATAGGAAGCACAGGAGGGGACATCTTGCAGAATATGTCACACATGCCTTAGCTGGTACATCAAACCTTGGATATAAGAACGGTCTCCTGGGTAGAGGTCTGGTAAAGTCTTTCCATGACAACACACACTTGACAAACTCTTTTCCCAGCAGGTCTCTTGAACCCTTCCAGCAAACCAAGGAACAACATCAACCGCTTGAGCAGGAAATCTGGAGTGCAAGTGCTTCAACTGCTCTGCTCAAGAGAGAGCAGAATTTCCAGCACTATGGACAGTTAATATTTGGATCTCCCCGGGCAGACTCCACCACCTCTTCTACTCTCTGACCAGCCTGACAATGAAAGATTCTTGCCTTCTTTGCACATGGAATTCCATCTGTTTTCACTTCTGCCCTTGCCCTCTTCTCCTGCATGTGTGCACTGCTGTGAACAGCTGAGGTCCTTCCCTCCATTCCCTGCCATCAGGGATTTGCACACACTGATGACACTCCCCCATCCATCCTTGTCCACTGTGAGTCCCAGCTTTCTCAGCCTATCCCCTAGGAATGATTCCACAACCCCTTTGGAGTCTTGCTGTCCTGAACTGGTCTGGATTCACTCAATCTTCTTCATTCACAGTGGGGAGCCCAGAACTGCCCACAACACCTCATGGGGGACCTCATCAGTGGTGAGCAGATAGCTCACTTCTCCCTGATTAGTCATACACTTTTCCTAACCTGTATACTTGGGGTCCCTTTTACTACACATGGATACCTCCTGCTCCATTTCTTCTCAACCATAACCACAAAGCAAAGGCTTTTTCAGAGATGAAAACAATTATTCCAACTGATACCCAGGCATTCAACCTGGCATTAGTCCTCCCAATAAACAGCCCTTGGCAGAACCCCATTCTTCCCTTACAGAATCCCATCAGATGTCCAGCACCTGTGAGATTTTCTGTGTTGGCCCAGTGGATCCAACTCCTGGGCTACAGCACTAGGGACTTGCTGTCATCTGGACTACAAGCCACCTGGTCCAGGTCTTCAGACCTTTCTCAGGCCACCACGCTGGGCACTGACACAACCCAGACTTGCCTGGGTTGTTTTTAAGGTTCATGTAATGCTCACCTGCAACAATCCTGGGCGACCTCCAAGTTGTCTTTCTGACAATCACAAGTGGCCTCATGTTTTGGCATTCAGCCCAAGTAAAGACCCAAAAGACCCCTGATATCAAAACCTTAAAGGTAAGAGGGGCACCAAGACACCCACAGAGCACAGTCAACAGGAAAGATCAGGTCTAGTGTCAGACATAGTCAGGTGAGATCAAGGTGGGGAGAGATGAAGTGTGAGGGAAGAGGCAACACCTCCAGCACAGCTGCAAATCCCAGAACAGCCTGACAGGTCTGTCAGGGATTGGGCCCCCTCTTCAAAACACATCCACAAACCATATAACACGCATGTCATGCACTGACCTACTGATGACACCCCACTTCTCCAAAGCTTTGGTTGTGTATTCTACACTCCCTGACATGAGCCTCCCATGCAAATCCTCCCAAATACCCACTCACACTTAAAAGCAGCAGCCGGAGTGAGAAGGAAAAAGAGTCAAGAGCAGGACATGGAATAATGGAATTCCATAAAGAAATACCCACATCGTGACAGAAAGGGGAAAAGGAGCTTGCTGAGAGCCACTTAGGGGTTTTTTTCGGGTTTGTTTTTTTTTTTTCTCACAGGAAAAAATTAGATTAGAAATTATACCTTGTGCCTTGAATATGGAATAAGTGAAGTCATGTCACAGAACAACTGGGGGAAAACAGGGATATGGACAGATTTATTGTTTGCTTTTTTGATTTCTGAATGAGGTGAAGAAATACACTTTAATTAGCTGAGTACGTTGTCATGTAAAGTTGAGAAATCCAAACTGACCTGAAAAATGGAACAAGTTCAGCCTGAATAGCCCCTTGTTTTCCACATGCCGTCATTTTATCGTATTGAAGACAAAAGAGGATGAGCTCCCTTTGATCCATCAGAAACCGTTCTCAGCAAATAGGGCCTTTCCAAGTTCTTACAGTGAACTACCAAGGACATCAGCAGCTCCCTCAGCATTCCTGGGTGCAACACAATGACTGATGGACATCCAGTGGCACAGAAGAGAAGCCCAGTCATCAGAAGGAACCCACAAACCACAGCATACAAGTGTCACAAAATGAACTCACTGATGACTTTGCAAATCTCCACGGCTCTGGTAGCTTATTCAGCACTTCCTACCACACACTAAACAATCAAATCCTCCCAAACACCGGCTTTCCATTTAAAGCTGCCACCAACGTCAGATACACACAACATCAAGGGAAGAACACGGAAGTGCAGAACCAAATAAATAACATAATAACATAATAACATAATAACATAAATAAGGAATAAAACACTCCCCACCTCAGGACTCAATAGTCAAGAGCTACAGACTGCAAAATGCCCCTAGGCCATGGGACAAGGCTGTCCTGCCCATCCAGGACCAGCATAAAAGCTGGCCCTGTGCTGCTCTCCCTCACACACTTCTCCTCACACCTTCTCCTCCTGCTCCAGCGGACAACAAGGTGAGCCTCAAACCCCTGACCCTCCTGATCCTGCCACCCCCATCCTTCTCTACCAGCATGCTCAGGCCAAGCCTCAGCAGCCCTCACACCTCCCCACAGCAGCTTCCCCACACCATCACCTCCCACATGCTCACACCCCTACCCTGCTTTTCTCCCCCCTCTCTTCCAGGGACCATCCACACCACACCCATGGCCTGCAACAACCTCTGCCGACCCTGCGGACCCAGCCCGCTGGCCAACAGCTGCAACGAGCCCTGTGCCCTGCAATGCCAGACCTCCCGTGTCATCATCGACCCTTCCCCTGTGATGGTGACCTTTCCAGGACCCATCATGACCTCCTTCCCCCAGAGCACCGTTGTCGGATCTACCTCCTCCGCTGCTGTTGGGAGTGAACTCAGTGCCCAGGGACAGCCCATCTCTGGTGGCTTTGGCTTTGGCTTTGGCTATGGGCTGGGCTATGGCTACGGGCTGGGCTGCTATGGCAGAAGGGGTGGCAACATCTGTTAAAGGCCCTCGGCACCACCAGCTCAGGGCTCTGGAAACAGCTCCTGCAAGCAAAGCACCTCAGCTGATGCTTGCCCTACTTGCACTTCATGCCGGACCTCTTCAATTTCTTCCTCCTGCCTTTGCATTCTTTTGCCTCAATAAAGTTTTCCAGCATCAGAGTCTGAAACGTCTCCTCATCTTTGTAAATTCCAATGGTCTCACATCCTCACCTCACACATTGTCAGGGCATTGGGATGAATGGCAAAGCAGCACAACACATTTCTTATCAAATATGTCACCACCATTAACAACCAGGACTGGCACGGGAAGCAAGGGATTGGTAGGACCTTCCAGAACATGGCACAAGTCCAGCACCTCCTACATCAAAGGCTTTTGACACATTAATTATCTCCTGAGCACAGCTCTCGTACAGTATCTTCATGGCAGCACACAATTGACAAACCCTCTTCCCTGAAGGACTTTTGAACCCTCTGAGCCGAGTCACAAAATCATCCACTTGGGCAAGAACTGTGAGGTGCAAGTGCTTTATTCCCCTCTGTTCAAGAAAGATTAACAAGTGCAGGATTTCCATAACCATGGACAGTACACGTTTGGCTCTCCCAGGACAGAGTCACCACCATCATTTCTGCTCTCTGTCCACCCTCACACTGAAAAATTCTTCCCTTCTCTACCCATGGAATTCCACCTGTTCTCACTTGTATCTTTGCTCTCCTTCCCTGCATTGTTGCACTGCCATGAATTAATGGACACCCTCGACTTCATTCCCTGCCATCAAGGATTTTTATACATTGATCACACCCCAGGGTCTATCTTTGGCACCTAGAAGTCCAAGCTCTCACAGCCACCTCTCCTCTATGAAAGATTCTCCAGCTCCTTCAGTATCTTGGTTGCCCTGCATTTTGATGAATTAAATTTCCCTAATAGGAAATTAAACGAGGGAATCTTAAGTCCATTCCTTCTTCTCTACGGCATGGTGAAATGGACACAAGGCTGGTGTTAAACAGTTTGCATTCAGAAATTTCAAAGAGAGAAATAAGGTCAATCCTCTTCTTCCAAAAATTGAACAACCCCAGTTCCTTCAAGTTCTCCTCACCCTTCAGCAATATTCCTTTCCATATGTCAGACAGAACCCAGGACTGCCAGCAATGTGTGACCCCCACAGTGTGACTTTGATGGGCTCAGCTGTAATGACTGCTATGGATCAAACGCACTGGACTTTGGGAAGCTTGGGTAACCTTCATAAATCTCAAGAATTGCTTCCCCATCTCCATCGAGAAAGGCCTGGCATATAGACTGGGCAGAAATGGAGCCAAGGTAGTCAGGGAGTGAATGCACTGGAAGGAGCAGCCCCTCACCCCCAGAACATCTGCAAAGCGCAGACCAGCCTGACATGGCTGGCAAGGAATGGGGCCCCTCATCACAACACACACAAAAACCACAGCACACCAGTATCACATGGTGACATCAATGATGACCCGCCACTTCTCCCCAGCTTTGGTAACGACTATTTCCCACCCTTACATACACAATCAACACCAGTCTTTTACCTCTAATAATCACCTCTAAAAGCTGCCACCAATGTCAGATGGACACGGACTCAAAGGTGGATATGGAATCACAGAATTCTAAAGATGAACACCGGCACCGTGACAGGGAAAGAAAGATGATGTTGCTGACCAGAGCTAGTAATTACTGGGTTTTGCTCACAGGAGCACAATGTTAAGTCTTAAAGGATACATGTTATGTAACCATATGACCTTCATGTGGAATAAGACAAGTGATGTCACAGCCCTGCCTAGGCACCCGTTTCTTGTTTGTTTAATGGGTTTCATAATGAGGTCAAGGAATACAATTTAAATGACAGAGTACATTATCATGCACAGTTGAGAATTCCAAATGGGTCATAATATTGAAACAAGTTCATCCTGAAAAGCATCTCCTTTTCCAGATGCTCTCCCTTCATCCCATTGAAGACAGATGACCACGAGTTCTTTTACATCCGTCAGGTGCTCTCAGGCATTGCGTCCTTTCCAAGCTATTATGCAATCCTGACCTCCTCAGGACATCAGCAGCTCCCTTGGCATTTCTGGGTGCAACACAATGACTAATGGACATTCAGTGGCACAGGAGAGGTGCCCAGTCTTCACAAGGCACCCACAAACCACAGCACACGACTGCCACAAAATGATCTCACTGATGACATTGCAAATCTCCAGGACTCTGCTTGTTTATTCAGCCCTCTCTTACACACATTTAATAATGATGTCCACCCATATTCAATAACTCCCGATTGAAAGCTGCCACCAAGGTCAGATGGACACAGACTGAAGAGCTGGACGTAGAATTGCAGAGTTCTGGGAAGGAAAATACTCCCCACATCATGATTCACCAGGACGGACCAGCAAGAACTGTTGCTGGAAAAATGCCCCAGGCCATGAGACAAGGCTGTCCCTCCCCTCCAGAACCAGCATAAAAGCCGGACAAGAGCTTCTCTCCCTCACACACTTCTCCTGACTCCTTCTACTCCGGTGCTGACAAGAAGGTGAGCCTAAAACCCCTGAACCTCCTGCTCCTGAAACCCTAGCCCCTCTCTTCTAGCACGCTCAGTCCCACCCTCTGCAGCCCTAATACCTCCTCACAGCGCAACAACAACCTCCACACTCCCTCACCCTCCTCCATCACCGCCCCTCACAACCCCGTAGCCCTTTCCTGCCTCACTCCCCTCTCTTCCAGGGACCCTCCACACCACACCCATGGCGTGCAACAACCTCTGCCAACCCTGCGGACCCAGCCCGCTGGCCAACAGCTGCAACGAGCCCTGTGCCCTGCAATGCCAGGACTCCCGTGTCATCATCAACCCTTCCCCTGTGATGGTCACCCTGCCTGGACCCATCATGACCTCCTTCCCCCAGAGCACCGTTGTCGGATCCACCTCCTCCGCTGCTGTTGGTAGCGAACTCAGTGCCCAGGGACAGCCCATCTCTGGTGGCTTTGGCTTTGGCCTTGGCTATGGGCTGGGAGGCCTGGGCTGCTACGGCAGAAGGGGTGGCTACATCTGCTGAGGAGCCTCCACATCATTCCTGACACCACCTACTCACTGCTCTGGCAACAGCTCCCACAAGCAAAGCACCTTGGATGCCGGTCACACTATTTCTACCTCAGACTGCATCCTTTCAATTACTTTCTCCTCTATCTTCTTTTTTGTTTTGTAACTCAGTAAAGATTTCCTGCATCAAAGCCTGACGTGTCTCCTCATCTTTCTGAATTCCAAAGTTCTCACCTCATCGCCCAACACAGAGCCAGGAAGAAATCAATCACTGCAGTGAATGCAGAAAGGTCCCAACACCTTTCTTACAAAATACATCATCACCAATAGCAAGCAAGACTGACATGGGAAGCAGGGATTGAGGGCTGATACAAGTCCATCACCTACCACACCAATGGCTTTGACACAGCAAATCTCTCTTGCTCATGGCTCTCTCCAAGCCTCTCTGTGCTGCTACAACTTGACAAACTTTCTTCCCAGAAGGAATCCCTTATGCTCCCACCAAAACAGAGGAACAAGAACAGCTTCTTCCAATTAGGCAAGAACTCTGGAGTGCAATGGCTTCATTCTTTCTGCTCCATCATATTCGGCAAAAGCCGGATTTCCAGCTCCTAGGACAGTTCAGTCTTCCATCTCCCAGGACAGATACTCCACCACCTTTTACACTGGGACAAACCTCACACTGGAAAAGGCTTGCCTGCCTTGCCCAGGGAATTCCAGATGTTTTCACTTGTGCCTTTGCCCCCTTGTCCTGCCCTTTTCAACTCCTGAGAACAGCCGAGCTCCCTCAACTGCATTCTCTGCCATCAGGAATTTGCACACACTGATAACACTCCCCTGTTCAGCCTTGTCTCCATGGAGTCCCAGCTCTCACAGCCTCACCTCTGGGAAAGATCCTCCAGGCCCTTCACAAACTTTTTGGTCCGCAACTGGTGTCAATTCACTACAACTATTTCATTTATGTGAGGGAAGCACAGAGCTGTCATACCATCTCACATGTAAACCTCACCAGAGCTCAGGAGACACCAAGAGTCACCTGCCCCTGACTCATCAAAGCACTTTTCCCAATCTTGACCTGACGACATGGGGTCCCTTTCCCCACAGTGGTATAGGGACACCTCCTGATCCCATTTATCTCACCCAGAAACACAAAGGCGATTTCTCAGAAGAAAACAATTCTTACATTTGATACCCATACATTCCTTCCTACCTGGGATGACTCCTCCTAGCTAACAGATGAACTTGCTGAGCTCCAGCACCAGATTTTCAGTGTTCGCCCAATGGATCTACCTCCTGGGCTACAGCAGTGACGACTTGCTGCCATCTGGACTTTGGGACACTGACCACAAGCCTCCGGGTACAGCCCTTCAGACCTTTCTCAGGCCACCACACTGGGCACTGACAAAACCTAGACTTGGCTGGTTGTCAAGGATCATGAAATGCTCACTTCCTACAGCCCAGAGTGACATCCAAATCCTCTTGCTGACAATCACAAGTGTTCTCAGCCCCTTGCACTCGGCCCAAGTTGAGACCTAAATCACCCTGGATATCAAAAGCTGAAAAGCAAGAGGGACACCAAGATATTCACAGAGTAGAGTGAAAAATAAAAGGTCCTGTCTAGTGTCAGGCTTAGCTAGGTGGAATCAAGGTGGGCAGCAGTGCAACATGAGGGAAGGGGCAACACATCCAGCACATCTGCAACTTTCAGAGGAGCCTGACAGGGCTGGAAATCAGTGGAGCCTCTCTTCACATCACACTCACAAACCTAAAAACACAGGTGCCACAAGGTGATCTCACTGATGGCACCACATCTCTCCTAAATTTTGGCTGTTTGTTTTTTCAAAATGGAACACAGTATTAGTAAGACTAATGGGATTTAAGTTATGAAACCCAACAGCTTGAATGTGGAATAAGTGAACTGACGTCACAGACCTGCCATCATATAAAAGGGATCTGACACCATTTGCTGTCTGGTTTGTTTAGATTTGTAAATGATGTCAAGAACTACACTAAAATGAAAGAGTTCATTGTCATGTAATTTTCCAAAATACAAATGCAATATAAAAATGAAAGAAATCCATCCTGACCAGTACTTGGTTTTCCAGTTTCTCTCTCTTGAACGCATTGAAGACACAAAAGGATGAGCCCAGTCTTCACAAAGCACCCACAAACCACAGCACACGAATGTCACAAAACCACCTCACTGATGACACTGCGCCTCTCCTGGCTTCTGGTTGTTTATTCAGACCTCGCTGACACGAATTGAACTATCAAAAGCTTCCCAAGACCAACACATTAAAGCTGCTTCCAAGGTCAAATGGACACAGACTCATGAACTGAACCTGAAATGGCAGAGTTCTGGGAAGAAAAACAAAACCCACCACATGACTGACAAGGCTGGGCCAGCCAAGAACTTCGACCTGCAAAATGCCCCAGGCCACGGGACAAGGTGGTCCCGCCCATTCAGGGCCAGCATAAAAGTCGTCTCAGAGCCTCTCTGCATCACACACTACTCCTAACACCTTCTCCTCCTGCACCTGCTGACAAGGTGAGTCTCAAGCCCCTGCTCCTGCTGCTCCTGCTGCCCCTGCAGCCCTGGCCCCTCCTTTCGAGGAGTCTCAGGATCAGCCTCAGCAGCCCTCATGCCTCCCCACCGATCCACAACAGCGTCCATAGTCAATCACCCCTCAGAACCCCACAGTTCTGTCCTGCCATATTCCCCTCTCTTCCAGGGTCCCTCCACACCACACCCATGGCCTGCAACAACCTCTGCCGTCCCTGCGGACCCAGCCCGCTGGCCAACAGCTGCAACGAGCCCTGTGCCCTGCAATGCCAGACCTCCCGTGTCATCATCGACCCTTCCCCTGTGATGGTGACCTTTCCAGGACCCATCATGACCTCCTTCCCCCAGAGCACCGTTGTCGGATCCACCTCCTCCGCTGCTGTTGGTAGCGAACTCAGTGCCCAGGGACAGCCCATCTCTGGTGGATTTGGTGGCTTTGGCCTTGGCTATGGGCTGGGCTATGGCTACGGGCTGGGCTGCTACGGCAGAAGGGGTGGCTACATCTGTTAAAGGCCCTCGGCACCACCAGCTCAGGGCTCTGGAAACAGCTCCTGCAAGCAAAGCACCTCAGCTGATGCTTGCCCTACTTGCACTTCATGCTGGAGCTCTTCAATTTCTTCCTCCTGCCTTTTCATGCTTTTGCCTCAATAAAGTTTTCCAGCATCAGAGTCTGAAACGTCTCCTCATCTTTGTAAATTCCAATGGTCTCACATCCTCACCTCACACATTGTCAGGGCATTGGGATGAATGGCAAAGCAGCACAACACATTTCTTATCAAATATGTCACCACCATTAACAACCAGGACTGGCACGGGAAGCAAGGGATTGGTAGGACCTTCTAGAACATGGCACAAGTCCAGCACCTTCTACACCAAAGGCTTTTGATACATTAATTATCTTCTGAGCACAGCTCTCGTACAGTATCTTCATGGCAGCACACAATTGACAAACCCTCTTCCCTGAAGGACTTTTGAACCCTCTGAGCAGAGTCACAAAATCATCCACTTGGGCAAGATCTCTGGGGTGCAAGTGCTTCATTCCCCTCTGCTCAAGAAAAATTAACAAGTGCAGGATTTCCATAACCATGGACAGCACACGTTTGGCTCTCCCAGGACAGAGTCACCACCATCATTTCTGCTCTCTGTCCACCCTCACACTGAAAAATTCTTCCCTTCTCTACCAATGGAATTCCACCTGTTCTCACTTGTATCTTTGCTCTCCTTCCCTGCATTGTTGCACTGCCATGAATTAATGGACACCCTCGACTTCATTCCCTGCCATCAAGGATTTTTATACATTGATCACACCCCAGGGTCTATCTTTGGCACCTAGAAGTCCAAGCTCTCACAGCCACCTCTCCTCTATGAAAGATTCTCCAACTCCTTCAGTATCTTGGTTGTCCTGCATTTTGATGAATTAAATTTCCCTAATAGGAAATTAAACGAGGGAATCGTAAGTCCATTCCTTCTTCTCTACGGCATGGTGAAATGGACACAAGGCTGGTGTTAAACAGTTTGCATTCAGAAATTCCAAAGAGAAATAAGGTCAATCCTCTTCTTCCAAAAATTGAACAACCCCAGTTCCTTCAAGTTCTCCTCACCATTCAGCAATATTCCTTTCCATGTGTCAGACAGAACCCAGGACTGCCAGCGATGTGTGACCCCCACAGTGTGACTGTGATGGGTTCAGCTGTAATGACTGCTATGGATCAAACCCACTGGACTTTGGGAAGCTTGGGTAACCTTCATAAATCTCAAGAATTGCTTCCCCATCTCCATCGAGAAAGGCCTGGCATATAGACTGGGCAGAGATGGAGCCAAGGTAGTCAAGGAGTGAATGCACTGGAAGGAGCAGCCCCTCACCCCCAGAACATCTGCAAAGCCCAGACATGCCTGACATGGCTGGCAAGGAATGGGGCCCCTCATCACAACACACACAAAAACCACAGCACACCAGTATCCCAGGGTGACATCAGTGATGACCCCCCACTTCTCCCCAGCTTTGGTAACGACTTTTTCCCACCCTGACATACACCATCAACACCAGTCTTTTACCTCTAATAATCACCTCTAAAAGCTGCCACCAATGTCAGATGGACACGGACTCAAAGGTGGATATGGAATCACAGAATTCTAAAGATGAACACCGGCACCGTGACAGGGAAAGAAAGATGATGTTGCTGACCAGAGCTAGTAATTACTGGGTTTTGCTCACAGGAGCACAATGTTAAGTCTTAAAGGATACATGTTATGTAACCATATGACCTTCATGTGGAATAAGACAAGTGATGTCACAGCCCTGCCTAGGCACCCGTTTCTTGTTTGTTTAATGGGTTTCATAATGAGGTCAAGGAATACCATTTAAATGACAGAGTACATTATCATGCACAGTTGAGAATTCCAAAATGGTCATAATATTGAAACAAGTTCATCCTGAAAAGCATCTCCCTTTCCAGATGCTTTCCCTTCATCCCATTGAAGACAGATGACCACGAGTTCTTTTTCGTCCATCAAGCGCTCTCAGGCACTGCGATCTTTCCAAGCTATTATGCAATCCTGAACTCATCAGGACATCAGCAGCTCCCTCAGCATTCCTGAATGCAACACAATGACTAATGGACATTCAGTGGCACAGGAGAGGTGCCCAGTCTTCACAAGGCACCCACAAACCACAGCACACGACTGCCACAAAATGATCTCACTGATGAATGACATTGCAAATCTCCAGGACTCTGCTTGTTTATTCAGCCCTCTCTTACACACATTTAATAATGATGTCCACTCATATTCAAAAACTCCCGATTGAAAGCTGCCACCAAGGTCAGATGGACACAGACTGAAGAGCTGGACGTGAAATTGCAGAGTTCTGGGAAGGAAAATACCCCCCACATCATGACTCACCAGGACGGACCAGCAAGAACTGTTGCTGGAAAAATGCCCCAGGCCATGAGACAAGGCTGTCCCTCCCCTCCAGAACCAGCATAAAAGCCGGACAAGAGCTTCTCTCCCTCACACACTTCTCCTGACTCCTTCTACTCTGGTGCTGACAAGAAGGTGAGCCTAAAACCCCTGAACCTCCTGCTCCTGAAACCATAGCCCCTCTCTTCCACCATGCTCATTCCCAGCCTCTGCAGCCCTTACTCCTCCTCACAGCGCAACAACAACCTCCACACTCTCTCACCCTCCCCCATCACCACCCCTCACAACCCCGTAGCCCTTTCCTGCCTCACTCCCCTCTCTTCCAGGGACCCTCTACACCACACCCATGGCCTGCAACAACCTCTGCCAACCCTGCGGACCCAGCCCGCTGGCCAACAGCTGCAACGAGCCCTGTGCCCTGCAATGCCAGGACTCCCGCGTCATCATCAACCCTTCCCCTGTGATGGTCACCCTGCCTGGACCCATCATGACCTCCTTCCCCCAGAGCACCGTTGTCGGATCCACCTCCTCCGCTGCTGTTGGTAGCGAACTCAGTGCCCAGGGACAGCCCATCTCTGGTGGATTTGGCCTTGGCCTTGGCTACGGGCTGGGAGGCCTGGGCTGCTATGGCAGAAGGGGTGGCTACATCTGCTAAGGTGCCTCCGCATCATTCCTGACACCACCTACTCACTGCTCTGGCAACAGCTCCCACAAGCAAAGCACCTTGGATGACGGTCAACCAATTTCTACCTCAGACTGCATCCCTTCAATTACTTTCTCCTCTATCTTCTTTTTTGTTTTGTAACTCAGTAAAGATTTCCTGCATCAAAGCCTGACGTGTCTCCTCATCTTTCTGAATTCCAAAGTTCTCACCTCATCGCCCAACACAGAGCCAGGAAGAAATCAATCACTGCAGTGAATGCAGAAAGGTCCCAACACCTTTCTTACAAAATACATCATCACCAATAGCAAGCAAGACTGACATGGGAAGCAGGGATTGAGGGCTGATACAAGTCCATCACCTACTGCACCAATGGCTTTGACACAACAAATCTCTCTTGCTCATGGCTCTCTCCAAGCCTCTCTGTGCTGCTACAACTTGACAAACTTTCTTCCCAGAAGGAATCCCTTATGCTCCCACCAAAACAGAGGAACAAGAACAGCTTCTTCCAATTAGGCAGGAACTCTGGAGTGCAATGGCTTCATTCCCTTCTGCTCCATCATATTCGGCAAAAGCCGGATTTCCAGCTCCTAGGACAGTTCAGTCTTCCATCTCCCAGGACAGATACTCCACCACCTTTTACACTGGGACAAACCTCACACTGGAAAAGGCTTGCCTGTCTTGCCCAGGGAATTCCAGATGTTTTCACTTGTGCCTTTGCCCCCTTGTCCTGCCCTTTTCAACTCCTGAGAACAGCCGAGCTCCCTCAACTGCATTCTCTGCCATCAGGAATTTGCACACACTGATAACACTCCCCTGTTCAGCCTTGTCTCCATGGAGTCCCAGCTCTCACAGCCTCACCTCTGGGAAAGATCCTCCAGGCCCTTCACAAACTTTTTGGTCCGCAACTGGTGTCAATTCACTACAACTATTTCATTTATGTGAGGGAAGCACAGAGCTGTCATACCATCTCACATGTAAACCTCACCAGAGCTCAGGAGACACCAAGAGTCACCTGCCACTGACTCATCAAAGCACTTTTCCCAATCTTGACCTGAAGACATGGGGTCCCTTTCCCCACAGTGGTATAGGGACACCTCCTGATCCCATTTATCTCACCCAGAAACACAAAGGCGATTTCTCAGAAGAAAACAATTCTTACATTTGATACCCATACATTCCTTCCTACCTGGGATGACTCCTCCCAGCTAACAGATGAACTTGCTGAGCTCCAGCACCAGATTTTCAGTGTTAGCCCAACGGATCTACCTCCTGGGCTACAGCACCGAGGACTTGCTGCCATCTGGACTTTGGGACACTGACCACAAGCCTCCGGGTACAGCCCTTCAGACCTTTCTCAGGCCACCACACTGGGCACTGACAAAACCTAGACTTGGCGGGTTGTCAAGGGTCATGAAATGCTCACGTCCTACAGCCCAGAGTGACATCCAAATCCTCTTGCTGACAATCACAAGTGTTCTCAGCCCCTTGCACTCGGCCCAAGTTGAGACCTAAATCACCCTGGATATCAAAAGCTGAAAAGCAAGAGGGACACCAAGATATTCACAGAGTAGAGTGAAAAATAAAAGGTCCAAGATAGTGTCAGGCTTAGCTAGGTGGAATCAAGGTGGGGAGCAGTGCAACACGAGGGAAGGGGCAACACATCCAGCACATCTGCAAATTTCAGAGCAGTCTGACAG
This sequence comes from Sturnus vulgaris, assembly GCF_052056855.1. NCBI lineage: Eukaryota > Metazoa > Chordata > Aves > Passeriformes > Sturnidae > Sturnus > Sturnus vulgaris. The sequence goes on along the minus strand of NC_142243.1, from coordinate 155,579,587 downwards.
GGCTGGAAATCAATGGAGCCCCTCTTCACATCACACTCAGAAACCCAAAACCACCGGTGCCACAAGGTGATCTCACTGATGGCACCACATCTCTCCTAAATTTTGCCTGTTTATTGGGCCGGGCCTAACACCAATCTTCCATGCAAACCCTCTCAAATATCAACTTTTGCTTAAAAGCTGCTGTCAAGGTTAGATGGACAAGTCCTCCAGAGAATGACATGGAATCACAGAATTTCATTATTAAATGCCTGTATCATGACCTAAAAGGAAAGAGGAGCATGCTGAGGAACAGATAGTTATGATTGTTTCTTGCAAAATGGAACACAGTATTAGTAAGACTAATGGGATTTAAGATATGAAACCCTACAGCTTGAATGTGGAATAAGTGAACTGACGTCACAGACCAGCCATCATATAAAAGGGATCTGACACCATTTGCTGTCTGGTTTGTTTAGATTTGTAAATGATGTCAAGAACTACACTAAAATGAAAGAGTTCATTGTCATGTAATTTTCCAAAATACAAATGCAACATAAAAATGAAAGAAATCCATCCTGACCAGTACTTGGTTTTCCAGTTTCTCTCTCTTGAACGCATTGAAGACAGAAAAGGATGAGCCCAGTCTTCACAAAGCACCCACAAACCACAGCACACGAATGTCACAAAATGACCTCACTGATGACACTGTGCCTCTCCTGGCTTCTGGTTGTTTATTCAGCCCTCGCTGACACGAATTGAACTATCAAAAGCTTCCCAAGACCAACACATTAAAGCTGCTTCCAAGGTCAAATGGACACGGACTCAAGAACTGGACCTGAAATGGCAGAGTTCTGGGAAGAAAAACAAAACCCACCTCATGACTGACAAGGCTGGGCAGCCAAGAACTTCGACCTGCAAAATGCCCCAGGCCACGGGACAAGGTAGTCCCGCCCATTCAGGGCCAGCATAAAAGTCGTCTCAGAGCCTCTCTGCATCACACACTACTCCTAACACCTTCTCCTCCTGCACCTGCTGACAAGGTGAGTCTCAAGCCCCTGCTCCTGCTGCTCCTGCTGCCCTGGCTCCTCCTTTCCAGGACTCTCAGGATCAGCCTCAGCAAGCCCTCATGCCTCCCCACCGATCCACAACATCGTCCATAGCCTATCACCCCTCATACCCCACAGCTCTGCCCTGCCTTATTCCCCTCTCTTCCAGGCACCCTCCACACCACACCCATGGCCTGCAACAACCTCTGCCGACCCTGCGGACCCAGCCCGCTGGCCAACAGCTGCAACGAGCCCTGTGCCCTGCAATGCCAGACCTCCCGTGTCATCATCGACCCTTCCCCTGTGATGGTGACCTTTCCGGGGCCCATCATGACCTCCTTCCCCCAGAGCACCGTTGTTGGATCCACCTCCTCCGCTGCTGTTGGTAGCGAACTCAGTGCCCAGGGACAGCCCATCTCTGGTGGATTTGGTGGCTTTGGCCTTGGCTATGGGCTGGGCTATGGCTACGGTCTGGGCTGCTACGGCAGAAGGGGTGGCTACATCTGCTAAAGGCCCTCGGCACCACCAGCTCAGGGCTCTGGAAACAGCTCCTGCAAGCAAAGCACCTCAGCTGATGCTTGCCCTACTTGCACTTCATGCTGGAGCTCTTCAATTTCTTCCTCCTGCCTTTTCATGCTTTTGCCTCAATAAAGTTTTCCAGCATCAGAGTCTGAAACGTCTCCTCATCTTTGTAAATTCCAATGGTCTCACATCCTCACCTCACACATTGTCAGGGCATTGGGATGAATGGCAAAGCAGCAGAACATATTTCTTATCAAATATGTCACCACCATTAACAACCAGGACTGGCACGGGAAGCAAGGGATTGGTAGGACCTTCTAGAACATGGCACAAGTCCAGCACCTTCTACACCAAAGGCTTTTGACACATTAATTATCTTCTGAGCACAGCTCTGGTACAGTATCTTCATGGCAGCACACAATTGACAAACCCTCTTCCCTGAAGGACTTTTGAACCCTCTGAGCAGAGTCACAAAATCATCCACTTGGGCAAGAACTGTGATTTGCAAGTGCTTCATTCCCCTCTGCTCAAGAAAGATTAACAAGTGCAGGATTTCCATAACCATTGACAGCACACGTTTGGCTCTCCCAGGACAGAGTCACCACCATCATTTCTGCTCTCTGTCCACCCTCACACTGAAAAATTCTTCCCTTCTCTGCCCATGGAATTCCACCTGTTTTCACTTGTATCTTTGCTCTCCTTCCCTGCATTGTTGCACTGCCATGAATTAATGGACACCCTCGACTTCATTCCCTGCCATCAAGGATTTTTATACATTGATGACACCCCAGGGTCTATCTTTGGCACCTAGAAGTCCAAGCTCTCACAGCCACCTCTCCTCTATGAAAGATTCTCCAACTCCTTCAGTATCTTGGTTGCCCTGCATTTTCATGAATTAAATGTCCTTAATAGGAAATTAAACGAGGGAATCTTAAGTCCATTCCTTCTTCTCTACGGCATGGTGAAATGGACACAAGGTTGGTATTAAACAGTTTGCATTCAGAAATTTCAAAGAGAGAAATAAGGTCAATCCTCTTCTTCCAAAAATTGAACAACCCCAGTTCCTTCAAGTTCTCCTCACCCTTCAGCAATATTCCTTTCCATGTGTCAGACAGAACCCAGGACTGCCAGCGATGTGTGACCCCCACAGTGTGACTTTGATGGGCTCAGCTGTAATGACTGCTATGGATCAAACGCACTGGACTTTGGGAAGCTTGGGTAACCTTCATAAATCTCAAGAATTGCTTCCCCATCTCCATCGAGAAAGGTCTGGCATATAGACTGGGCAGAGAGATGGAGCCAGGGTAGGCAGGGAGTGAATGCACTGGAAGGAGCAGCCCCTCAGCCCCAGAACATCTGCAAAGCCCAGACATGCCTGACATGGCTGGCAAGGAATGGGGCCCCTCATCACAACACACACAAAATCCACAGCACACCAGTATCACAGGGTGACATCAGTGATGACCCCCCACTTCTCCACAGCTTTGGTAACGACTTTTTCCCACCCTGACATACACCATCAACACCAGTCTTTTACCTCTAATAATCACCTCTAAAAGCTGCCACCAATGTCAGATGGACACGGACTCAAGAGGTGGATATGGAATCACCGAATACTAAAGATGAACACCGGCACCGTGACAGGGAAAGAAAGATGATGTTGCTGACCAGAGCTAGTAATTACTGGGTTTTGCTCACAGGAGCACAATGTTAAGTCTTAAAGGATACATGTTATGTAACCATATGACCTTCATGTGGAATAAGACAAGTGATGTCACAGCCCTGCCTAGGCACCCGTTTCTTGTTTGTTTAATGGGTTTCATAATGAGGTCAAGGAATACAATTCAAATGACAGAGTACATTATCATGTACAGTTGAGAATTCCAAATGGGTCATAACATTGAAACAAGTTCATCCTGAACAGCATCTCCTTCTCCAGATGCTCTCCCTTCATCCCATCGAAAACAGATGACCACGAGTTCTTTTACATCCATCAGGCGCTCTCAGGCATTGTGTCCTTTCCAAGCTATTATGCAATCCTGACCTCCTCAGGACATCAGCAGCTCCCTTGGCATTTCTGGGTGCAACACAATGACTCATGGACATTCATTGGCACAGGAGAGGTGCCCAGTCTTCACAAGGCACCCACAAACCACAGCACACGACTGCCACAAAATGATCTCACTGATGACATTGCAAATCTCCAGGACTCTGCTTGTTTATTCAGCCCTCTCTTAAACACATTTAATAATGATGTCCACTCATATTCAAAAACTCCCGATTGAAAGCTGCCACCAAGGTTAGATGGACACAGACTGAAGGGCTGGACGTGAAATTGCAGAGTTCTGGGAAGGAAAATACTCCCCACATCATGACTCACCAGGACGGACCAGCAAGAACTGTTGCTGGAAAAATGCCCCAGGCCATGAGACAAGGCTGTCCCTCCCCTCCAGAACCAGCATAAAAGCCGGACAAGAGCTTCTCTCCCTCACACACTTCTCCTGACTCCTTCTACTCCGGTGCTGACAAGAAGGTGAGCCTAAAACCCCTGAACCTCCTGCTCCTGAAACCATAGCCCCTCTATTCCAGCATGCTCAGTCCCAGCCTCTGCAGCCCTTACTCCTCCTCACAGCTCGACAACAACCTCCACACTCTCTCACCCTCCCCCATCACCACCCCTCACAACCCCGTAGCCCTCTCCTGCCTCACTCCCCTCTCTTCCAGGGACCCTCTACACCACACCCATGGCCTGCAACAACCTCTGCCGTCCCTGCGGACCCAGCCCGCTGGCCAACAGCTGCAACGAGCCCTGTGCCCTGCAATGCCAGGACTCCCGTGTCATCATCAACCCTTCCCCTGTGATGGTCACCCTGCCTGGACCCATCATGACCTCCTTCCCCCAGAGCACCGTTGTCGGATCCACCTCCTCCGCTGCTGTTGGTAGCGAACTCAGTGCCCAGGGACAGCCCATCTCTGGTGGCTTTGGCTTTGGCCTTGGCTATGGGCTGGGAGGCCTGGGCTGCTATGGCAGAAGGGGTGGCTACATCTGCTGAGGAGCCTCTGCATCACTCCTGACATCACCTACTCACTGCTCTGGCAACAGCTCCCACCAGCAAAGCACCTTGGATGACGGTCACTCTATTTCTACCTCAGACTGCATCCTTTCAATTACATTCTCCTCTATCTTCTTTTTTGTTTTGTAACTCAGTAAAGATTTCCTGCATCAAAGCCTGACGTGTCTCCTCATCTTTCTGAATTCCAAAGTTCTCACCTCATCGCCCAACACAGTGCCAGGAAGAAATCAATCACTGCAGTGAATGCAGAAAGGTCCCAACACCTTTCTTACAAAATACATCATCACCAATAGCAAGCAAGACTGACATGGGAAGCAGGGATTGAGGGCTGATACAAGTCCATCACCTACCACACCAATGGCTTTGACACAGCAAATGTCTCTTGCTCATGGCTCTCTCCAAGCCTCTCTGTGCTGCTACAACTTGACAAACTTTCTTCCCAGAAGAACTCCCTTATCCTCCCACCAAAACATAGGAACAAGAACAGCTTCTTCCAATTAGGCAGGAACTCTGGAGTGCAATTGCTTCATTCCCTTCTGCTCCATCATATTCGGCAAAAGCCGGATTTCCAGCACCGTGGACAGTTCAGTCTTCCATCTCCCAGGACAGATACTCCACCACCTTTTACACTGGGACAAACCTCACACTGGAAAAGGCTTGCCTGTCTTGCCCAGGGAATTCCAGATGTTTTCACTTGTGCCTTTGCCCCCTTGTCCTGCCCGTTTGCACTCCTGAGAACAGCCGAGCTCCCTCAACTGCATTCTCTGCCATCAGGAATTTGCACACACTGATGACACTCCCCTGTTCAGCCTTGTCTCCATGGAGTCCCAGCTCTCACAGCCTCACCTCTGGGAAAGATACTCCAGGACCTTCACAAACTTTTTGGCCCGCAACTGGTGTCAATTCACTACAACTATTTCATTTACGTGAGGGAAGCACAGAGCTGTCATACCATCTCACATGTAAACCTCACCAGAGCTCAGGAGACACCAAGAGTCACCTGCCCCCGACTCATCAAAGCACTTTTCCCAATCTTGACCTGACGACATGGGGTCCCTTTCCCCACAGTGGTATAGGGACACCTCCTGATCCCATTTATCTCACACAGAAACACAAGGGCGATTTCTCAGAAGAAAACAATTCTCACATTTGATATCCATACATTCCTTCCTACCTGGGATGACTCCTCCCAGCTAACAGATGAACTTGCTGAGCTCCAGCACCAGATTTTCAGTGTTCGCCCAATGGATCTACCTCCTGGGCTACAGCACCGAGGACTTGCTGCCATCTGGACTTTGGGACACTGACCACAAGCCTCCGGGTACAGCCCTTCAGACCTTTCTCAGGCCACCACACTGGGCACTGACAAAACCTAGACTTGGCTGGTTGTCAAGGATCATGAAATGCTCACTTCCTACAGCCCAGAGTGACATCCAAATCCTCTTGCTGACAATCACAAGTGTTCTCAGCCCTTTGCACTCGGCCCAAGTTGAGACCTAAATCACCCTGGATATCAAAAGCTGAAAAGCAAGAGGGACACCAAGATATTCACAGAGTAGAGTGAAAAATAAAAGGTCCAAGATAGTGTCAGGCTTAGCTAGGTGGAATCAAGGTGGGGAGCAGTGCAACAGGAGGGAAGGGGCAACACATCCAGCACATCTGCAAATTTCAGAGCAGCCTGACAGGGCTGGAAATCAGTGGAGCCTCTCTTCACATCACACCCACAAACCCAAAAACACAGGTGCCACAAGGTGATCTCACTAATGGCACCACATCTCTCCTAAATTTTGGCTGTTTGTTTTTTGCAAAATGGAACACAGTATTAGTAAGACCAATGGGATTTAAGATATGAAACCCTACAGCTTGAATGTGGAATAAGTGAACTGACGTCACAGACCAGCCATCATATAAAAGCAATCTGACACCATTTGCTGTCTGGTTTGTTTAGATTTGTAAAGGATGTCAAGAACTACACTAAAATGAAAGAGTTCATTGTCATGTAATTTTCCAAATACAAATGCAACATAAAAATGAAAGAAATCCATCCTGACCAGTACTTGGTTTTCCAGTTTCTCTCTCTTGATCTCATTGAAGACACAAAGGGATGAGCCCAGTCTTCACAAAGCACCCACAAACCACAGCACACGAATGTCACAAAACCACCTCACTGATGACACTGCGCCTCTCCTGGCTTCTGGTTGTTTATTCAGCCCTTGCTGACACGAATTGAACTATCAAAAGCTTCCCAAGACCAACACATTAAAGCTGCTTCCAAGGTCAAATGGACACAGACTCATGAACTGAACCTGAAATGGCAGAGTTCTGGGAAGAAAAACAAAACCCACCACATGACTGACAAGGCTGGGCAGCCAAGAACTTCGACCTGCAAAATGCCCCAGGCCACGGGACAAGGTAGTCCCGCCCATTCAGGGCCAGCATAAAAGTCGTCTCGGAACCACTCTGCATCACACACTACTCCTAACACCTTCTCCTCCTGCACCTGCTGACAAGGTGAGTCTCAAGCCCCTGCTCCTGCTGCTCCTGTTGCCCCTGCAGCCCTGACCCCTCCTTTCCAGGACTCTCAGGATCAGCCTCAGCAGCCCTCATGCCTCCCCACCGATCCAGAACAGCGTCCATATTCAATCACCCCTCAGAACCACACAGTTCTGTCCTGCCACATTCCCCTCTCTTCCAGGCACCCTCCACACCACACCCATGGCCTGCAACAACCTCTGCCGTCCCTGCGGACCCAGCCCGCTGGCCAACAGCTGCAACGAGCCCTGTGCCCTGCAATGCCAGACCTCCCGTGTCATCATCGACCCTTCCCCTGTGATGGTGACCTTTCCGGGACCCATCATGACCTCCTTCCCCCAGAGCACCGTTGTCGGATCCACCTCCTCCGCTGCTGTTGGTAGCGAACTCAGTGCCCAGGGACAGCCCATCTCTGGTGGCTTTGGCTTTGGCCTTGGCTATGGGCTGGGAGGCCTGGGCTGCTACGGCAGAAGGGGTGGCTACATCTGTTAAAGGCCCTCGGCACCACCAGCTCAGGGCTCTGGAAACAGCTCCTGCAAGCAAAGCACCTCAGCTGATGCTTGCCCTACTTGCACTTCATGCTGGAGCTCTTCAATTTCTTCCTCCTGCCTTTTCATGCTTTTGCCTCAATAAAGTTTTCCAGCATCAGAGTCTGAAACGTCTCCTCATCTTTGTAAATTCCAATGGTCTCACATCCTCACCTCACACATTTTCAGGGCATTGGGATGAATGGCAAAGCAGCACAACACATTTCTTATCAAATATGTCACCACCATTAACAACCAGGACTGGCACGGGAAGCAAGGGATTGGTAGGACCTTCCAGAACATGGCACAAGTCCAGCACCTTCTACACCAAAGGCTTTTGATACATTAATTATCTCTTGAGCACAGCTCTGGTACAGTATCTTCATGGCAGCACACAATTGACAAACCCTCTTCCCTGAAGGACTTTTGAACCCTCTGAGCCGAGTCACAAAATCATCCACTTGGGCAAGATCTCTGGGGTGCAAGTGCTTCATTCCCCTCTGCTCAAGAAAGATTAACAAGTGCAGGATTTCCATAACCATGGACAGCACACGTTTGGCTCACCCAGGACAGAGTCACCACCATCATTTCTGCTCTCTGTCCACCCTCACACTGAAAAATTCTTCCCTTCTCTGCCCATGGAATTCCACCTGTTTTCACTTGTATCTTTGCTCTCCTTCCCTGCATTGTTGCACTGCCATGAATTAATGGATAACCTCAATTTCATTCCCTGCCATCAAGGATTTTCATACATTGATCACACCCCAGGGTCTATCTTTGGCAACTAGAAGTCCAAGCTCTCACAGCCACCTCTCCTCTATGAAAGATTCTCCAACTCCTTCAGTATCTTGGTTGCCCTGCATTTTCATGAATTAAATGTCCTTAATAGGAAATTAAACGAGGGAATCTTAAGTCCATTCCTTCTTCTCTACGGCATGGTGAAATGGACGCAAGGCTGGTTTTAAACAGTTTGCATTCAGAAATTTCAAAGAGAGAAATAAGGTCAATCCTCTTCTTCCAAAAATTGAACAACCCCAGTCCCTTCAAGTTCTCCTCACCCTTCAGCAATATTCCTTTCCATGTGTCAGACAGAACCCAGGACTGCCAGCGATGTGTGACCCCCACAGTGTGACTTTGATGGGCTCAGCTGTAATGACTGCTATGGATCAAACGCACTGGACTTTGGGAAGCTTGGGTAACCTTCATACATCTCAAGAATTGCTTCCCCATCTCCATCGAGAAAGGCCTGGCATATAGACTGGGCAGAGATGGAGCCAAGGTAGTCAAGGAGTGAATGCACTGGAAGGAGCAGCCCCTCAGCCCCAGAACATCTGCAAAGCCCAGACATGCCTGACATGGCTGGCAAGGAATGGGGCCCCTCATCACAACACACACAAAAACCACAGCACACCAGTATCCCAGGGTGACATCAGTGATGACCCCCCACTTCTCCCCAGCTTTGGTAACGACTTTTTCCCACCCTGACATACACCATCAACACCAGTCTTTTACCTCTAATAATCACCTCTAAAAGCTGCCACCAATGTCAGATGGACACGGACTCAAGAGGTGGATATGGAATCACCGAATACTAAAGATGAACACCGGCACCGTGACAGGGAAAGAAAGATGATGTTGCTGACCAGAGCTAGTAATTACTGGGTTTTGCTCACAGGAGCACAATGTTAAGTCTTAAAGGATACATGTTATGTAACCATATGACCTTCATGTGGAATAAGACAAGTGATGTCACAGCCCTGCCTAGGCACCCGTTTCTTGTTTGTTTAATGGGTTTCATAATGAGGTCAAGGAATACCATTTAAATGACAGAGTATATTACCATGCACAGTTGAGAATTCCAAAATGGTCATAATATTGAAACAAGTTCATCCTGAAAAGCATCTCCCTTTCCAGATGCTTTCCCTTCATCCCATTGAAGACAGAGGACCACGAGTTCTTTTTCGTCCATCAAGCGCTCTCAGGCACTGCGATCTTTCCAAGCTATTATGCAATCCTGAACTCATCAGGACATCAGCAGCTCCCTCAGCATTCCTGAATGCAACACAATGACTAATGGACATTCAGTGGCACAGGAGAGGTGCCCAGTCTTCACAAGGCACCCACAAACCACAGCACACGACTGCCACAAAATGATCTCACTGATGAATGACATTGCAAATCTCCAGGACTCTGCTTGTTTATTCAGCCCTCTTACACATATTTAATAATGATGTCCACTCATATTCAAAAACTCCCGATTGAAAGCTGACACCAAGGTCAGATGGACACAGACTGAAGGGCTGGACGTGAAATTGCAGAGTTCTGGGAAGGAAAATAATCCCCACATCATGACTCACCAGGACGGACCAGCAAGAACTGTTGCTGGAAAAATGCCCCAGGCCATGAGACAAGGCTGTCCCTCCCCTCCAGAACCAGCATAAAAGCCGGACAAGAGCTTCTCTCTCTCACACACTTCTCCTGACTCCTTCTACTCCGGTGCTGACAAGAAGGTGAGCCTAAAACCCCTGAACCTCCTGCTCCTGAAACCCTAGCCCCTCTCTTCCACCATGCTCATTCCCAGCCTCTGCAGCCCTTACTCCTCCTCACAGCGCAACAACAACCTCCACACTCTCTCACCCTCCCCCATCACCACCCCTCACAACCCCGTAGCCCTTTCCTGCCTCACTCCCCTCTCTTCCAGGGACCCTCTACACCAAACCCATGGCCTGCAACAACCTCTGCCAACCCTGCGGACCCAGCCCGCTGGCCAACAGCTGCAACGAGCCCTGTGCCCTGCAATGCCAGGACTCCCGCGTCATCATCAACCCTTCCCCTGTGATGGTCACCCTGCCTGGACCCATCATGACCTCCTTCCCCCAGAGCACCGTTGTCGGATCCACCTCCTCCGCTGCTGTTGGTAGCGAACTCAGTGCCCAGGGACAGCCCATCTCTGGTGGATTTGGTGGCTTTGGCCTTGGCTACGGGCTGGGAGGCCTGGGCTGCTATGGCAGAAGGGGTGGCTACATCTGCTAAGGAGCCTCTGCATCACTCCTGACACCACCTACTCACTGCTCTGGCAACAGCTCCCACAAGCAAAGCACCTTGGATGACGGTCACCCTATTTCTACCTCAGACTGCATCCCTTCAATTACTTTCTCCTCTATCTTCTTTTTTGTTTTGTAACTCAGTAAAGACTTCCTGCATCAAAGCCTGACGTGTCTCCTCATCTTTCTGAATTCCAAAGTTCTCACCTCATCGCCCAACACAGAGCCAGGAAGAAATCAATCACTGCAGTGAATGCAGAAAGGTCCCAACACCTTTCTTACAAAATACATCATCACCAATAGCAAGCAAGACTGACATGGGAAGCAGGGATTGAGGGCTGATACAAGTCCATAACCTACCACACCAATGGCTTTGACACAACAAATCTCTCTTGCTCATGGCTCTCTCCAAGCCTCTCTGTGCTGCTACAACTTGACAAACTTTCTTCCCAGAAGGAATCCCTTATGCTCCCACCAAAACAGAGGAACAAGAACAGCTTCTTCCAATTAGGCAGGAACTCTGGAGTGCAATGGCTTCATTCTTTCTGCTCCATCATATTCGGCAAAAGCCGGATTTCCAGCTCCTAGGACAGTTCAGTCTTCCATCTCCCAGGACAGATACTCCACCACCTTTTACACTGGGACAAACCTCACACTGGAAAAGGCTTGCCTGTCTTGCCCAGGGAATTCCAGATGTTTTCACTTGTGCCTTTGCCCCCTTGTCCTGCCCGTTTGCACTCCTGAGAACAGCCGAGCTCCCTCAACTGCATTCTCTGCCATCAGGAATTTGCACACACTGATGACACTCCCCTGTTCAGCCTTGTCTCCATGGAGTCCCAGCTCTCACAGCCTCACCTCTGGGAAAGATCCTCCAGGCCCTTCACAAACTTTTTGGTCCGCAACTGGTGTCAATTCACTACAACTATTTCATTTATGTGAGGGAAGCACAGAGCTGTCATACCATCTCACATGTAAACCTCACCAGAGCTCAGGAGACACCAAGAGTCACCTGCCCCTGACTCATCAAAGCACTTTTCCCAATCTTGACCTGAAGACATGGGGTCCCTTTCCCCACAGTGGTATAGGGACACCTCCTGATCCCATTTATCTCACACAGAAACACAAGGGCGATTTCTCAGAAGAAAACAATTCTCACATTTGATACCCATACATTCCTTCCTACCTGGGATGACTCCTCCCAGCTAACAGATGACCTTGCTGAGCTCCAGCACCAGATTTTCAGTGTTAGCCCAATGGATCTACCTCCTGGGCTACAGCACTGACGACTTGCTGCCATCTGGACTTTGGGACACTGACCACAAGCCTCCGGGTACAGCCCTTCAGACCTTTCTCAGGCCACCACACTGGGCACTGACAAAACCTAGACGTGGCTGGTTGTCAAGGATCATGAAATGCTCACGTCCTACAGCCCAGAGTGACATCCAAATCCTCTTGCTGACAATCACAAGTGTTCTCAGCCCCTTGCACTCGGCCCAAGTTGAGACCTAAATCACCCTGGATATCAAAAGCTGAAAAGCAAGAGGGACACCAAGATATTCACAGAGTAGAGTGAAAAATGAAAGGTCCAGTCTAGTGTCAGGCTTAGCTAGGTGGAATCAAGGTGGGGAGCAGTGCAACATGAGGGAAGGGGCAACACATCCAGCACATCTGCAAATTTCAGAGCAGTCTGACAGGGCTGGAAATCAATGGAGCCCCTCTTCACATCACACTCAGAAACCCAAAACCACCGGTGCCACAAGGTGATCTCACTGATGGCACCACATCTCTCCTAAATTTTGCCTGTTTATTGGGCCGGGCCTAACACCAATCTTCCATGCAAACCCTCTCAAATATCAACTTGTGCTTAAAAGCTGCTGTCAAGGTTAGATGGACAAGTCCTCCAGAGAATGACATGGAATCACAGAATTTCATTATTAAATGCCTGTATCATGACCTAAAAGGAAAGAGGAGCATGCTGAGGAACAGATAGTTATGATTGTTTCTTGCAAAATGGAACACAGTATTAGTAAGACTAATGGGATTTAAGATATGAAACCCTACAGCTTGAATGTGGAATAAGTGAACTGACGTCACAGACCAGCCATCATATAAAAGGGATCTGACACCATTTGCTGTCTGGTTTGTTTAGATTTGTAAATGATGTCAAGAACTACACTAAAATGAAAGAGTTCATTGTCATGTAATTTTCCAAAACACAAATGCAACATAAAAATGAAAGAAATCCATCCTGACCAGTACTTGGTTTTCCAGTTTCTCTCTCTTGAACGCATTGAAGACAGAAAAGGATGAGCCCAGTCTTCACAAAGCACCCACAAACCACAGCACACGAATGTCACAAAATGACCTCACTGATGACACTGTGCCTCTCCTGGCTTCTGGTTGTTTATTCAGCCCTCGCTGACACGAATTGAACTATCAAAAGCTTCCCAAGACCAACACATTAAAGCTGCTTCCAAGGTCAAATGGACACGGACTCAAGAACTGGACCTGAAATGGCAGAGTTCTGGGAAGAAAAACAAAACCCACCTCATGACTGACAAGGCTGGGCCAGCCAAGAACTTCGACCTGCAAAATGCCCCAGGCCACGGGACAAGGTAGTCCCGCCCATTCAGGCCCAGCATAAAAGTCGTCTCAGAGCCTCTCTGCATCACACACTACTCCTAACACCTTCTCCTCCTGCACCTGCTAACAAGGTGAGTCTCAAGCCCCTGCTCCTGATGCTCCTGCTTCTCCTGGTGCTCGTGCAGCCCTGGCCCCTCCTTTCCAGGACTCTCAGTATCAGCCTCAGCACCCCTCATGCCTCCCCACAGATCCACAACAGCGTCCATAGTTGATCACCCCTCAGAACCCCACAGCTCTGTCCTGCCTCATTCCCCTCTCTTCCAGGGACCATCCACACCACACCCATGGCCTGCTACAATGCCTGCCGTCCCTGCGGACCCACCCCGCTGGCCAACAGCTGCAACGAGCCCTGTGCCCTGCAATGCCAGACCTCCCGTGTCATCATCGACCCTTCCCCTGTGATGGTCACCCTACCTGGACCCATCATGACCTCCTTCCCCCAGAGCACCGTTGTTGGATCCACCTCCTCCGCTGCTGTTGGTAGCGAACTCAGTGCCCAGGGACAGCCCATCTCTGGTGGCTTTGGCTTTGGCCTAGGCTATGGGCTGGGCTATGGCTACGGTCTGGGCTGCTATGGCAGAAGGGGTGGCTACAAATGCTAGAGGCCCTCGGCACCACCAGCTCAGGGCTCTGGAAACAGCTCCTGCAAGCAAAGCAACTCAGCTGATGCTTGCCCTACTTGCACTTCATGCTGGACCTCTTCAATTTCTTCCTCCTGCCTTTTCATGCTTTTGCCTCAATAAAGTATTCCAGCATCAGAGTCTGAAACGTCTCCTCATCTTTGTAAATTCCAATGGTCTCACATCCTCACCTCACACATTGTCAGGGCATTGGGATGAATGGCAAAGCAGCACAACACATTTCTTATCAAATATGTCACCACCATTAACAACCAGGACTGGCACGGGAAGCAAGGGATTGGTAGGACCTTCTAGAACATGGCACAAGTCCAGCACCTTCTACACCAAAGGCTTTTGACACATTAATTATCTCCTGAGCACAGCTCTGGTACAGTATCTTCATGGCAGCACACAATTGACAAACCCTCTTCCCTGAAGGACTTTTGAACCCTCTGAGCCGAGTCACAAAATCATCCACTTGGGCAAGAACTGTGAGGTGCAAGTGCTTCATTCCCCTCTGCTCAAGAAAGATTAACAAGTGCAGGATTTCCATAACCATGGACAGCACACGTTTGGCTCTCCCAGGACAGAGTCACCACCATCATTTCTGCTCTCTGTCCACCCTCACACTGAAAAATTCTTCCCTTCTCTGCCCATGGGATTCCACCTGTTCTCACTTGTATCTTTGCTCTCCTTCCCTGCATTGTTGCACTGCCATGAATTAATGGACACCCTCGACTTCATTCCCTGCCATCAAGGATTTTTATACATTGATGACACCCCAGGGTCTATCTTTGGCAACTAGAAGTCCAAGCTCTCACAGCCACCTCTCCTCTATGAAAGATTCTCCAACTCCTTCAGTATCTTGGTTGCCCTGCATTTTCATGAATTAAATGTCCTTAATATGAAATTAAACGAGGGAATCTTAAGTCCATTCCTTCTTCTCTATGGCATTGTGAAATGGACGCAAGGCTGGTGTTAAACAGTTTGCATTCAGAAATTTCAAAGAGAGAAATAAGGTCAATCCTCTTCTTCCAAAAATTGAACAACCCCAGTTCCTTCTAGTTCTCCTCACCCTTCAGCAATATTCCTTTCCATGTGTCAGACAGAACCCAGGACTGCCAGCGATGTGTGACCCCCACAGTGTGACTTTGATGGGCTCAGCTGTAATGACTGCTGTGGATCAAACGCACTGGACTTTGGGAAGCTTGGGTAACCTTCATACATCTCAAGAATTGCTTCCCCATCTCCATCGAGAAAGGCCTGGCATATAGAATGGGCAGAAATAGAGCCAAGGTAGGCAGGGAGTGAATGCACTGGAAGGAGCAGCCCCTCAGCCCCAGAACATCTGCAAAGCCCAGACATGCCTGACATGTCTGGCAAGGAATGGGGCCCCTCATCACAACACACACAAAAACCACAGCACACCAGTATCACAGGGTGACATCAGTGATGACCCCCCACTTCTCCCCAGCTTTGGTAACGACTTTTTCCCACCCTGACATACACAATCAACACCAGTCTTTTACCTCTAATAATCACCTCTAAAAGCTGCCACCAATGTCAGATGGACACGGACTCAAGAGGTGGATATGGAATCACAGAATTCTAAAGATGAACACCGGCACCGTGACAGGGAAAGAAAGATGATGTTGCTGACCAGAGCTAGTAATTACTGGATTTTGCTCACAGGAGCACAATGTTAAGTCTTAAAGGATACATGTTATGTAACCACATGACCTTCATGTGGAATAAGACAAGTGATGTCACAGCCCTGCCTAGGCACCCGTTTCTTGTTTGTTTAATGGGTTTCTTAATGAGGTCAAGGAATACAATTCAAATGACAGAGTACATTATCATGTACAGTTGAGAATTCCAAATGGGTCATAACATTGAAACAAGTTCATCCTGAACAGCATCTCCTTCTCCAGATGCTCTCCCTTCATCCCATTGAAAACAGATGACCACGAGTTCTTTTACATCCATCAGGCGCTCGTAGGCATTGCGTCCTTTCCAAGCTATTATGCAATCCTGACCTCCTCAGGACATCAGCAGCTCCCTTGGCATTTCTGGGTGCAACACAATGACTCATGGACATTCAGTGGCACAGGAGAGGTGCCCAGTCTTCACAAGGCACCCACAAACCACAGCACACGACTGCCACAAAATGATCTCACTGATGACATTGCAAATCTCCAGGACTCTGCTTGTTTATTCAGCCCTCTCTTAAACACATTTAATAATGATGTCCACTCATATTCAACAACTCCTGATTGAAAGCTGACACCAAGGTTAGATGGACACAGACTGAAGGGCTGGACATGAAATTGCAGAGTTCTGGGAAGGAAAATACTCCCCACATCATGACTCACCAGGACGGACCAGCAAGAACTGTTGCTGGAAAAATGCCCCAGGCCATGAGACAAGGCTGTCCCTCCCCTCCAGAACCAGCATAAAAGCTGGACAAGAGCTTCTCTCCCTCACACACTTCTCCTGACTCCTTCAACTCCGGTGCTGACAAGAAGGTGAGCCTAAAACCCCTGAACCTCCTGCTCCTGAAACCATAGCCCCTCTATTCCAGCATGCTCAGTCCCAGCCTCTGCAGCCCTTACTCCTCCTCACAGCTCGACAACAACCTCCACACTCCTTCACCCTCCTCCATCACCACCCCTCACAACCCCGTAGCCCTTTCCTGCCTCACTCCCCTCTCTTCCAGGGACCCTCCACACCACACCCATGGCCTGCAACAACCTCTGCCAACCCTGCGGACCCAGCCCGCTGGCCAACAGCTGCAACGAGCCCTGTGCCCTGCAATGCCAGGACTCCCGCGTCATCATCAACCCTTCCCCTGTGATGGTCACCCTGCCTGGACCCATCATGACCTCCTTCCCCCAGAGCACCGTTGTCGGATCCACCTCCTCCGCTGCTGTTGGTAGCGAACTCAGTGCCCAGGGACAGCCCATCTCTGGTGGATTTGGCTTTGGCCTTGGCTACGGGCTTGGAGGCCTGGGCTGCTATGGCAGAAGGGGTGGCTACATCTGCTAAGGTGCCTCTGCATCATTCCTGACACCACCTACTCACTGCTCTGGCAACAGCTCCCACAAGCAAAGCACCTTGGATGACGGTCACCCTCTTTCTACCTCAGACTGCATCCCTTCAATTACTTTCTCCTCTATCTTCTTTTTTGTTTTGTAACTCAGTAAAGATTTCCTGCATCAAAGCCTGACGTGTCTCCTCATCTTTCTGAATTCCAAAGTTCTCACCTCATCGCCCAACACAGAGCCAGGAAGAAATCAATCACTGCAGTGAATGCAGAAAGGTCCCAACACCTTTCTTACAAAATACATCATCACCAATAGCAAGCAAGACTGACATGGGAAGCAGGGATTGAGGGCTGATACAAGTCCATCACCTACCACACCAATGGCTTTGACACAACAAATCTCTCTTGCTCATGGCTCTCTCCAAGCCTCTCTGTGCTGCTACAACTTGACAAACTTTCTTCCCAGAAGAACTCCCTTATCCTCCCACCAAAACATAGGAACAAGAACAGCTTCTTCCAATTAGGCAGGAACTCTGGAGTTCAATTGCTTCATTCCCTTCTGCTCCATCATATTCGGCAAAAGCCGGATTTACAGCACCTTGGACAGTTCAGTCTTCCATCTCCCAGGACAGATACTCCACCACCTTTTACACTGGGACAAACCTCACACTGGAAAAGGCTTGCCTGCCTTGCCCAGGGAATTCCAGATGTTTTCACTTGTGCCTTTGCCCCCTTGTCCTGCCCGTTTGCACTCCTGAGAACAGCCAAGCTCCCTCAACTGCATTCTCTGCCATCAGGAATTTGCACACACTGATGACACTCCCCTGTTCAGCCTTGTCTCCATGGAGTCCCAGCTCTCACAGCCTCACCTCTGGGAAAGATCCTCCAGGCCCTTCACAATCTTTTTGGCCCGCAACTGGTGTCAATTCACTACATCTATTTCATTTACGTGAGGGAAGCACAGAGCTGTTATACCATCTCACATGTGAACCTCACCAGAGCTCAGGAGACACCAAGAGTCACCTGCCCCCGACTCATCAAAGCACTTTTCCCAATCTTGACCTGACGACATGGGGTCCCTTTCCCCACAGTGGTATAGGGACACCTCCTGATCCCATTTATCTCACCCAGAAACACAAAGGCGATTTCTCAGAAGAAAACAATTCTTACATTTGATACCCATACATTCCTTCCTACCTGGGATGACTCCTCCCAGCTAACAGATGACCTTGCTGAGCTCCAGCACCAGATTTTCAGTGTTAGCCCAATGGATCTACCTCCTGGGCTACAGCACTGACGACTTGCTGCCATCTGGACTTTGGGACACTGACCACAAGCCTCCGGGTACAGCCCTTCAGACCTTTCTCAGGCCACCACACTGGGCACTGACAAAACCTAGACGTGGCTGGTTGTCAAGGATCATGAAATGCTCACGTCCTACAGCCCAGAGTGACATCCAAATCCTCTTGCTGACAATCACAAGTGTTCTCAGCCCCTTGCACTCGGCCCAAGTTGAGACCTAAATCACCCTGGATATCAAAAGCTGAAAAGCAAGAGGGACACCAAGATATTCACAGAGTAGAGTGAAAAATGAAAGGTCCAGTCTAGTGTCAGGCTTAGCTAGGTGGAATCAAGGTGGGGAGCAGTGCAACACGAGGGAAGGGGCAACACATCCAGCACATCTGCAAATTTCAGAGCAGCCTGACAGGGCTGGAAATCAGTGGAGCCTCTCTTCACATCACACCCACAAACCCAAAAACACAGGTGCCACAAGGTGATGTCACTGATGCCACATCTCTCCTAAATGTTGGCTGTTTGTTTTTTGCAAAATGGAACACAGTATTAGTAAGACTAATGGGATTTAAGATATGAAACCCAACAACTTGAATGTGGAATAAGTGAACTGACGTCACAGACCAGCCATCATATAAAAGGGATCTGACACCATTTGCTGTCTGGTTTGTTTAGATTTGTAAATGATGTCAAGAACTACACTAAAATGAAAGAGTTCATTGTCCTGTAATTTTCCAAAATACAAATGCAACATAAAAATGAAAGAAATCCATCCTGACCAGTACTTGGTTTTCCAGTTTCTCTCTCTTGATCTCATTGAAGACACAAAAGGATGAGCCCAGTCTTCACAAAGCACCCACAAACCACAGCACACGAATGTCACAAAATGACCTCACTGATGACACTGTGCCTCTCCTGGGTTCTGGTTGTTTATTCAGCCCTTGCTGACACAAATTGAACTATCAAAAGCTTCCCAAGACCAACACATTAAAGCTGCTTCCAAGGTCAAATGGACACAGACTCATGAACTGAACCTGAAATGGCAGAGTTCTGGGAAGAAAAACAAAACGCACCTCATGACTGACAAGGCTGGGCAGCCAAGAACTTCGACCTGCAAAATGCCCCAGGCCACGGGACAAGGTAGTCCCGCCCATTCAGGCCCAGCATAAAAGTCGTCTCAGAGCCTCTCTGCATCACACACTACTCCTAACACCTTCTCCTCCTGCACCTGCTGACAAGGTGAGTCTCAAGCCCCTGCTCCTGCTGCTCGTGCAGCCCTGGCTCCTCCTTTCCAGGACTCTCAGCATCAGCCTCAGCAAGCCCTCACACCTCCCCACCGATCCACAACAGCGTCCATAGCCTATCACCCCTCATACCCCACAGCTCTGCCCTGCCTTATTCCCCTCTCTTCCAGGGACCCTCCACACCACACCCATGGCCTGCAACAACCTCTGCCAACCCTGCGGACCCAGCCCGCTGGCCAACAGCTGCAACGAGCCCTGTGCCCTGCAATGCCAGACCTCCCGTGTCATCATCGACCCTTCCCCTGTGATGGTCACCCTACCTGGACCCATCATGACCTCCTTCCCCCAGAGCACCGTTGTTGGATCCACCTCCTCCGCTGCTGTTGGTAGCGAACTCAGTGCCCAGGGACAGCCCATCTCTGGTGGCTTTGGTGGCTTTGGCCTTGGCTATGGGCTGGGAGGCCTGGGCTGCTATGGCAGAAGGGGTGGCTACATCTGCTAGAGGCCCTCGGCACCACCAGCTCAGGGCTCTGGAAACAGCTCCTGCAAGCAAAGCACCTCAGCTGATGCTTGCCCTACTTGCACTTCATGCTGGAGCTCTTCAATTTCTTCCTCCTGCCTTTTCATGCTTTTGCCTCAATAAAGTTTTCCAGCATCAGAGTCTGAAACGTCTCCTCATCTTTGTAAATTCCAATGGTCTCACATCCTCACCTCACACATTGTCAGGGCATTGGGATGAATGGCAAAGCAGCACAACACATTTCTTATCAAATATGGCACCACCATTAACAACCAGGACTGGCACGGGAAGCAAGGGATTGGTAGGACCTTCTAGAACATGGCACAAGTCCAGCATCTTCTACACCAAAGGCTTTTGATACATTAATTATCTCTTGAGCACAGCTCTGGTACAGTATCTTCATGGCAGCACACAATTGACAAACCCTCTTCCCTGAAGGACTTTTGAACCCTCTGAGCCGAGTCACAAAATCATCCACTTGGGCAAGATCTCTGGGGTGCAAGTGCTTCATTCCCCTCTGCTCAAGAAAGATTAACAAGTGCAGGATTTCCATAAACATGGATAGTTCAGGTTTGGCTCTTTCAGGACAGACTCCATCATCATTTCTGCTCTCTGTCCACCCTCACACTGAAAAATTCTTCCCCTTCTCTGCCATTAGAATTCCACCTGTTTTCACTTGTATCCTTGCTCTCTTTTCCTGCATGGTTGCACTATTGTGAATAAATGGACTCCCTCAACTTCATTCCCTGCCACCAGGGATATTCATACATTGCTGACACCCTGCTGTCCATCCTCGTCTCCTGGAAGTCCCAGCTCTCTCAGCCTGTCCTCTATGAAAGACTCTCCAGTCCATTCAGCATCTTGGTTGTCCTCTGTTCTTATGAATTATCTTTCCCTAAGAGGAAACTAAACCTCCGCTAGGGAAACTTAAGCTCATTCCCTCTTTTCTACGGCTTGGTGAAATGGTCACAAGACTGGTGTTAAATCATTTCCACTCAGACTATTCCAGAGAGCAATAAAGTCAATGCTCTTCTTCTGAAAATGGAATAGTCCCAGTTCCTTCATCTTCTCGTTTTCTACAGCAGTTTTCCTTTCCATGCATCAGTCAGAGCCCAGCACTGTGACCCCCACACTGTGACCACGCTGGGCCCAGCTGAGACGACTACTACGGATCAACCAGCACAGGACTTTGGGGAGCTTGGGTGACCTTTATATATCTCAGGAATTGCTTCCCCATCTCCATCGAGAACAGCCTGGCATATAGACTGGGCAGGAGAGATGGAGCCAAGGTAGGCAGGGAATGAATGCACTGGAAGGAGCAGCCCCTCAGCCCCAGAACATCTGCAAAGCCCAGACATGCCTGACATGGCTGGCAAGGAATGGGGCCCCTCATCACAACACACACAAAAACCACAGCACACCAGTATCACAGGGTGACATCAGTGATGACCTTCCACCTCTCCCCAGCTTTGGTAATGTCTTCATCCCACCCTGACATACACCATCAACACCAGTCTTTTACCTCTAATAATCATCTCTAAAATCTGATGCCAAGGTCACATGGACACGGACTCAAGAGGTGGTTTTGAATCACCAATTTCCGAAGATGAACACCGGCACCGTGACAGGGAAAGAAAGATGATGTTGCTGACCAGAGCTAGTAATTACTGGGTTTTGCTCACAGGAGCACAATGTTAAGTCTTAAAGGATACATGTTATGTAACCATATGACCTTCATGTGGAATAAGACAAGTGATGTCACAGCCCTGCCTAGGCACCCGTTTCTTGTTTGTTTAATGGGTTTCATAATGAGGTCAAGGAATACAATTCAAATGACAGAGTACATTATCATGTACAGTTGAGAATTCCAAATGGTTCATAACATTGAAACAAGTTCATCCTGAACAGCATCTCCTTCTCCAGATGCTCTCCCTTCATCCCATTGAAAACACATGACCACGAGTTCTTTTACATCCATCAGGCGCTCGTAGGCATTGCGTCCTTTCCAAGCTATTATGCAATCCTGACCTCCTCAGGACATCAGCAGCTCCCTTGGCATTTCTGGGTGCAACACAATGACTAATGGACATTCAGTGGCACAGGAGAGGTGCCCAGTCTTCACAAGGCACCCACAAACCACAGCACACGACTGCCACAAAATGATCTGACTGATGAATGACATTGCAAATCTCCAGGACTCTGCTTGTTTATTCAGCCCTCTCTTAAACACATTTAATAATGATGTCCACTCATATTCAACAACTCCCGATTGAAAGCTGCCACCAAGGTTAGATGGACACAGACTGAAGAGCTGCACGTGGAATTGCAGAGTTCTGGGAAGGAAAATACTCCCCACATCATGACTCACCAGGACGGACCAGCAAGAACTGTTGCTGGAAAAATGCCCCAGGCCATGAGACAAGACTGTTCCTCCCCTCCAGAACCAGCATAAAAGCTGGACAAGAGCTTCTCTCCCTCACACACTTCTCCTGACTCCTTCTACTCCGGTGCTGACAAGAAGGTGAGCCTAAAACCCCTGAACCTCCTGCTCCTGAAACCATAGCCCCTCTATTCCAGCATGCTCAGTCCCAGCCTCTGCAGCCCTTACTCCTCCTCACAGCGCAACAACAACCTCCACACTCTCTCACCCTCCCCCATCACCACCCCTCACAACCCCGTAGCCCTTTCCTGCCTCACTCCCCTCTCTTCCAGGGACCCTCCACACCACACCCATGGCCTGCAACAACCTCTGCCAACCCTGCGGACCCAGCCCGCTGGCCAACAGCTGCAACGAGCCCTGTGCCCTGCAATGCCAGGACTCCCGCGTCATCATCAACCCTTCCCCTGTGATGGTCACCCTGCCTGGACCCATCATGACCTCCTTCCCCCAGAGCACCGTTGTCGGATCCACCTCCTCCGCTGCTGTTGGTAGCGAACTCAGTGCCCAGGGACAGCCCATCTCTGGTGGATTTGGTGGCTTTGGCCTTGGCTACGGGCTGGGAGGCCTGGGCTGCTATGGCAGAAGGGGTGGCTACATCTGCTAAGGTGCCTCTGCATCATTACTGACATCACCTACTCACTGCTCTGGCAACAGCTAGCACAAGCAAAGCACCTTGGATGACAGTCACCCTATTTCTACCTCAGACTGCATCCCTTCAATTACTTTCTCCTCTATCTTCTTTTTTGTTTTGTAACTCAGTAAAGATTTCCTGCATCAAAGCCTGACGTGTCTCCTCATCTTTCTGAATTCCAAAGTTCTCACCTCATCGCCCAACACAGAGCCAGGAAGAAATCAATCACTGCAGTGAATGCAGAAAGGTCCCAACACCTTTCTTACAAAATACATCATCACCAATAGCAAGCAAGACTGACATGGGAAGCAGGGATTGAGGGCTGATACAAGTCCATCACCTACCACACCAATGGCTTTGACACAACAAATATCTCTTGCTCATGGCTCTCTCCAAGCCTCTCTGTGCTGCTACAACTTGACAAACTTTCTTCCCAGAAGAATTCCCTTATCCTCCCACCAAAACAGAGGAACAAGAACAGCTTCTTCCAATTAGGCAGGAACTCTGGAGTGCAATTGCTTCATTCTTTCTGCTCCATCATATTCGGCAAAAGCCGGATTTACAGCTCCTAGGACAGTTCAGTCTTCCATCTCCCAGGACAGATACTCCACCACCTTTTACACTGGGACAAACCTCACACTGGAAAAGGCTTGCCTGCCTTGCCCAGGGAATTCCAGATGTTTTCACTTGTGCCTTTGCCCCCTTGTCCTGCCCTTTTGCACTCCTGAGAACAGCCAAGCTCCCTCAACTGCATTCTCTGCCATCAGGAATTTGCACACACTGATGACACTCCCCTGTTCAGCCTTGTCTCCATGGAGTCCCAGCTCTCACAGCCTCACCTCTGGGAAAGATCCTCCAGGCCCTTCACAAACTTTTTGGCCCGCAACTGGTGTCAATTCACTACAACTATTTCATTTATGTGAGGGAAGCACAGAGCTGTCATACCATCTCACATGTAAACCTCACCAGAGCTCAGGAGACACCAAGAGTCATCTGCCCCGGACACATCAAAGCACTTTTCCCAATCTTGACCTGAAGACATGGGGTCCCTTTCCCCACAGTGGTATAGGGACACCTCCTGATCCAATTTATCTCACCCAGAAACACAAGGGCGATTTCTCAGAAGAAAACAATTCTTACATTTGATACCCATACATTCCTTCCTACCTGGGATGACTCCTCCCAGCTAACAGATGACCTTGCTGAGCTCCAGCACCAGATTTTCAGTGTTAGCCCAATGGATCTACCTCCTGGGCTACAGCACTGACGACTTGCTGCCATCTGGACTTTGGGACACTGACCACAAGCCTCCGGGTACAGCCCTTCAGACCCTTCTCAGGCCACCACACTGGGCACTGACAAAACCTAGACTTGGCTGGTTGTCAAGGATCATGAAATGCTCACGTCCTACAGCCCAGAGTGACATCCAAATCCTCTTGCTGACAATCACAAGTGTTCTCAGCCCCTTGCACTCGGCCCAAGTTGAGACCTAAATCACCCTGGATATCAAAAGCTGAAAAGCAAGAGGGACACCAAGATATTCACAGAGTAGAGTGAAAAATGAAAGGTCCAGTCTAGTGTCAGGCTTAGCTAGGTGGAATCAAGGTGGGGAGCAGTGCAACATGAGGGAAGGGGCAACACATCCAGCACATCTGCAAATTTCAGAGCAGTCTGACAGGGCTGGAAATCAATGGAGCCCCTCTTCACATCACACTCAGAAACCCAAAACCACCGGTGCCACAAGGTGATCTCATTGATGGCACCACATCTCTCCTAAATTTTGGCTGTTTATTGGGCCAGGCCTAACACCAATCTTCCATGCAAACCCTCTCAAATATCAACTTGTGCTTAAAAGCTGCTGTCAAGGTTAGATGGACAAGTCCTCCAGAGAATGACATGGAATCACAGAATTTCATTATTGAATGCCTGTATCATGACCTAAAAGGAAAGAGGAGCATGCTGAGGAACAGATAGTTATGATTGTTTCTTGCAAAATGGAACACAGTATTAGTAAGACTAATGGGATTTAAGATATGAAACCCTACAGCTTGAATGTGGAATAAGTGAACTGACGTCACAGACCAGCCATCATATAAAAGGGATCTGACACCATTTGCTGTCTGGTTTGTTTAGATTTGTAAATGATGTCAAGAACTACACTAAAATGAAAGAGTTCATTGTCATGTAATTTTCCAAAATACAAATGCAACATAAAAATGAAAGAAATCCATCCTGACCAGTACTTGGTGTTCCAGTTTCTCTCTCTTGAACACATTGAAGACAGAAAAGGATGAGCCCAGTTTCACAAAGCACCCAAAAACCACAGCACACGAATGTCACAAAATGACCTCACTGATGACACTGTGCCTCTCCTGGCTTCTGGTTGTTTATTCAGCCCTCGCTGACACGAATTGAACTATCAAAAGCTTCCCAAGACCAACACATTAAAGCTGCTTCCAAGGTCAAATGGACACGGACTCAAGAACTGGACCTGAAATGGCAGAGTTCTGGGAAGAAAAACAAAACCCACCTCATGACTGACAAGGCTGGGCCAGCCAAGAACTTCGACCTGCAAAATGCCCCAGGCCACGGGACAAGGTAGTCCGCCCATTCAGGGCCAGCATAAAAGTCGTCTCAGAGCCTCTCTGCATCACACACTACTCCTAACACCTTCTCCTCCTGCACCTGCTGACAAGGTGAGTCTCAAGCCCCTGCTCCTGCTGCTCCTGCTGCCCCTGCAGCCCTGACCCCTCCTTTCCAGGACTCTCAGGATCAGCCTCAGCAGCCCTCACACCTCCCCACCGATCCACAACAGCGTCCATATTCAATCACCCCTCAGAACCCCACAGCTCTGTCCTGCCACATTCCCCTCTCTTCCAGGGACCCTCCACACCACACCCATGGCCTGCAACAACCTCTGCCAACCCTGCGGACCCAGCCCGCTGGCCAACAGCTGCAACGAGCCCTGTGCCCTGCAATGCCAGGACTCCCGTGTCATCATCGACCCTTCCCCTGTGATGGTGACCTTTCCGGGGCCCATCATGACCTCCTTCCCCCAGAGCACCGTTGTTGGATCCACCTCCTCCGCTGCTGTTGGTAGCGAACTCAGTGCCCAGGGACAGCCCATCTCTGGTGGCTTTGGTGGCTTTGGCCTTGGCTATGGGCTGGGCTATGGCTACGGTCTGGGCTGCTATGGCAGAAGGGGTGGCTACATCTGTTAAAGGCCCTCGGCACCACCAGCTCAGGGCTCTGGAAACAGCTCCTGCAAGCAAAGCAACTCAGCTGATGCTTGCCCTACTTGCACTTCATGCTGGAGCTCTTCAATTTCTTCCTCCTGCCTTTTCATGCTTTTGCCTCAATAAAGTTTTCCAGCATCAGAGTCTGAAACGTCTCCTCATCTTTGTAAATTCCAATGGTCTCACATCCTCACCTCACACATTTTCAGGGCATTGGGATGAATGGCAAGGCAGCACAACACATTTCTTATCAAATATGTCACCACCATTAACAACCAGGACTGGCACGGGAAGCAAGGGATTGGTAGGACCTTCCAGAACATGGCACAAGTCCAGCACCTCCTACACCAAAGGCTTTTGATACATTAATTATCTCTTGAGCACAGCTCTGGTACAGTATCTTCATGGCAGCACACAATTGACAAACCCTCTTCCCTGAAGGACTTTTGAACCCTCTGAGCCGAGTCACAAAATCATCCACTTGGGCAAGATCTCTGGGGTGCAAGTGCTTCATTCCCCTCTGCTCAAGAAAGATTAACCAGTGCAGGATTTCCATAACCATGGACAGCACACGTTTGGCTCTCCCAGGACAGAGTCACCACCATCATTTCTGCTCTCTGTCCACCCTCACACTGAAAAATTCTTCCCTTCTCTGCCCATGGGATTCCACCTGTTTTCACTTGTATCTTTGCTCTCCTTCCCTGCATTGTTGCACTGCCATGAATTAATGGACAACCTCAACTTCATTCCCTGCCATCAAGGATTTTCATACATTGATCACACCCCAGGGTCTATCTTTGGCACCTAGAAGTCCAAGCTCTCACAGCCACATCTCCTCTATGAAAGATTCTCCAGCTCCTTCAGTATCTTGATTGTCCTGCATTTTCATGAATTAAATGTCCCTAATAGGAAATTAAACGAGGGAATCTTAAGTCCATTCCTTCTTCTCTACAGCATGGTGAAATGGACACAAGGCTGGTGTTAAACAGTTTGCATTCAGAAATTTCAAAGAGAGAAATAAGGTCAATCCTCTTCTTCCAAAAATTGAACAACCCCAGTTCCTTCAAGTTCTCCTCACCCTTCAGCAATATTCCTTTCCATGTGTCAGACAGAACCCAGGACTGCCAGCGATGTGTGACCCCCACAGTGTGACTGTGATGGGCTCAGCTGTAATGACTGCTATGGATCAAACGCACTGGACTTTGGGAAGCTTGGGTAACCTTCATAAATCTCAAGAATTGCTTCCCCATCTCCATCGAGAAAGGCCTGGCATATAGACTGGGCAGAAATAGAGCCAAGGTAGTCAGGGAGTGAATGCACTGGAAGGAGCAGCCCCTCAGCCCCAGAACATCTGCAAAGCCCAGACATGCCTGACATGTCTGGCAAGGAATGGGGCCCCTCATCACAACACACACAAAAACCACAGCACACCAGTATCACAGGGTGACATCAGTGATGACCCCCCACTTCTCCCCAGCTTTGGTAACGACTTTTTCCCACCCTGACATACACCATCAACACCAGTCTTTTACCTCTAATAATCACCTCTAAAAGCTGCCACCAATGTCAGATGGACACGGAGTCAAAGGTGGATATGGAATCACAGAATTCTAAAGATGAACACCGGCACCGTGACAGGGAAAGAAAGATGATGTTGCTGACCATAGCTAGTAATTACTGGGTTTTGCTCACAGGAGCACAATGTTAAGTCTTAAAGGATACATGTTATGTAACCATATGACCTTCATGTGGAATAAGACAAGTGATGTCACAGCCCTGCCTAGGCACCCGTTTCTTGTTTGTTTAATGGGTTTCATAATGAGGTCAAGGAATACAATTCAAATGACAGAGTACATTATCATGTACAGTTGAGAATTCCAAATGGGTCATAACATTGAAACAAGTTCATCCTGAACAGCATCTCCTTCTCCAGATGCTCTCCCTTCATCCCATTGAAAACAGATGACCACGAGTTCTTTTACATCCATCAGGCGCTCGTAGGCATTGCGTCCTTTCCAAGCTATTATGCAATCCTGACCTCCTCAGGACATCAGCAGCTCCCTTGGCATTTCTGGGTGCAACACAATGACTCATGGACATTCAGTGGCACAGGAGAGGTGCCCAGTCTTCACAAGGCACCCACAAACCACAGCACACGACTGCCACAAAATGATCTCACTGATGACATTGCAAATCTCCAGGACTCTGCTTGTTTATTCAGCCCTCTCTTAAACACATTTAATAATGATGTCCACTCATATTCAACAACTCCCGATTGAAAGCTGCCACCAAGGTTAGATGGACACAGACTGAAGGGCTGGACATGAAATTGCAGAGTTCTGGGAAGGAAAATACTCCCCACATCATGACTCACCAGGACGGACCAGCAAGAACTGTTGCTGGAAAAATGCCCCAGGCCATGAGACAAGGCTGTCCCTCCCCTCCAGAACCAGCATAAAAGCTGGACAAGAGCTTCTCTCCCTCACACACTTCTCCTGACTCCTTCTACTCCGGTGCTGACAAGAAGGTGAGCCTAAAACCCCTGAACCTCCTGCTCCTGAAACCATAGCCCCTCTATTCCAGCATGCTCAGTCCCAGCCTCTGCAGCCCTTACTCCTCCTCACAGCTCGACAACAACCTCCACACTCTCTCACCCTCCCCCATCACCACCCCTCACAACCCCGTAGCCCTTTCCTGCCTCACTCCCCTCTCTTCCAGGGACCCTCCACACCACACCCATGGCCTGCAACAACCTCTGCCAACCCTGCGGACCCAGCCCGCTGGCCAACAGCTGCAACGAGCCCTGTGCCCTGCAATGCCAGGACTCCCGCGTCATCATCAACCCTTCCCCTGTGATGGTCACCCTGCCTGGACCCATCATGACCTCCTTCCCCCAGAGCACCGTTGTCGGATCCACCTCCTCCGCTGCTGTTGGTAGCGAACTCAGTGCCCAGGGACAGCCCATCTCTGGTGGATTTGGTGGCTTTGGCCTTGGCTACGGGCTGGGAGGCCTGGGCTGCTATGGCAGAAGGGGTGGCTACATCTGCTAAGGTGCCTCTGCATCATTCCTGACACCACCTACTCACTGCTCTGGCAACAGCTCCCACAAGCAAAGCACCTTGGATGACGGTCACCCTCTTTCTACCTCAGACTGCATCCCTTCAATTACTTTCTCCTCTATCTTCTTTTTTGTTTTGTAATTCAGTAAAGATTTCCTGCATCAAAGCCTGACATGTCTCCTCATCTTTCTGAATTCCAAAGTTCTCACCTCATCGCCCAACACAGAGCCAGGAAGAAATCAATCACTGCAATGAATGCAGAAAGGTCCCAACACCTTTCTTACAAAATACATCATCACCAATAGCAAGCAAGACTGACATGGGAAGCAG
The DNA here is from genome assembly GCF_052056855.1 of Sturnus vulgaris. Classification (NCBI taxonomy): domain Eukaryota; kingdom Metazoa; phylum Chordata; class Aves; order Passeriformes; family Sturnidae; genus Sturnus; species Sturnus vulgaris. The sequence goes on along the minus strand of NC_142243.1, from coordinate 155,549,804 downwards.
GGATTGAGGGCTGATACAAGTCCATCACCTACCACACCAATGGCTTTGACACAGCAAATGTCTCTTGCTCATGGCTCTCTCCAAGCCTCTCTGTGCTGCTACAACTTGACAAACTTTCTTCCCAGAAGAACTCCCTTATCCTTCCACCAAAACATAGGAACAAGAACAGCTTCTTCCAATTAGGCAAGAACTCTGGAGTGCAATTGCTTCATTCTTTCTGCTCCATCATATTCGGCAAAAGCCGGATTTCCAGCACCGTGGACAGTTCAGTCTTCCATCTCCCAGGACAGATACTCCACCACCTTTTACACTGGGACAAACCTCACACTGGAAAAGGCTTGCCTGCCTTGCCCAGGGAATTCCAGATGTTTTCACTTGTGCCTTTGCCCCCTTGTCCTGCCCTTTTGCACTCCTGAGAACAGCCAAGCTCCCTCAACTGCATTCTCTGCCATCAGGAATTTGCACACACTGATGACACTCCCCTGTTCAGCCTTGTCTCCATGGAGTCCCAGCTCTCACAGCCTCACCTCTGGGAAAGATCCTCCAGGCCCTTCACAAACTTTTTGGCCCGCAACTGGTGTCGATTCACTACATCTATTTCATTTATGTGAGGGAAGCACAGAGCTGTTATACCATCTCACATGTGAACCTCACCAGAGCTCAGGAGACACCAAGAGTCACCTGCCACTGACTCATCAAAGCACTTTTCCCAATCTTGACCTGAAGACATGGGGTCCCTTTCCCCACAGTGGTATAGGGACACCTCCTGATCCCATTTATCTCATCCCGAAACACAAAGGCGATTTCTCTGAAGAAAACAATTCTTACATTTGATACCCATACATTCCTTCCTACCTGGGATGACTCCTCCCAGCTAACAGATGAACTTGCTGAGCTCCAGCACCAGATTTTCAGTGTTCGCCCAATGGATCTACCTCCTGGGCTACAGCACTGACGACTTGCTGCCATCTGGACTTTGGGACACTGACCACAAGCCTCCGGGTACAGCCCTTCCGACCTTTCTCAGGCCACCACACTGGGCACTGACAAAACCTAGACTTGGCTGGTTGTCAAGGATCATGAAATGCTCACACCCTACAGCCCAGAGTGACATCCAAATCCTCTTGCTGACAATCACAAGTGTTCTCAGCCCTTTGCTCTCGGCCCAAGTTGAGACCTAAATCACCCTGGATATCAAAAGCTGAAAAGCAAGAGGGACACCAAGATATTCACAGAGTAGAGTGAAAAATGAAAGGTCCTGTCTAGTGTCAGGCTTAGCTAGGTGGAATCAAGGTGGGGAGCAGTGCAACATGAGGGAAGGGACAACACATCCAGCACATCTGCAAATTTCAGAGCAGCCTGACAGGGCTGGAAATCAGTGGAGCCTCTCTTCACATCACACCCACAAACCCAAAAACACAGGTGCCACAAGGTGATCTCACTGATGGCACCACATCTCTCCTAAATTTTGGCTGTTTGTTTTTTGCAAAATGGAACACAGTATTAGTAAGACTAATGGGATTTAAGATATGAAACCCAACAGCTTGAATGTGGAATAAGTGAACTGACGTCACAGACCAGCCATCATATAAAAGGGATCTGACACCATTTGCGGTCTGGTTTGTTTAGATTTCTTAATGATGTCAAGAACTACACTAAAATGAAAGAGTTCATTGTCATGTAATTTTCCAAAATACAAATGCAACATAAAAATGAAAGAAATCCATCCTGACCAGTACTTGGTTTTCCAGTTTCTCTCTCTTGAACGCATTGAAGACAGAAAAGGATGAGCCCAGTCTTCACAAAGCACCCACAAACCACAGCACACGAATGTCACAAAATGACCTCACTGATGACACTGCGCCTCTCCTGGCTTCTGGTTGTTTATTCAGCCCTCACTGACACGAATTGAACTATCAAAAGCTTCCCAAGACCAACACATTAAAGCTGCTTCCAAGGTCAAATGGACACAGACTCATGAACTGAACCTGAAATGGCAGAGTTCTGGGAAGAAAAACAAAACCCACCTCATGACTGACAAGGCTGGGCCAGCCAAGAACTTCGACCTGCAAAATGCCCCAGGCCAAGGGACAAGGTAGTCCCGCCCATTCAGGGCCAGCATAAAAGTCGTCTCAGAGCCTCTCTGCATCACACACTACTCCTAACACCTTCTCCTCCTGCACCTGCTGACAAGGTGAGTCTCAAGCCCCTGCTCCTGCTGCTCCTGCTGCCCCTGCAGCCCTGGCCCCTCCTTTCCAGGACTCTCAGCATCAGCCTCAGCAGCCCTCACACCTCCCCACCGATCCAGAACAGCGTCCATATTCAATCACCCCTCAGAACCACACAGTTCTGTCCTGCCATATTCCCCTCTCTTCCAGGGACCCTCCACACCACACCCATGGCCTGCAACAACCTCTGCCGTCCCTGCGGACCCAGCCCGCTGGCCAACAGCTGCAACGAGCCCTGTGCCCTGCAATGCCAGACCTCCCGTGTCATCATCGACCCTTCCCCTGTGATGGTGACCTTTCCGGGACCCATCATGACCTCCTTCCCCCAGAGCACCGTTGTCGGATCCACCTCCTCCGCTGCTGTTGGTAGCGAACTCAGTGCCCAGGGACAGCCCATCTCTGGTGGATTTGGTGGCTTTGGCCTTGGCTATGGGCTGGGCTATGGCTACGGTCTGGGCTGCTATGGCAGAAGGGGTGGCTACATCTGCTAAAGGCCCTCGGCACCACCAGCTCAGGGCTCTGGAAACAGCTCCTGCAAGTAAAGCACCTCAGCTGATGCTTGCCCTACTTACACTTCATGCTGGAGCTCTTCAATTTCTTCCTCCTGCCTTTTCATGCTTTTGCCTCAATAAAGTTTTCCAGCATCAGAGTCTGAAACGTCTCCTCATCTTTGTAAATTCCAATGGTCTCACATCCTCACCTCACACATTGTCAGGGCATTGGGATGAATGGCAAAGCAGCAGAACATATTTCTTATCAAATATGGCACCACCATTAACAACCAGGACTGGCACGGGAAGCAAGGGATTGGTAGGACCTTCTAGAACATGGCACAAGTCCAGCACCTTCTACACCAAAGGCTTTTGACACATTAATTATCTTCTGATCACAGCTCTCATACAGTATCTTCATGGCAGCACACAATTGACAAACCCTCTTCCCTGAAGGACTTTTGAACCCTCTGAGCAGAGTCACAAAATCATCCACTTGGGCAAGAACTGTGAGGTGCAAGTGCTTCATTTCCCTCTGCTCAAGAAAGATTAACCAGTGCAGGATTTCTATAACCATGGACAGTACACGTTTGGCCCTCCCAGGACGGAGACTCCACCATCATTTCTGCTCTCTGTCCACCCTCACACTGAAAAATTCTTCCCTTCTCTGCCCATGGGATTCCACCTGTTTTCACTTGTATCTTTGCTCTCCTTCCCTGCATTGTTGCACTGCCATGAATTAATGGACAACCTCGACTTCATTCCCTGCCATCAAGGATTTTTATACATTGATCACACCCCAGGGTCTATCTTTGGCACCTAGAAGTCCAAGCTCTCACAGCCACCTCTCCTCTATGAAAGATTCTCCAGCTCCTTCAGTATCTTGGTTGTCCTGCATTTTCATGAATTAAATGTCCCTAATAGGAAATTAAACGAGGGAATCTTAAGTCCATTCCTTCTTATCTACGGCATGGTGAAATGGATACAAGGTTGGTGTTAAACAGTTTGCATTCAGAAATTTCAAAGAGAGAAATAAGGTCAATCCTCTTCTTCCAAAAATTGAACAACCCCAGTTCCTTCAATTTCTCCTCACCCTTCAGCAATATTCCTTTCCATGTGCCAGACAGAACCCAGGACTGCCAGCGATGTGTGACCCCCACAGTGTGACTGTGATGGGCTCAGCTGTAATGACTGCTATGGATGAACCAGCACGGGACTTTGGGGAGTTTGGGTAACCTTCATACATCTCAAGAATTGCTTCCCCATCTCTATCGAGAAAGGCCTGGCATATAGACTGGGCAGAGATGGAGCCAAGGTAGGCAGGGAGTGAATGCACTGGAAGGAGCAGCCCCTCAGCCCCAGAACATCTGCAAAGCCCAGACATGCCTGACATGGCTGGCAAGGAATGGGGCCCCTCATCACAACACACACAAAAACCACAGCACACCAGTATCCCAGGGTGACATCAGTGATGACCCCCCACTTCTCCCCAGCTTTGGTAACGACTTTTTCCCACCCTGACATACACCATCAACACCAGTCTTTTACCTCTAATAATCACCTCTAAAAGCTGCCGCCAATGTCAGATGGACATGGACTCAAGAGGTGGATATGGAATCACAGAATTCTAAAGATGAACACCGGCACCGTGACAGGGAAAGAAAGATGATGTTGCTGACCAGAGCTAGTAATTACTGGGTTTTGCTCACAGGAGCACAATGTTAAGTCTTAAAGGATACATGTTATGTAACCATATGACCTTCATGTGGAATAAGACAAGTGATGTCACAGCCCTGCCTAGGCACCCGTTTCTTGTTTGTTTAATGGGTTTCATAAAGAGGTCAAGGAATACAATTTAAATGACAGAGTACATTATCATGCACAGTTGAGAATTCCAAAATGGTCATAATATTGAAACAAGTTCATCCTGAACAGCATCTCCCTTTCCAGATGCTCTCCCTTCATCCCATTGAAGACAGAGGACCACGAGTTCTTTTTCATCCATCAGGCGCTCTCAGGCACTGCGATCTTTCCAAGCTATTATGCAATCCTGACCTCCTCAGGACATCAGCAGCTCCCTCAGCATTCCTGAATGCAACACACTGACTCATGGACATTCAGTGGCACAGGAGATGTGCCCAGTCTTCACAAGGCACCCACAAACCACAGCACACGACTGCCACAAAATGATCTGACTGATGAATGACATTGCAAATCTCCAGGACTCTGCTTGTTTATTCAGCCCTCTTACACACATTTAATAATGATGTCCACTCATATTCAAAAACTCCCGATTGAAAGCTGACACCAAGGTCAGATGGACACAGACTGAAGAGCTGGACGTGAAATTGCAGAGTTCTGGGAAGGAAAATATTCCCCACATCATGACTCACCAGGACGGACTAACAAGAACTGTTGCTGGAAAAATGCCCCAGGCCATGAGACAAGGCTGTCCCTCCCCTCCAGAACCAGCATAAAAGCCGGACAAGAGCTTCTCTCCCTCACACACTTCTCCTGACTCCTTCTACTCCGGTGCTGACAAGAAGGTGAGCCTAAAACCCCTGAACCTCCTGCTCCTGAAACCCTAGCCCCTCTCTTCCAGCATGCTCAGTCCCAGCCTCTGCAGCCTTAACACCTCCTCGCAGCGCAACAACAACCTCCACACTCCCTCACCCTCCCCCATCACCACCCCTCACAACCCCGTAGCCCTTTCCTGCCTCACTCCCCTCTCTTCCAGGCACACTCCACACCACACCCATGGCCTGCAACAACCTCTGCCAACCCTGCGGACCCAGCCCGCTGGCCAACAGCTGCAACGAGCCCTGTGCCCTGCAATGCCAGGACTCCCGCGTCATCATCAACCCTTCCCCTGTGACGGTCACCCTGCCTGGACCCATCATGACCTCCTTCCCCCAGAGCACCGTTGTCGGATCCACCTCCTCCGCTGCTGTTGGTAGCGAACTCAGTGCCCAGGGACAGCCCATCTCTGGTGGATTTGGTGGCTTTGGCCTTGGCTACGGGCTGGGAGGCCTGGGCTGCTATGGCAGAAGGGGTGGCTACATCTGCTAAGGTGCCTCTGCATCACTCCTGACACCACCTACTCACTGCTCTGGCAACAGCTCCCACAAGCAAAGCACCTTGGATGACTGTCAACCATTTTCTACCTCAGACTGCATCCCTTCAATTACTTTCTCCTCTATCTTCTTTTTTGTTTTGTAACTCAGTAAAGATTTCCTGCATCAAAGCCTGACGTGTCTCCTCATCTTTCTGAATTCCAAAGTTCTCACCTCATCGCCCAACACAGTGCCAGGAAGAAATCAATCACTGCAGTGAATGTAGAAAGGTCCCAACACCTTTCTTACAAAATACATCATCACCAATAGCAAGCAAGACTGACATGGGAAGTAGGGATTGAGGGCTGATACAAGTCCATCACCTACCACACCAATGGCTTTGACACAACAAATGTCTCTTGCTCATGGCTCTCTCCAAGCCTCTCTGTGCTGCTACAACTTGACAAACTTTCTTCCCAGAAGAACTCCCTTATCCTCCCACCAAAACATAGGAACGACTTCTTCCAATTAGGCAGGAACTCTGGAGTTCAATTGCTTCATTCCCTTCTGCTCCATCATAGTCAGCAGGAGCCGGATTTCCAGCACCGTGGACAGTTCAGTCTTCCATCTCCCAGGACAGATACTCCACCACCTTTTACACTGGGACAAACCTCACACTGGAAAAGGCTTGCCTGTCTTGCCCAGGGAATTCCAGATGTTTTCACTTGTGCCTTTGTCCCCTTGTCCTGCCCTTTTGCACTCCTGAGAACAGCCGAGCTCCCTCAACTGCATTCTCTGCCATCAGGAATTTGCACACACTGATGACACTCCCCTGTTCAGCCTTGTCTCCATGGAGTCCCAGCTCTCACAGCCTCACCTCTGGGAAAGATCCTCCAGGCCCTTCACAAACTTTTTGGCCCGGAACTGGTGTCAATTCACTACATCTATTTCATTTATGTGAGGGAAGCACAGAGCTGTCATACCATCTCACATGTGAACCTCACCAGAGCTCAGGAGACACCAAGAGTCACCTGCCCCTGACTCATCAAAGCACTTTTCCCAATCTTGACCTGAAGACATGGGGTCCCTTTCCCCACAGTGGTATAGGGACACCTCCTGATCCCATTTATCTCACCCCGAAACACAAAGGCGGTTTCTCAGAAGAAAACAATTCTTACATTTGATACCCATACATTCCTTCCTACCTGGGATGACTCCTCCCAGCTAACAGATGAACTTGCTGAGCTCCAGCACCAGATTTTCAGTGTTCGCCCAATGGATCTACCTCCTGGGCTACAGCACCGAGAGCTTGCTGCCATCTGGACTTTGGGACACTGACCACAAGCCTCCGGGTACAGCCCTTCAGACCTTTCTCAGGCCACCACACTGGGCACTGACAAAACCTAGACTTGGCTGGTTGTCAAGGGTCATGAAATGCTCACGTCCTACAGCCCAGAGTGACATCCAAATCCTCTTGCTGACAATCACAAGTGTTCTCAGCCCCTTGCACTCGGCCCAAGTTGAGACCTAAATCACCCTGGATATCAAAAGCTGAAAAGCAAGAGGGACACCAAGATATTCACAGAGTAGAGTGAAAAATGAAAGGTCCTGTCTAGTGTCAGGCTTAGCTAGGTGGAATCAAGGTGGGCAGCAGTGCAACATGAGGGAAGGGACAACACATCCAGCACATCTGCAAATTTCAGAGCAGCCTGACAGGGCTGGAAATCAGTGGAGCCTCTCTTCACATCACACCCACAAACCCAAAAACACAGGTGCCACAAGGTGATCTCACTGATGCCACATCTCTCCTAAATTTTGGCTGTTTGTTTTTTGCAAAATGGAACACAGTATTAGTAAGACCAATGGGATTTAAGATATGAAACCCAACAGCTTGAATGTGGAATAAGTGAACTGACGTCACAGACCAGCCATCATATAAAAGGGATCTGACACCATTTGCTGTCTGGTTTGTTTAGATTTGTAAATGATGTCAAGAACTACACTAAAATGAAAGAGTTCATTGTCATGTAATTTTCCAAAATACAAATTCAACATAAAAATGAAAGAAATCCATCCTGACCAGTACTTGGTTTTCCAGTTTCTCTCTCTTGATCTCATTGAAGACACAAAGGGATGAGCCCAGTCTTCACAAAGCACCCACAAACCACAGCACACGAATGTCACAAAACCACCTCACTGATGACACTGTGCCTCTCCTGGCTTCTGGTTGTTTTTTCAGCCCTTGCTGACACAAATTGAACTATCAAAAGCTTCCCAAGACCAACACATTAAAGCTGCTTCCAAGGTCAAATGGACACAGACTCATGAACTGAACCTGAAATGGCAGAGTTCTGGGAAGAAAAACAAAACCCACCACATGACTGACAAGGCTGGGCAGCCAAGAACTTCGACCTGCAAAATGCCCCAGGCCACGGGACAAGGTAGTCCCGCCCATTCAGGGCCAGCATAAAAGTCGTCTCAGAACCTCTCTGCATCACACACTACTCCTAACACCTTCTCCTCCAGCACCTGCTGACAAGGTGAGTCTCAAGCCCCTGCTCCTGCTGCTCCTACTGCTCCTGCAGCCCTGGCCCCTCCTTTCCAGGACTCTCAGCATCAGCCTCAGCAGCCCTCATGCCTCCCCACCGATCCACAACAGCGTCCATAGTCAATCACCCCTCAGAACCTCACAGTTCTGTCCTGCCACATTCCCCTCTCTTCCAGGCACCCTCCACACCACACCCATGGCCTGCAACAACCTCTGCCAACCCTGCGGACCCAGCCCGCTGGCCAACAGCTGCAACGAGCCCTGTGCCCTGCAATGCCAGACCTCCCGTGTCATCATCGACCCTTCCCCTGTGATGGTGACCTTTCCGGGACCCATCATGACCTCCTTCCCCCAGAGCACCGTTGTCGGATCCACCTCCTCCGCTGCTGTTGGTAGCGAACTCAGTGCCCAGGGACAGCCCATCTCTGGTGGCTTTGGCTTTGGCCTTGGCTATGGGCTGGGAGGCCTGGGCTGCTACGGCAGAAGGGGTGGCTACATCTGTTAAAGGCCCTCGGCACCATCAGCTCAGGGCTCTGGAAACAGCTCCTGCAAGCAAAGCAACTCAGCTGATGCTTGCTCTACTTACACTTCATGCTGGAGCTCTTCAATTTCTTCCTCCTGCCTTTTCATGGTTTTGCCTCAATAAAGTTTTCCAGCATCAGAGTCTGAAACGTCTCCTCATCTTTGTAAATTCCAATGGTCTCACATCCTCACCTCACACATTGTCAGGGCATTGGGATGAATGGCAAAACGGCACAACACATTTCTTAACAAATATGTCACCACCATTAACAACCAGGACTGGCACGGGAAGCAAGGGATTGGTAGGACCTTCTACAACATGGCACAAGTCCAGCACCTTCTACACCAAAGGCTTTTGACACATTAATTATCTTCTGAGCACAGCTCTGGTACAGTATCTTCATGGCAGCACACAATTGACAAACCCTCTTCCCTGAAGGACTTTTGAACCCTCTGAGCAGAGTCACAAAATCATCCACTTGGGCAAGAACGGTGAGGTGCAAGTGCTTCATTCCCCTCTGCTCAAGAAAGATTAACAAGTGCAGGATTTCCATAACCATGGACAGTACACGTTTGGCTCTCCCAGGACAGAGTCACCACCATCATTTCTGCTCTCTGTCCACCCTCACACTGAAAAATTCTTCCCCTTCTCTGCCATTAGAATTCCACCTGTTTTCACTTGTATCCTTGCTCTCTTTTCCTGCATGGTTGCACTATTGTGAATAAATGGACTCCCTCAACTTCATTCCCTGCCACCAGGGATATTCATACATTGCTGACACCCTGCTGTCCATCCTCGTCTCCTGGAAGTCCCAGCTCTCTCAGCCTGTCCTCTATGAAAGACTCTCTGGTCCATTCAGCATCTTGGTTGTCCTGTGTTTTTATGAATTATCTTTCCCTAAGAGGAAACTAAACCTCCGCTAGGGAAACTTCAGCTCATTCCCTCTTTTCTACGGCTTGGTGAAATGGTCACAAGACTGGTGTTAAATCATTTCCACTCAGACTATTCCAGAGAGCAATAAAGTCAATGCTCTTCTTCTGAAAATGGAATAGTCCCCGTTCCTTCATCTTCTCGTTTTCTACAGCAGTTTTCCTCTCCATGCATCAGTCAGAGCCCAGCACTGTGACCCCCACACTGTGACCACGCTGGGCCCAGCTGAGACGACTACTACGGATCAACCAGCACAGGACTTTGGGGAGCTTGGGTGACCTTTATATATCTCAGGAATTGCTTCCCCATCTCCATCAAGAACAGCCTGGCATATAGACTGGGCAGGAGAGATGGAGCCAAGGTAGTCAGGGAATGAATGCACTGGAAGGAGCAGCCCCTCAGCCCAAGAACATCTGCAAAGCCCAGACATGCCTGACATGGTTGGCAAGGAATGGGGCCCCTCATCACAACACACACAAAAACCACAGCACAGCAGTATCCCAGGGTGACATCAGTGATGACCTTCCACCTCTCCCCACCTTTGGTAATGTCTTCATCCCACCCTGACATACACCATCAACACCAGTCTTTTACCTCTAATAATCATCTCTAAAATCTGATGCCAAGGTCACATGGACATGGACTCAAGAGGTGGTTTTGAATCACAGAATTCCAAAGATGAACACCAGCACCGTGACAGGGAAAGAAAGATGATGTTGTTGACCAGAGCTAGTAATTACTGGGTTTTGCTCAAAGGAGCACAATGTTACGTCTACATGTTACATGTACATGTTATGTAACCATATGACCTTCATGTGGAATAAGACAAGTGATGTCACAGCCCTGCCTAGGCACCCGTTTCTTGTTTGTTTAATGGGTTTCTTAATGAGGTCAAGGAATACAATTTAAATGACAGAGTACATTATCATGCACAGTTGAGAATTCCAAATGGGTCATAATATTGAAACAAGTTCATCCTGAAAAGCATCTCCTTTTCCAGATGCTCTCCCTTCATCCTATTCACGTCAAAAGGCCACAAGCTCTTTTACATCCATCAGGTGCTCTCAGGCACTGCGATCTTTCCAAGCTATTATGCACTTCTGACCTCCTCAGGACATCAGCAGCTCCCTTGGCATTTCTGGGAGCAACACAATGACTCATGGACATTCAGTGGCACAGGAGAGGTGCCCAGTCTTCACAAGGCACCCACAAACCACAGCACACGACTGCCACAAAATGATCTGACTGATGAATGACATTGCAAATCTCCAGGACTCTGCTTGTTTATTCAGCCCTCTTACACACATTTAATAATGATGTCCACTCATATTCAAAAACTCCCGATTGAAAGCTGACACCAAGGTCAGATGGACACAGACTGAAGAGCTGCACATGGAATTGCAGAGTTCTGGGAAGGAAAATACTCCCCACATCATGACTCACCAGGGTGGGCCAACCAAGAACTGCTGCTGGAAAAATGCCCTGGGCCATGAGACAAGGCTGTCCCTCCCCTCCAGAACCAGCATAAAAGCCATCTCAGAGCCTCTCTGCATCACACACTTCTCCTCACACCTTCTCCTCCTGCTCCTAAAGACAAGGTGAGCATAAAAGCCCCTGAGCCTCCCGCCCCTGCACCCCTGGCCCCTCCTTTTCATCACTCTCAGCCCCAGCCTCAGCAGCCCTCATTCCTTCCCACAGCTCCACAGCAGCCTCCATAATCCATCACCGCCCCTCACACCCACAGCCTTGCCCTGCCTCACACCCCTCTCTTCCAGGGACCCTCCACATCGCACCCATGGCCTGCAACAACCTCTGCCGACCCTGTGGACCCACCCCGCTGGCCAACAGCTGTAACGAGCCCTGTGCCCTGCAATGCCAGGACTCCCGTGTCATCATCAACCCTTCCCCTGTGCTGGTCACCCTGCCTGGACCCATCATGACCTCCTTCCCCCAGAGCACCGTTGTCGGATCCACCTCCTCGGCTGCCGTGGGTAGTGAACTGAATGCCCAGGGACAGCCCATCTCTGGTGGATTTGGTGGTTTTGGCCTTGGCTACGGGCTGGGAGGCCTGGGCTGCTATGGCAGAAGGGGTGGCTACATCTGCTAAGAGCTCTTGCCAGCAGTCCTGACACACCAGTTTGGTGCTGTTTCAACAGCTCCTTCAAGCAAAGCACTTCAGCTTCTGGTTGCCCTACTGTCACCTCACACCACCTCCCTTCCTCCCCACTGCTTTCTCCTACCTTTTTCTTCTTTTGCCTCAATAAAGTTTTCCTGTAATATAGCCTCAGGCGTCTCCTCTTCCTTTTTTCCACCAGGGCTTTTGTAAGCTCATCTAGCACAAACTCTTGGGTGAAGAGCCCATTGGTGTGTGTGGAAAAGGGGCCACAATCCCTCTCCCTGGGATGTCTGTCAACAGCAGAACCATTCATTTGGCTTCCAGAATGCAGCACAAGCCTTTCTTTTCCCCAAAACCTGGGACACATCAATGCACTTATGC